>NC_071347.1:18230000-18605000 GCF_027744825.2 Synchiropus splendidus
CACGATTTATTAAAAATACTAGAAAGCCAGTTATAACAAAAATGATAAATCACGTAATGACATCTGCATTACACAATAACAGGCCTCCAAATGAGCTTCTGTTTCTTAAGATTCCGCTGCGTTTCAGCCAACTCTTCTCTCAGTTAGCAGGAGCAATAACCTCCAGAACTGGAGCCAGTTCAGTGTCAGTTGGCACCTGACATTCTTCTGGAAGGTACACAAGCAGCCACACACCATTAATATTTCATTCCTTGAGCTCAAGACTTCAAAGATTCTGATGCAAATAAGAGGCCAGTTTAAGTTTAAATCCTGCTGAGACTGTTCTCAGTAAAGAGTTGTTAATGTCCTGCAGTATCAAAAACATGGACCACTCATTGGTAATGTTTGCCCGTTGGTGCTCTCACATCGCTGCAACACATGTCAGAAAACAGCGCACGCTGGAGGGAGAGCACAGAGCTCTTTGACCAGGAGATAATGGCTACACATGGTAGCTCGAGCCCACTCTTAATACAGACGAATGACAGGGTGTGAGTGCATACGTAGGTAGGTATATGTTGTTGTTTTTGTTTTTCAGGAGAGAGAGTGAGAGAAAAAACAACAAGGTAGTACATCACAAAGGAAAAAATGAAGAAAACACAAGAATGACTTGTGAAAATAACCTCCCTGAAAAGACCCTTCAGAGAGTCCACATTGTTTAATTCGTTTGAGTGACGCATGTTGGTCCTTAATGCGTGACACACACTCCCGAGTGACTCTTAAAATAAGTGACTCTCTTCTGCGCCAAACAGCACAGAGGAAATGCATTCTATAAAAACGGCAACCTTTGGAGTGGACTCCATGTTATTGCCACTTCAGCCACAATCACTGTTGTCATTTTTAGCAGGGTTTGGAGTGGACTACGGAGGAGCTCAGCACAAAGTGTGGCCCTCGCTGCTGAGCTGCCTGCTGGGCTCCAGATCTCTGATGGCATGGACAATTGGCATGCCTTCCACTTGACTGAGAAAGATTTCCGTTACCAGCAAGAGCAGTTGGCGACACGTAAATAAGTGGTAACAGCGAACCCAGATTTGGCAAAACAAACAAAAGAAAGGGTAGAAACGTTAGTTGGACGCCACTTTCGTGTGACGCCTTTAGCCATTTAATGTTCTGCCCACTCATGAAATTGCCTCTCACCTTTCCCCGTTTCCATTAGAGCACCTACATGTATATCCCCAGCCTCGCCACCACGCCATGCGCTAGGTTACAGGCACAGTTTCCAGCGACATCCGCCACGCACCTCATTTTACCCATCATTTGAAATGTCATTGATCGCTTCTTAAGTTTCCTAACTTTTTTGTTTTTTTCCCTCGGTTTTTTTCTGCTACATCAGACGTTCAAATTTTCGTTCTGCTGTTTTAGACGTTCATAATTCTTGTGGACAGTGGATCCAACTTGTCACCAACCCTAACCCGTACCTGGTCTGGTGTAAGTACCAAATCAGTCCGTGTCCCGTCGCGGGATGATGACATCACATCAGGCACCTACGATCGGGTTTTCATGAGCCACAGAAACTTGAAATGAAGGATTTTCGACCACATTTATATCTGCAAAAGTCAATGTTTGTCATCAGATTATTTGCAAAGTATCTGTCTGTTCCACTTCCTGGTCTGCCAAACAACGCACCGTGATTGGCTGGCATGTATGGGTTATTGCTTTCCTTTGATATTACACCAAAACCAGAATCAAAGGTACTTTTATTCATTTACCAGTGAAAATGTGAATCACTGAAGGAGTTTTTATTCTGACAGAATCAGTCCTACCAAACAATAACACGTACATGTCAGCCAATCACGACACGTTGTTCGTCAAACCAGGAAGTGGAACAGACTAGCATGTGGTAGAAAGTTACATCCTTCATTTCAAGTTTGTCTGGCTCAGTGAAAAGTTTTTAAAAACCCTGTGACAAGTAGGTCACATGCCTCCAGCAGACTGAACTCACTCGTAGAGTCCAGTACAAACCGATTCTCCATGATCCCGGCTTAAAACTTTTTGAGATATTTTGCAAACACAGACAAATAAGCGCGTTGCTAGACGTGAAAATAGACTTTCATATGTGTTATATTCGCACATAGACACAGCTGACGACGCAAAAAGGAGCCCAGAAAATTAAAAATCTGCAACAGCCTATACAGTCTTATAGGATCGTACAGTGGCTGCTGGAGATATTTCCAATCCATACAGCTGAAATCGACTTTGAAGTTCCCCCTTCACTACTGCAGCCTGAAGACATAACCAGCCTGAAGCTTTATTAAGTTGCATAATTGAAAAATCCTCTCATATTCTCCCGAAGAACGAGGATTACGAAGGAAGTTCATGAATATTAATGTACTGTAAGGACCTGCTTTGTGAGGAGGAATGGCTTTCACGTGACTAGTTTCCTGTTCACTATCATTCGACGCCAGCGCTCCATGTTGGTGAGACGGCAGCTCCCACGTGACGCCGTTTAATTCGGATCGATCTGCGTTCTGTTTACTCTGAGGCCCGAAGAGACGTATAGCTGGCCTCATGCTATGAGACAAACCCACGCACATCTGATGGTACAGGACTCTCCGTCGGATCAAAGTAGGTCAAGGATGACTCATTTCAATATGCGTTTTGTTTTCATTTGCGATAAATCATTCTGAATTTATGTGTGTGGATGCAGAACTTAAAGAAAGCGAATGAGACATACTGTCCTTGTGACGGCTGGCTGCTCAACAGAAAGCCACTACTGTCCTATTCACTCATCCCGAATTCCAAGAGAATTTCAGTCAAAATCACTTCCCAAATACAGAATTTACAAATGAAAACGGTCAACAAAATTAAAATGAGACACCTGACTGACCTCTTCACATGAAATAAAAAAGTTCAAACCCTTTCCAAGACATTTAAAAGAGTCGCGAAGGTTGTTGTCATCCAAACTCTGGGAGAGAGGAGGTGTGGAGGCAGTCACACCAGATAAGGGCACAACAACCTTTAAAGAGCAGACGAAGATTCCCAGACGTCCAAAGAAGAACACTTTTGTTTCCTGTCACTCAACCTGTGCTAAATTTTAGGAGGAAAAATAAGATAGTAAGTGTTTGAAATACATCCCTTTTTTAAAAGTGGAGCTGCAGGACTGGAATACTTCAGTCTACTGGTCGTCTTGATGAGATACTACAGTACTTGATGTGATAAACTGTAAACCCCTGCGACACAGTTAGGATGGCAAAAGGATGTTGTCAGTGAAGGTGAAGGATCTGATGCCCTCTGAGCTAAATTCATTACAATTCCAGGAAGTGGTTTGTCAATGAGCCGAGCTGCGCATCCAAAAGGGGCGTAAACACTTCCTGATCATATACATTTGTAATTTCATTTATGTATTTGGTTCCTATTGTGTAACTGCTGCAGCAGTTTCAACTGAGCACTATGTTTCCAGTTGGTCATCATAAACTATGGAATGATGTCCAGGAACCATATTTCTGGCCAGTTGTTCAAATTCCTGAAGTTTGGTATTTGAAACACCTTTTCTAAGAGGAGTATTCCGTCACATCTTCGATGTAATTGTGTTTTAGGAATAGTTCTTAGTGGGGCAACAACTTTCGGCCAGTGTTGGTAAAATATTTTCTCAGCTTCTAGATATTCTCAAGGTGGAGCTGCTGGGTGTTTGATGACTTCTGGTACATTAACTTTCTGAAATTGACAGTCTAAAAACGGCTGCTGCAACTCACTGTTGATGTCTGGGGGATAGTACATGCAGCACAGCAGAAATGCAGATAAAATACTGACAAGGTTGCTCACGCTGCACTGCTTTTATGGTAACGTCACTAAACAGAGATGTCGCAAAACTATTAACAAGATTTGTATTGAACATTTAAGCAAACAGCAACGCATATTTACATGCAAGTGCAGGTGAAATGAACTGAAAGGAAAACGGTGTAAAAACAGTGTCTTTTCTGGTCACGTGACCAGAAAACTTTTAAACGTTCTATCTACATTTCTGTGCGTATTTATACCTCAAACGGTGGATTGCAAAGAACGTGTTCTGCTGTGAATTGAAAAAATTAAATCAACCAGATGTCATCAGTTGTCGGTGAAAATGCCCGGTGGTGAAAATTTGGCAGCTGAGAAAATATGTTACAATACGGCTGAGGTTAGAACGTGCTCTGAGGTGACAGGTGTGAGCTCACATCGATGTCTAGTCTACATGAGTGTAGCTGATATTCGCTCCATTTGATGTAAGAATACATTGACCGAAAGCGTTATATTCGTCGTGTCTTATGAGAAATTGTAAAATGTTTGCAGCTGATCTGACCCAGAAACAAAATGGTGGGCATGGTACGCATTGAATGGAAGGGAATTGTGTTGAAACATCTCAATATACAGAGAGTTCCGGAGTTTGAGCTAAACAGTGCTTTCATATTTTTTTTACTTCATCAGACAAATATTTCCACAGGAAAGTTAGCGTGGGCAAATGAACCTTTGCTTTTTATTTAGTCTCGACATGGATGATTCATGAGGTGTCAAGCCACACATACAGCGTTGTTTGTATCTGTTTTAGCATCCGTGGAAAAACAGCCTGCTTACGAAACACCCAGATTTTTGCCTGGGTTTCAAAGGTAATAACCGCTGCATGTGGTCATGCATTTAAAATGTGACCAATGCCACTTTGCATTTGTGATGCGGCCGCGACTGATTTGCATGAGCTGGCTTTGAAAGAGAAACAAGGTCGGAATGACGCCGCTTATTTAGTGTATTGACAGGAGCTGCTTGCCGTGTCCATGCAGGATGTCCTTTGGGGTTTGAATACTAACATTGAATGAGGAAGTAGAGGGAGACAAACTAAACTGATGGAGTCAAACAATGTGAAGGGAAGAACTAGAACTGGAGCAATTTGGGCTAAAATAGCTAATGTTCAGGAAATGAATAGGATCACACACCTTGAATTCCAGAGCTACAATACAGGTTCTGTGCTGGTCGTGGAACTACAGACCAGCTCGATACTCTCAGGTCCTGCCAGTCCACATATGGTTTGTCGACTTGGAGAAGGCGAAGGAGTTGGAGGTGCTTCAGGAACATGGAGTGAGAGGCTCCCTACTGAGGGCCATTATGTTTCTGTATTCCCGGACCAGGAGTTGTGTCCAGCTTCCTGGATGCGAGTCTGATTTCCAGTGAGGGTTGGTCTCCACCAGGGTTACGCTTTGTTTCCAACCCTGTTCTTTGTTTCTTTGTTTGTTGACTGACAAGCTGAAGGTCCAATTTTTTGGTTGCCAGGGTGATCTACACGTACGTGACGCTCAGCTCGGCCCCGCTGGTTATGGTCTGCATTTTGTGTGTGTTGAAGCATTGACGTAAAGCTTATCTGTTCTGATCTAAAGTAACTTCCAGTCCTAAATTACATGTCCCGATAACGTGTCTGCTGCTGCTTCCATCCCCTTTTCCATGGGAGAATAATGATATTAAGAGCATCCTTCTTTGTGTGACGGTTTTGGGTAGTTGGCGCTGAGGGGCTTCTGGTACGTTCTGTCAAATGCACACATCACAACGTGAAGAAAGGGGCCCATGATTTAGCCTGTTGTCACCAAAGAGCTGCTGTTAAACAGTATTCAGAGGCGATTTTTCATTTCTCGACCAGTGGGCGCTGGATTTACGACCCTGGCTTTAAGGGCCTTTAGGAATAAATGTGCTCAGTCATTGCTCCATTGTCCCTGTTAGGAATTTCACTGCTCTAAAAGTACTAGCGGCGACTCAAGGTCCTTGTCCCCGGTGTGACCTTCTGAGATCTGAGAAGGATGGAATGTCCCATCAGGATTTGAAGTGTGACGGTGCTGTAGGAGTCACTGTGACTGAATCGCTGGAAGCACCTTATCTACCACGTGACACATCATAGTATATAGAGCGAAAGGAGCTAACCCCAACCTTTCACATGATGCCGTCATGATATACCACAGAAAGCGGAAGAACTTCAGTTAAAAGCCAAAGGAGTCAACATGCTGGCTTTAGTGTCAACATAGGACGCAAAAGTCACTTGCAGATACAAGCCTTTCGACACCTCGAGAGTGAGGATGTGTTAGCGGCTTCTCCGAAGAGAGTGTGGACTCTCCATCACACATAACGTTGAGCCATCCAGGAAAGGCTCAGAGTAGAATCGCAGCTCCTTCTCATCTCAGAAGCCAGAAAGTAGAGAATGTTTTGGGAGAAGGGAAAGTCTGGGCATCTCTGCATTGACTACTTCCATGTTCCCAGACAAGCTTTTGATCCTGAAGCCATTCCTTACTGGGCTCATAGTCTTTAGAAAGTACCTTGTCTTGAGTCGGAGCTTTACCTTAAAACTCAGCCTCGCACTTCTGAACTGTGAGGTCAAGTCATTTAAATCCCTCCTTCAACATCTAATGTGTCACTAAGGAGGATGGACATGGGGGACAATAACCGGACCATGCAAGATACTGTACGTTCATTTTGACTATAGGGGATGGATGAAGTGTCTGTGGAACTCTCCCGCTAAAGTGCACTTAGATTTTCCATGTGAAAATCAGGGGCAGGCAGAGTCAAGGTCAAGCAAGATTCACTCTTGCTGAGAATTCTCAATCCAGAGTGTCATCCACACATAATCCCAAAGAGTTCTCTAGGCTTTAAAAATGAAGCCATGCCAAGACCAATTGTGGGTAATCCAAATACGACGTGTTTACTGTACTCCTACTGTACATCACCATCCGTTACGCCAGTTATATTTCCATCTTCCAATCCATCTGTTTCCTCTGGGTCCTTCTGTGTTTCCATATAAACCTCATCGCTGCCTATCAACTGCACATGTTGTCACAGATGGTCCAGATTCTCCACCCAATCCCCCTGAATGTCTTCATTCCCAGTCTGTGGCCACGTTTAATCTGATAATACCTTTCAATCTCTGCAGGCAATGTGCTTTGATATCTAATCTCATAATCGCAAAACTGTGGAATTAAGTGCACTTATGTAAATTCATATATTTAGGCAAAAAAAAAAGCATTATTTTTACGCTTGCTGTTACGGTTTTAAGGCACATTGACTTTAGGTGCCAAGACGGGGGTTGCAATATGTACTTTGGCGCTGAAGGTGGTGACCCAAAGTAGCATAAGTAGCTAGTTAGCAAGCGACGCTTATTGACACAGACTTTCACAACCGTACTTTCAGTATTGTCCGAGAAGCCTTAAGTGAGGAGGAAAACGACCAAAATGTGTGACAAAAATATGCTTCACCTCCTGATCCACTGGCACTGTGGTCAGATTTGGCCAAGACTAGATTCCCTCTCAGTCTAAACTTCTCGATCATGTCCATCTTTAATTCATTTTATTTTGTGGGAATATTTTTTGCTTTCTGATGAGGAACAACTTCTAAAAAACCTAAAATCGAACACTTCAGACCCATTTATGCTCAACATTACGTGTATATTTGGATACAAACGGAGCCTTCTGTCCCTGTTCTGCCTTCACGTTGTCTGTATTTGTGCACGTTTCCACTAAGCTTATGGGTACGGACTAAACGGAGCAGTACCACTGGAAACCGTGGGGGGCAGTGTTCCTGTAACTATCCGATTCATAGCTCCAAATGTGACATGAAGAAGAATTCCCTTCCCTCCAGTCGTGATATTTTAACAGCCTCACCAACCAACGCTGCCTCTGTTTCGTCTTTTGTACAAGACATACATTATCAATACTTCTTCCACAGTCGCCATGTTTGTTTTGGAGTTTGTTGTTGTCATAAACTTTCCTCACTTGAACATCATGCGTCAACAAGCTGCTGGGGGCGTGACTTCTCAGCTAAACCAGACTACGCCCTGCACTGTGAAAAAGAGCTTTTTACTCAGAATAGTCCATTAAAAAATAAAAAAGTCACAACAAAATGTTGTCTGTTGTCAAGGGGCAGCGTTTCTTCTCCACAGCATTTCAGCGAGGTTAATACTCTGCCTCAAGTGAGATTGTTCAGGGAACAGACTCTCACTCTATTTCCTACTATTCAGTGAAAGCAGAAACCCATGAGCTTTACGTTCTACACAAACACATGAGCCATAATTGTTTGTGAGAGCACTCAGTTATCCGGGTCATCATTGCCATAACTGAAATGCAGACAAGTGGCGCCTTTTCATAAAGCATCCAACTGTATAAACAACTCGGTGGATGTATGTATGTATGGAGCGTTTCGTGTCGTTTCCGGTCGTCTGATCGAGTCCTCCAGGAAACTGTTAAAAGCATATTTGCTCATAATGCCACAGCAACCTTTGTATACTGACCCATTCACAAAGAAACACAGGATCAGTCGGCACCAACAGCCACAGCGTGACCTCTGGATTTGACTTCACGGTGGAGCCTCCCTAACCTTGGAGTACTTCAGGGGTTGTTTTGGCTCGTATATTGTTTATGACTCACCCACTTTCTGTTGCCATTTATATCTTGTAATTCCGCTTTCCAGAAGTCCATGAGAACCCAGATGGCTCACTCTTCCCTAAAACCCAAGCAGTTTTCTTGAATGGTTTCAGCCATGTGATCTTATCTTTTGCTATATAATCCCTGAGCCTGTCAGTCAGCGGCGAACCTTCCTCTGTCATGCTGTGCACAGGCTACTGATGTCCCCCCCGTGGCTTCAGACACGCACGGCAATTCAACTCCAGTCAATATTCTCTCACGGCCGCCAGCATCACGTTTAGTTTTTAAGAATCCTCGTCAGGCGCCGGCGGGTTAAGCTGAATGTGTGTTTGCATTTTTAGCTGTTAGCCGTTCCATCATCAATTCTGCAGAATAGAGATCAATTTGACATTTGAGAAAAGGCATTCAAGTGTCTCTCCGTCTGGCTGCCTCGGACCGGAGAGCCTGCCGCGTTTCCCTGCCGCGGATGGTTTCAAGCGATCACCCTGCGAGCATGTTTCTTAGCTGAGGAGAAATCCAGATTCATCCGTCTGTCAGTGCTGTCCTTCAAACCATCTCTCCGTCTTTCTCCCCCTGACGCTCTTCAGTCCTCCTCCTTTTCCTACTCCACTTCTCACCATCTGTCTTTCCCTGCTGTCATCGATCCATCAACTGTCCATCCATCCCAATGATCTAAACATTTTATCAACAAGTGCATCCATCCCCCAGTTAAATTAAACCGTCTGTCCTTTATTAACCAATTCTGCTGTCTGGGCAAAGCATTCTCACTTTGAAGGCGTCATATAGCAACTATTTTCAAACATACTTTTGCAGCCTGTTGTCACCTACAGCGAGTCAGGCTCCCACATTGCCTTTAGGTGACTTGATGGAGTAGAACGCTTCTGATCCTTTGGGGGTGACGATAGGAAGCTTTCGGCACGTCTTCCAACCCATCCTCACTTGGGAAAGTTGACTTTTGCGTCCTACACTGGCGATATTTACCTGCTTTACTCCCCGTATAGCAGGGGTGGCCAACCAGTCAGAGGCTAAGAGCCACGTTGTTTTACTGTGATGCTGAAAACAGCCACATCCTACAAATATATAAGGCTGTAAGGCTCACCTCACACAGCTGGTCACGTGACTTAGCGGCAGTATAGCGGTTAAAGCACCTCCCTGTGTGTCACAAGGTTGCTGGTTCACATCCGGCGTATGCCTCTTGTGCATGTATTTTTGAAATTCATACATTTTACCGTGATCCTCCTCCAAATATCAAGCGGCGTAGATAGAAATGTGTGCGTCAGTTATTTCACTTATAAATATTTTTTACGAGGCTCATGCCACCAATAAAGTCGGTCTGTGTTGGTGTTGGTTAGTGACGCTGCAGACACAGAAGCTACAGAAGCTCTCTTCACTGAATGAGTCAGATGTGATTTATAACCACTTGGCTCTCTTCCTTAGTGACAGTACCGAAAGTCACCATGGTAAAATGCACAGCTGTCTAACAGGCTTTTAATAGCTGCAGACACGCCGTTACGTGTAGTATGAATGGAGCGCCATCCCATATATATAGATATATCTATATATATCTATATATATATATTGCTAGATATATAGCACCTTATTCAACTCTGTGCAAAAGCACATTTGTGGTGCTACATATACCAAGTGACACCATTGAATATACAGAGCGAAAGACGATGGCTTAACCTAAGCCCCAACTTCTGCCTTTCTTTTACGTGACAGGCCGCCCACGGCGCCAGCACGTGCTCTGGATCAGACCCTTAATCCACCAATTATTTCTGCATCATTCATCATTCATTGACCGCTCCATCCATCTCCTTATTATTTCAACTATCATCCGTGCCTCCGGCCATCGTGTGATCCATCCACATCCATAATAAAAGAGCTCAGTCCATTCACTTTCTCCTTCATCCATCCATCCTTCAACTCATCCCTCGCTCTTTCACTGTTTCGTGAAACATGACTAACAGGCTTTTGATAAAACAATCTCAGTCCACAGTGAAATCTTCTCTCACAATTCTCTCCGGAGGAACCTTTCTATGCTTTCGGTGTGCTACATATATTTGCTCAAAGATGAAAGGTGACTTCAAGAATCATTCAAATATCAATATTAAAAAATCAGCTCATCGTAACAGGTCAGCAGATTTGTTTAACACAGTTGCATCGTGTGAAAGGCAAAGGGAACGTGTCATCTGACCACACGAAGATGTAATGCACGTCAGGACGCATCATGGCCGAAACCTAAGGGAGTGTGTTCTGTGGTCAGCAGCTGAGGCACAAGTCACAATGATGTCCCACCGAAGACGGCACTAAATCTGCTTTACAAGGTGGTCAGTTTTAGCCATCAACCAAAGGCCCTCTGAAGCTGGTGTCATCATGTATCCAGCCACTTCATTTCTACACAAGTCAAGCTCAGACAAATGAGCGAGTCTTCCTCCTGAGTGGGACAGAAGTTGAACAGAACAGTGGAACAGAAGAATCCACACAGTGGAGATGAAGAGTTTGCTATCTCAGACCACATCACCGCCTTATAAATAAATAATGCCTGGCACGAGGCGGAAAAGCTGGAAGAACACAGTGGCCGTACGAAGATGAGAGAAAGACAACAGGCAATTTATATAACTATATAACTATATATATATATATATATATATATATATATATATATATATAGTCTGGGTTTTTTTCTTACTCGCTGTGCTTTTTCCCACTTGAAAAGTCTTTTTATTTCTGATAACTCAGCATAAAAAAAAAACAATTCTGTCAAACCAGAAATCTGACGGAAAGAAAGAGGCTTTATGTCCACCTGCCTCGGTCTAATATCAGTGCTGAGAAGAAGCTTTGGGTCAACAGAAAGAAGATGGAGTCCCTGCATCCGGAAATCTCTCAAGGAAGCCGTCTGAACACATTCAGTGCTCAAAGTATTTCACTGCGCTTTCATGGGGTCTAAATGTAGTCACTTTTGTTGGTGGGAACAGAGGCAGTGGAGTCTAGGAATCAGGGATGTGCTCGAGGCAAAGAGTAAGAATAGCAAACAGGGAGAAACTTGCATTCAGAAGAGCGATAATGGGCTCTCAGGATGAGCACGTCACTCTGCCTCAATAGATGAAGAAGAGTTGTTCCTCAATAGGAGCTTTTGGGCATAATGGCCGCGTCACGCTGGGTGGATATTTTCAAACGTTCCCAGAGCGCTAACGTCACTTCCATTGTGAAAATGGTGTACTGTAATTCTCACCTCAGAGTCCAGTCCAGCAGGTGGGCTATCGTCTCATTGCAGATGCATTCTATACAGTGGAATTAAACAGGAAGTCATGCTGCAACTGACTCATAGATGCAGGACAGTTTTGCTTTTTATATTCTTATGAGTCACTCTCTTGCTTTACCGGTAACTGGAAGAGAGCGATCGTGTCACACCGAATTGTGTCCGACATTAAGTTTGTTTTCCACAAATTACAAAACACTGTGCGGTTTAGTGTTTTTTGGTGTAATACATTAATTAAAAAAAAGTATGTTGATCTGTTGGCACATGTTCAAAAAATGGTGTGGTCACGGAGCCACAGTTCAGCCTGAAGCAAGTACAATTTAGGTTGAACAAGTGAAAATTGCTACCCCCCCCTTCAACTTGAATCTGAAGCCGGGTCCACCGGCAGCACGGCTGCATTGAAGCGGACCTCTTTCACAACCCTTGAATAACTGGAATTGCCACTGCCACATTGAAGTTCTTTTATTGGTTAGATGGAGTGGCATTTTTTCCCTACTTTTTCAAATTGTCCTGAACGCAGCACGGTTTCTTAGTCCTGGATCCAGAGGTGAATGAAATAAAGCCTTCTGTCCTCTTATTATTTAATTTCACTGAGATCTGTTCATAACCCTTGAGTTATATTGGGTGACAGACAGACAGACGAAAACATAACCTCCCTGCTGGAAAATTAAAAAAAAAAAAAAAAAAGCAGACGCTGAGACAATGATGGGAGCAGCAACAATAAGACGCCATAATCCCTCAAAAATGAGAGCAATTCTCTTTCATATGGAGAGGATGAGAGTATTATATAGTTAGGATTCATGCTGTATGAAGCTTGATCTGAAATCACTTTGCACATGCTATGTTGAATAAGCAGAGAGTCAGAAGTGCGGTGAGATGGAAAAGCAAGAAGAAGTGGAGTTGGAGAGCGACCTGAGTCTGGCATTTTAGTTTCATAATCGTTGGACATCTTTTGTGAGTTGGAAACAGTTTGACTTGTTGATGGGCTGCAGTTATCAAGCACTCGGGCAAATCTAATGTCAGGCGTTCCTTCATCTGCAGCGGCAACAGAAGACGTGAGGGGAAAAAACAAAAAAATAAAAGAGTAAATTTGTCACGTAAATGTTCCCACTCGCCACACACGTCTTTGAAGGCAGCACAACAGTGTGCTTCACACAGATAGTCAACATCAAATGTGTCCACAGCTAAATGGAAAAACAATTTATGCGCCAATAAATCAATTGTTTGTTCGTCCCTTTGGCTCCTCGGTTGGAAATGGCGTTTAAAAACGTTTCCCGTATTGATCCCAGTCTGTTGCGCTACCATGTGACCAGCTCTGCTGATCTTTTCTTCTGCCTCCTGAATGTGTTTTACAGGATGATGCTACTGCCACCCGCTGTCCAGTTTGTGAACGGTGATCCTCGGCAAGGTTGGCGTGCAAGGGCTTGTTCCGAAAGGTAGCAAATATTCTCCGCAAGAACTCACAGTAACAGATGAAAAAAGAATCTCAGATTCGTACGTAACGTCATTCAGCATTTGGTAGGTCTTTATTTAGACCATGCAATAGTGTTGTAGTCAAGACCACAGCAACTGAGACCATGCAGTATCGAGACTGGCGATATATATATAAGGAGTGTGTGGTGTTTGGGTGTCGTCCTGGTTAGTTGCAACAAAAACCAGCACCCACTGAAGCCCTTTTGTGGATCACTTTAGGACACTAGATATATAAACTCAGAATTATCCTTGTACTTTTAACTTTATGACAGTTTTCTCTGCCAGTATTGATCGATCTTGAATAGAAATCCTGTGTCTACCCAGTCTTCCAAGACCGAGTTAAAATGCATTCAAGAGCGAGACCCTAAAAAAGTGGCCTTGATACCGGTCAATCTCGGGTACTACAACACGACCATGCATGCTACAATCTGACACATTCGGTCCTGAAAGTGTTGGGTTTTCTAACACACATTCGCTTACACTGCTCTGTGGGTGGCGCTATGAACCACTTCCGTTGCCAAAATACGCATGTATACGCATGACTATTGAACGGATCTGCACACATAACAAACGTAGGGCAATAATATGGGGTTTAAAATAATAAAAATGTGGCAGCAACTGAGGAGCTTAGCACTCACTTTGGGTGCTTTTTTGATTTACTCCATAAGACACAACATTTCAGTTGGAAAAATAAATTGACCAGACCAAACGCAAACAATGGGGAGAGAAAGTCGCTGCCAGAGTCAGCATGAGGAAAGCAGGTTTCCACTCCAAGCAGATGAGAAGAATTGGCTGAGACGCTAAATGATATCCAGCAAACCTAATTAACAACACAGATTGGACTCGTGGTGGGTTTGTGTGTCCAGTGTGACATGAATTCCCAGCACAGTGATTCAAGTTGGGAGGGTGATAAGCAACAATGGTCGAATTCTTCACTGTGCTGCAGAGGTTCTGATCACACAGACAGACAGAAATTGCAGGAATCCATTCACTATTGTTTCACCTCGTGTCTCGAGTGTTGGCGCTTCAAATATGAGGCGAAGGCATGGGGTGAGGAACCGCCTCCACAGCCCCTCACAGATAAAGACTTTTATTTTTTGATGCTTAGTTTTATAATCGGGGCAAACACACATCAGCATTTCAAACCTGCACCACACTGTATTGGCTGAAAAGACCGACTGAGGTGCACTGAATTCCATCTGCTGGTTTTCCAGGAGCCTCACATGCCGCAGAGCTCGCTGGTGAACTCACCAAAATTGTCCAAAAGGTTCTTCAGAGGCCTGACTCCTTAGAAACAACCCTAACAATGAACTGATGATGAAGAGCGACGCGGTCGACTCTTCCCTTCCAGGGTGAGAGTTGAGAAGGAAAATCTTCCAGTGACTCATTTCATATATGATTTGGCGGCATCAGAGCCCTTTAATGATTGGAAATGAGTTCTTCGTGTTTGTTCCTTCAGGACATTAAAGAGACGACAGTGCAGAGACAGAAGTGATCATGAGAAGCACGCTGTTTATTTCCTGCTACATACACTTGTCTCTTGTCATAAATCCGCAACATTCAAACCCCCATGTGCCACCATGATAAAACTCAGGTGCTACCTGTCCCTCGGCATCTCGTGGGTCCTTCACGCTGCTTCCTTACTTCCTGGTTCTTTATAAACGTGACACTCTGTGACGGCATTCTTGCCTTTGAGACCATGACAAACAGGTTGCGGCACCACCTTTTTTCAGGCACTGGGAAGGCGGCATTGGCAAACTGTTGAGTAGAAACCTTTACAAGTCATCAATCCTGCTTATATTTTTTTAAAACACATTGGTTCACTGCTGTTCAATGGCTTGTGTGGCAACAGACTATCCTCCATGCTGAGATGCGGCATACGTTCATTCCCATATTGTGTGGTACATGTTGGACGCCATGTAATGCACAGTGCCGTCAGGTTGTGTGGGACGTGTGTGGGGCGGCGGCAGAGGTATTAAAAAGTCTTCTGGAGCCAGAGAGACAAAGACACTCCTGGGCAGTGCTGCTGTGGCAGGCGCCGCTATTGTTTGTTGTTTGTGTTTTTTCAAGAAGCAATCCAGCCTCCTGCCAAACACAAACCCTGTGCATCGGGCCGCGTCCCAAACACACTGCTGCATAATGTAGTGCCACCATGGTGTGATACATGTGCAGCATTTTACTGCAGGCATCAAATGACCTCAGGGACCGCAGCAGTAGTGAGCTGCTTCCTATAGGGGGCGTCTGTGCTTGGAGTGCAGCCCGGCTTGTTATTTTCTTAGGCATAGCTTCTCATGTACAGCTGTGTGTGTGTGTGTTGTGTCTGAGATTTTTCATAGGATTCGATATAAACTCGTCATTGGAAAGCAAATCTGCGGGAGAAGCAATGTGTAGAAAAAACATAAATTATTCATTGTTAAGGCTATGTTTAATTCTTATGTTAAATGAATCTGAAAATCATTCGTGTTCTTTTTCACCCGTGTGAAATATAAATATTCATCTGTCCTTGTGTTTGGCTTTAAAAGGTGTTTTTTTTTTTTTGTTTTTTTTTAAAGATAACAACCTCATATTATGAATGCAAATACACAAGCGCACACTGAGTCTGGATGCACAACAGAGGCATATTAGCATGATCTGCCATTGGAGAAATGTAAATTCATTTCAGAGGACTGTGAATATCACGCGGATAAAATCCCTCCTTTGCGACGCCGTCGTGTGATTTCATGCATCTGTGGTCGTGCTCCGGCATGGTATCACGTACATATATGTCTCCCAACTGTGCCGGGGGTCTCTGGTGTGCTGCTCACAGAGAGTCAAAGACAGGTGACGCAGGATGTGCTTCAGCGCAGAAACATGATGTCTGACTCTGATTTGTTGACAAAAGTGAGGAGGATTCTCATTTTAGCCTGGAGCTAATAATAAATCTCCATCGGCTTTGGCACCAGCACATGCTCATATCATGACATTTGTTTCCTGTCCAGACTCATTTGTGGAGAAAATATTGGATAGATGGTGAATAAGACAAGAAAGTGAGTGACCTTTATCAAAACAGCACACATACACTTGGACTCCTTTTGCGTCTGGATTGGGCTGTGAAACACACAGGTGCCTTTTTCAGTTGCCTCCAAAAACCTTTCATGCAGGATGAGTCACTTTATTCAAGTTAGAGAAAAGTACATTACACTGTCATTAACGTCTACTTTGATCCCAAAACGCACTGCAGCAGTTTGAATTAATGATTGAAAAATGAATTGATCCTTAATATATTGATCCTAATAAAGTGTGGTTTTGCTTTTCAGCACGACCCTTTGCAAAGCGTGGCCCTTAGGCTTCATTTATGTATTTATTATTATGATTATTATTATATTTTGTTCACTATTGCATGTTGTTCCTCTTTGGTGGGATCCTCACTGACCGATACAGATGATACTGATGTGGTCCGTGTGAAATGATCTACCTGAGCACTCATTTTTTGCATTTCATTTTCAAGCTGAATAACTAAAAAAAAAAAATTTTTCTAATTCTGTACATAATTATTTTGTTTTTATTTCACCACCAAAATGACTTGTAAAGTTTCAAATGGATTTCCAAGAAATGTTCAATTAAAATAATAATAATAATAATAAAAATAATAATAGGTTTTGCCTCTGAATGACCTGCTCAGGTTCAACTGGATTGTGTGCCACCTCCAGTTCATTTCTTAACTACTGGCTTCAGAAAGGAAGTGAATGGTCATATTCAACCCCAAATGACCGTGTCACAGCCGACTCATTGAAGCAGATTTGAGGTGACGGTGATGAACACCCGGTTCAAGGAGACACAACTGTCCACATCAGCAATGTTTCATGTTGTTTGGCTGAGCACAGGGATCTTCCATCATCATCCTCACACTGTAGTTTTAGTAGTTTCTTCTTCTTCTTCTTCTTCTCCTTCTTCTTCTTCTTCTTCTTCTTCTTCTTCTTCTTCTTCTTCTTCTTCTTCTTCTTCATTATTATTATTATTATTATAGTATATTATAGTATTCTTATTATTATAGTATTATTATAGTATTATTATCAAGCGTAATTTTGCGCAGAAACTCCGGTGACAGCGTTGAAAAAGCGGCAGCTCCAGCTGTCAATGGTAGATCTCCGCTGAAAGCAAACGGAGGGCGTCTCCACTTGTCTGGATGTGGAAGAATTTCCTGGGTGGGTGTTTCTAGATCGCTCCACCTGTCGCGGGCGCGCTGCCCCCGGTGGCTCACCAGAGATGCTCGTCAGGTTGTGACACCTACTTCGGAGGATGAGGACGGAACCGACTGACTCCAGCTCTCATTCGAACCCGAACTGTCTGCGCTCATCCTAATTGCAGGTAAGTATTCACGCGTGTGGAGGTGCGCGCTGAGGAGGGTCAGGAATGGCACTTGGATTCAGTGTTTAGTTGGGCTTTTCGAGCTGCAGATGATCCAGGTGAGATTTTTTTTCTTTTATTAAGCGCTGGTTCTGTGTCCTGGCCGGAGAAGTCCATCATGTTCCACCAGATGACGGACCCGGCGGGGAACGGCAGCTGCAACAGGAGCGCGCACTCGGACGCGCTCCAGCTGCCCACTTTCTCCACGGCGGCCAAAGTGCGCGTGATCATCACCTTCATCCTGTGCGCGGTCTCCGCCGTCTGCAACCTGGCGGTCCTGTGGGCGGCCAGCAACGGGGGCAAGCGCAAGTCCCACGTGCGGATCCTGATCATGAACCTGACCGTGGCCGACCTGCTGGTGACTTTCATCGTGATGCCCGTGGACGCGGCGTGGAACATCACGGTGCAGTGGCAGGCTGGGGACGCCGCCTGCCGGCTGCTCATGTTCCTCAAGCTGGTGGCCATGTACTCCTGCGCCTTCGTCACCGTGGTCATCAGCCTGGACCGGCAGTCGGCCATCCTCAACCCTCTGGGCATCAGCGAGGCCAAGAGGAAGAGTAAAGTCATGCTGAGCGTGGCGTGGACCATGAGCGTGGTGCTGTCTCTGCCCCAGGTAAGACAAGGAGGAACTTTTTAGACTGGACCCAAGTCATGAAATCACGTCACAGCGGCTCAGAATGTTCCATGAGTCAGCAGCCAAGTCTTTATTCATCCATTATTGATTTGTGAATTATATTTATCTGAGCACATATTAAGTCACATATGTCCCAAATGATATATATTTAACTTTACTATTTTTCCTTATCAAAATTTAAAAAAAAAATCCAGAATATTTTTTCTACAACCAAGAAAAACTTGCCGTTTATTTATTCAATTTTACCTGCAAAACACATTCTTGTTCACCTTTATTTATTTAAATTTTATGAAACCACTAGTGCATTGATTAAAAAGAATATATTTGTGCTGCTGCTGTGCCTTTGCAGGATACATTGAAATCGACAATTAAAAAAAAACATTTTCCAGAGCATCATCATGAGTATAATTAAGAAGAAGAAGAAAAAAAAAAAAAAAAAAAAAAATATATATATATATATATATATATATATATATATATATGTTGTGCAGCATTTTACTGCAGGCATCAAATGACCTCAGGGGCCGCAGTATGTTTTTATATATGTTTATATATATATATATATATATATATATATATATATATATATATATATATATATATATATATATATATATATATATATATATATATATATATATCTTAATTATGCTCATGATGATGCTCTGGAAAATGGTGACTCAAGTTAGGTGCTTTATTACACTGTTACTGTCAGTTTCATTGGTTGTGTGCTGTTGCTGCAGCCAGTGTTCGGAGGAGCCTGCAACTACGTGCCACTCTGTTGTATCTGTTGACAAATGACCGTCTTTGCACCACTATTTGAGCACATGCTGTTGTGTAACATACAAGCCTATAAATAAGTCCAGCCCCAGTCAGATGGAGTGGCATTAGAGGAAGTGTTGCATGGGCAGAGGAGTGTCAAAAGGATCGGCAAGCTGGAGTGTTCTGATGCAAAAGGCCAGTCAAGTCGCAGTAATACTTAAAGAAAGGCTGAAATACTGATGACTCAAGGTTATTTTTGGCTGTGGAATGTGAGTTTGTGACGACTGTGAGGTCCTGGAGTCTACAACTCCCAGGTTAATGACACCTTGCTGTCTGTTGGCGGCTGTCACGAGGAATTGCAGTTTGCCAAAAATCCCATCACAACGTGGACAGAAAAATCCTGGGTGGCATGTGAAGGTGTCAGAAGTCTCCTGCAGCTGAAACAACCAGCGCTTCTCCAACTGAGGTTTCTATTCTGAGTGTGAAAGTGCTGCCGGTGTCCACAAAGTTCTCAACCATAGATTCATTGCACTCAAGAAAGTATCGAGACTGAGTCACAAAAAAAACACAGCCCTCTCCACTGTTATTAGCAGGTGGATTTTTACCAGGTTTTATTTCTCTAGAGCAAAATACAGCAAAATAGAGGTAAATTAAATGAACTTACAATTGTTATCCTGTTGTTTTTTGCACTCTATGAACTAATCTGTGGAGAAAAAGCGACTCAGTCCAGCTGATTCATTACGTGGCTGTGGACAAAAACAAACTCAAAATCCATAACGCTCAGTGTGGATTTATTGGTTCATGAAGTTGCTGTCTTGTCAGTTCAAAAGCAGACACAACGTACTCACCCAGTTACCTTCACTGCTTCATTCCTATTAACAGCAAAACTGCCTCTTGTGCATTGAATTTTCACTGTTTTTCATCTTGAATTATTTACGGTGTTGACATTTCCAGTATTTACAAGGCTTAGATTTGGTCTCAAAGAGGCGTCACAAACATTGATTCTTCCCGGAGATGTCAAATGAAAATTGCATCAGGGGCATTCATGATGACTTTTCAGTTGTAGCTTGTCTCCCACGGAGACGGTGGGACATTCATGTGCCTACATTTCGGGAGCTGTCTGGGTGTCAGCGGGGCTGTCAGGTTTGAAGCGTTCCGCATCTGAAGCCACCTAACCACCCGTCACATCTCACACAAACTCGTCTGAGGAGAGAAGAGGCAAACACATTAGAAAATGTGTTTAAGAATTCCAACCTTGGAATTCCAGTGTGGGACTGGCATCCACAGCAACACACTCACTAGACTTTGAACTGGCGCACGTTTCACCTCTTGACCCCGTGGGGCTAGCGTTTGGCCATGGGGTGGCGCTCCTTTCCGTCCCTACTGTCAGGCACGGTGACTAAAGCCACATAAGATGCTATATATGTCAAGAGACATCCAGCTTGAAGTAACCATGATGCCCATCCTTCTTGCTTCCCAACTGCTCCTTCTGTCACTTGGTAGGAGAAACACTTGACTCCTTTGAAACTCCTATGGGGGAGGTGGACTTCGGCGTCAACATTGGTCACAAATGTTGTCAGAACATGACTGACATCATTGAGGACTGTGCTTGACTGCTTGACTCCTAACTAGCATAAAGTGACTCAAACTGATCCCCACAAATTAAGCTAGCTCCAACTGTAACAGCTGCTGTTTTGAATTTTGATGAGAATCTGCAGTTGATCCCTGAATTATTGCGGGCGTTATTTTACAGAAGTATCTGCAATATCGGGAAGCAGAAACCATATTTTTAACGTTAATTCTGTACTATAAAGCACACCGGAATATTAGTTTGCACCCATTAAATCTAAGACAGAAAACAGATTTTGTTCATACATAAGCCGCACTGGTATTATTATATATATTATTATAAATCCACTACGGTGCAGTGGTGCTGTCTGCACCGTAGAAAGGTCAGTGGTGCACCAGGCTTACGAATGCACGAGTTCCGACACCACAGCTGCTCGCCTGTGATTTCATCGGTTTGACGTGACAAGGCTGAATATTTCTTCTATATTTGACGTGTTGAGGAGTTTCATGATCACTACAATAGTAACCGTGGGAAGACACATCCATATCTTGGCTGTTTTTGCCCCGATTTTGCTCCTTCCAGACCAAGGATAGAAAACACCTGACACTGTTATCTCTTGTACAATTATTCTCTTGAAGAATCTTTGGAGTGCCCTGATACTCATATATGTTAAATATGTTCAATGCTTATGACTAAAAATATTCATGTGTGGGGAGAGCCGATCGCTCCCAACTTGAACCGGAATGCCAGTGAAGAAGCGATCCAACTTATGATACTGGCGGCAATAAAAATTCTCAAGCGGTCCTCACCTGGTCCCTTCTGTTCAGGTGTCCCAATGGAAACTTAAGAATTTAGCTCTGCGAGCAGTGGACCTATTTCTCCTGTCATTTAGCTATACACCTGTATATATATCCTTTTTTTACTAGCTTCATCTGCCAAATCCCAGTCTCTAAAGGCTTCTCTTTGTCTGAGGTTTGTAACAGCCTGAAGAAAATAACTGACATAGAAGTGCATGCTGTAGGAGTCCAACAAAGAATATTTTTAGTGGAGATGGAACCAGGCTTCAGTGGAGGTGAAAACTGTGGGATTCAATTCTGCTGTGCCACCAAGGATGGCAGCCATGGCTACCAGCCATGAGCCACACGGACTGAAAACAAACAAATAAAAGCTAGTTTTTCTTGTTGGCTTTCTTGGTACTGTTGGGTCTTCACTGAGGGCTTCAGTGAAGGCCAGTAAAATAAATCAAAAGAAGAATTACCATTGTGGCAGACAGCATTAGGCCATTGTAAGTGGCCGAAATGATCAGTGGGAGGTGAACGTGGATTGGTTCACTTGAAGATTTCACGTCCTCCCCATGAGGCCTTGTCAGTCAGGTCATGTTTGTGAGATAGCGCAGTCATCACGGAACCAAACCAGGCGTCTGTCACCAGCAGGCTCCCTCAGTTCTCATGGTCCGGAGCTCAGCCTCCAGCCAGCTGAACAGAGCAGGGATGGTCATGAATAATAATATAATGAACAGCGATTTGCCATTCAGAACCCTCTGTTGGCGTTCAAACTTCATCCGTCTTTATTCAAAGCCTTGGTCTGTGCAAGGCAATCTGAAGGAGCTCATCTTCACCTGAACATGGACGCCGCGTGCCTGGCGTTAATGGCGCGTGGCGGATATATTTCTTTCACAGGATGTCTGGCTGTGATGAAATAAATAACGCTTTAAATTGGCTGAGCTGCAGCTCCGACTGAGCCGTCGGCCTTCGCTGTTATTTTGTCAAATGAAGCTTGATGCTGAGTTTCCTGTTCTTTTGCCTCAAATGGAAAAGGAAGCATCAGAAATGTGACCATAATTTGTCTGGTCTTTCACCTGGTCTCAGTAGTGCCTCGGCGTGTCGTCGAAATGGCTTGAGTCTCCGCCTTCTGTCGTACGACTTGGAGCCCAAAGGTCACTGTCCCCATGTTGGTGTTTGCTTTGTGCGTCTTTTTAGCAGTTGGTATTTTGGGGCCCATCCAGTGGCAGCCCTGCTCTTTTTTAGAGTCTGACCAACAGCTTCTATGTTGTGAATCCACTTCTGAGCAATAACAGACTCAAGTTGCACAAATGGACGGCAAATGAACGCGGAATTGTGGTTTAATAAAGTGAATTCTTGATGTTAATCTGAGTCATAGAATGAATGAACCCCACATGTCTTGAGTCCTACACATGTGAATGGGTCCTTGTGATTCAAGGCTTTGACTAGATGAGGCTTTAACCGCTGAAGCTGATGGGGTCATGTATTCCAGGAGGGACTGGATAAAGGGTGCGGCGCCTGCTGACATGAGGAGGCTGTCGTAGTGAGGAAAGAGCTGAGCCAAAAGGCTAAGGTCAAGAGTGATTTAAAAGACTGGAGGGACTTTTTAACCGATGTAGATTAGATTAGATTAATGTAAAAAAAAAATACTGTTACGATAAACAATATTTAAATATACTGTACAAAGTGGGAGTGCACGATTATGGCCAGAATGATAATCCAGATTATTTTTGATCAATATTCTAATCATGATTTTTTGCAGGATGCTTTGGGAAAGCATTTTATTTTATTTTATTTTATTTTATTTTATTTTTTGTGCATCACTTTCAAAAAAAGGGGAAGTGTGTCAACAACTTTCAATTGAATAAATGATAATGAATATGAATAAATACACATGAAAGAAAACTACTTGAAGGTGACTGAAGGTGATGCACTGATGGTGAATAAATGTGTTATTACAGGGTGCAATCACAAAGTGCAATTCAAATGAAAAAAGTGACAAGATAAAGGAATGAATACAGTCCTAATGTCCCTCACTGCTTCCCATATCGTGCTAGCTTGGCCATTCAGCCTGTGACTTGCATGAAACAATGTGTAGCAAGCGTCGTGCAGGTGCGTTCGGGACTATTTTATCCATCCTGTTCCTCATTGAAACCCAGTTTGTCGCCATGTTAGCATCCGCCACACACACTGTCCTCACTCTGGGGGGCGGGTCACATGACAGTGATTGACAGGTCTCCATCTGACGCCGCAGTGCTGTTTTATTATGTTTAATGTGAGACCTGAAAATTCTCTCAGACTGTCTCCAAAATAGGTTGCAAACATGCGAGCGACTGTGAGGTTCATGGAAGTGACCTAGAAGAGCATGAGGAGAGTAGGGAGGGGGTGCAGGAGGCGGACTGGTGCTGCTGTTTCACCTGGTCCCAGCTGGGCAGGAAGCCCTCGACAGCTGTTCTGGTTAGAACTGAGGCTGGACTCTGGTGAAGCATTTAGCGCCAGTGAAACAGGTCACACACGTGACAAACCGTGTCTCCAGTTTTCCAAAACCTAATGGCATCAAGTGGAGCCCCAAACCGAAAAGACCGGCGTGTAAACATCTCCGAATCACCGGCCGCTGACTCAGTTCAGCGGGCTGCCAGTGAGCGACTCGATATTTCAAAAGGAGACGTCAACATGAGAAGACTTTCAAAAGAAACTTCGGAGAGGTTATTGTTTATTTCTTCAGATCCTACCGGCCTGCGATGGCCAACTGTTCTCTGTATTCTATTAGCATCGTTTTGAGAAGTTATCCACACTGAGGCACGTGGTTTCATACTTTTTAGCGACTGAGTTAAAAGTTTGTTTTCACCAAACTCTCCTGTCACAGTCGAAACAAACAGGCTTTTGAAATAAAGTCCAGTTCCTGTCCTTGCCTCCGCCGCTGACCCCAGTACGTGTTTGAACTGGTGCCTCAGAAAACCAGTGAGTCACTCATGTGTTTCGAATTGCAGCCTCTCTGCTCTGTTCGCTCGCCGGCTCATTCATGCAGCCCGCTCTCAGTCCTGGTGCGGCAAGTGTGTTCATTCATAACTCAAGTCTGCACACGGTGAGGCTGTGCATGAGCCACAGGACCCAGGAGGACAGCTGAATATTCAGTGATGGAATAACAAGTTGCTTTTTCTAGTTATTGATGCTTCGTTCAGGACATTTTGACCTCATTTTGAGTCCATTAGCTTTTGTACCATTTGAATCATTAAGAACAAATAAATGGGCAAGTCCAACTGGGTGGAGGTCCCAGGGCCGACCCAGGACACTTGTACCTCATTCATACTGTGACTGCCAGGATTATGACCACAGTATGACGGTGTTGCTGCCAATAAAGTTGGATGGGCCGAGTCCTTGGTTAGTGAGAAGCCCAGAGCTGGATCTGACGTTAGAGGGCTGAAGGCAAAGCTGATGCTGATAAACACTCATGTCTACTGCGAGGCTGCTTGGCCGGGGCGACCCCATCATCATCCTCAAAACTCTCAGTACTCTTGGTGCCGCCCAGAAAATGTGGAAGTCTGGACCTCTGTGTTCCAGCTGCTGCCCACACGACCTAACAGAGGGCGGTTTGGGTTTTTCCTCCTCATTTTTTTCTCTATGAATCTCTGAAATTACTTGAATAAAAGAATGAGATGCCGGTGTCGCACAAATGTACAAACCGTGAAAGCCGTTTTATACCTCGACAAAAGTGGCGCAGATGAGCTTTGATCCTTTCAGTCTTAACTTGGAAAAATAAAGCGATTTCATTCCCCGACACAGAGGTTGCCCCAGACTCAAGAGTTTACATCTTTTGAAGTAGAAAGTACTGCTAAATTTCTCCTGATATCTTGTTAGCGAGGATGTTTTTGACATCCATTTCTTTTGTTGCTCTGACAGACGAGGGGGAAGATGGCAGAGATCAAGTCTTTAATTCATGTCCAGCCACCTGGAGTTGTTGCAGCGGCACTGAGAGGCTGACAGTCATTTCCTGTGTCAGAGCAGCACGGCTTCATGAGGATGAGGCTAAATATCGGTGGTGTAAGACCCTTGTTCTGTGATGGATACAGTCAAAGACTCACCGTAAATGGTATGAAAACAGAGTCTCCCTTTAAACAAGCAGGACACTCGGGTGATTGAGACTCACAGAACACCTGTTTTATTAAAATGCAAATAGCACACAGAAGAATAAAGTGAAAGGAAATTGAAATCAATATTCCTTAAGTAAAAAAATAGTATGATTATTTTGTTTACAACAGAAGCCAAGAAGAATTTGATGTTGATTTTTGTGTGCATAGTTCTGATCAAGTGATGTAAAGATAGATGTTAAAATGAATAAATAAAATGAAAAAGCAGGTCATGGGAGGGCAAAGTTTCCTGTGGGGCCAAGGGAGGGATCAAGAAACGGAGCATTAATGTGAAGGGAAAAGGTATAAAATACATCCTAAAGTAACAAATACAAGTGAGGAAAAAAGTGAAAATGATTATTATCACCTGCCTGTTCTTAAAAATAGGCTACAATTGTGATGAAAACATACTGTTTAATTTTATATACATGCAATTTTAAGATTTACAATTGAAATTAGAAAAGAATTGGAAACATGAATATATAGACATGATTGAACTGAACTGAAATACTTAAGTTACTTCTTTTATTTATCTTAGACATTTAATATGATCAAAAAAAGAAAAGTGAAAGATGAAATATGGAAGTCAAGATATATATTAAGGAAGGGATAAGCAATAAATCATGAAAGTAAATGACCATTTAAAAGTTGAAATTTCAAGTATAATAATTATAATGATAAAATAAATATATATATATATATATAAAAATACACTGTATTATCATTTAACGGTTCCTTTGGCCCCAAAACAATGCTGACTCTCATATCATTTTTCTGCATTTATATGCGGCAAAATTGTCACAGATCTAATTTTAAGTTGAACGTTCATTCAATTGAGAAAAAGTAGGTCATAAAATAGTCAGGTAGAAGATGTCTGATTTGAGGTCCAAGGTTTCTCTCTGACCTCAGCACTACATTCATATTTCACGAAGAGTTTCTCGATGTTAAAGCTTTTGTTTTCACAAGAACAGAGGCCGAACATGCAGGGTTCAGACTGGGATAACAGGAATGACTGAATGTATGAGAAGCCACAGACAAGTCTGCTGAGGGACGCTGTCAAAACGTTCTATTCATAAATGTTTATATGTGTCATGTAACAACACTGGTGCCTGCAGTTGTCACAGAAGAATGTATTATCACGCAGTCGGCAATTTATCTTGAGTGATGAAAGCAGCAGAGGCCAGAAGCTAAAGTCTCCAGTGAGACATCGGAGCTTTGGCTCCATGTGCGAGGCAGAGCCGAAGCCTTTGGATGGTTTTCTCGTGCTGCGGGCAGATGGCTCTGAGGTGCACAGAGGTCAGATTTGAATGCTTGGTTGAATTTTGAGCAGCTCGAGCTAAGTCTCTTTAGAGAGAAAAAACGGCCTGTTTTACAGCGACATTGTTCACTGAGAGAGGGAGTCAGAGCTGGCCCCTCAGCAGCTGCGCTCCATGCTCAAATCAACTCATCTCATTCAATTTGGCGACTGAGCTTGAAGTCACAGCAGAGCCATGGATGCTCTGCGTGTTCGTCTCTGAATCCATAACTCACCCAAGCGCCCGCGTGTTGCAACTCTCAATCGCATGGTTTGAACATGATTCAGAATCCAGTTCCTCACTTTTCGTGTCTTTGCAACAACCGGCATTATTATTATCAGCTCACTTTTAAAGCATGTCCAGCATCAGTCAGTGTTTGGTCCAAGAAGTGCTTTTCAAAAAGCCCCAGCTCGCGGCAATGAGGTCCGACTTAACACTGGGTTGAGTGCTTCCACCTTGTGGCAGTATTTACTGTCTCCTTTCACTTGGATGTACATTCAGTTTAGCCAACAAATCTGCCACCAAGATGTTTCATCTCCGCCCCTGGTTTGACATCTTTCTGGTCAGAAACCAACCAAGAACATTCTTAAAAACAAATATTTGGATAAAATATTCTGTCACTAACCTTTTTAAAAAAATGCATTTTGTGTTGTCAAGTCATTTTTGATATGAACTGCAGTGCCCATAACTTAGCTTCCAAAGACAATCGTTTTTAAAAATTCTATTTTGAGGATTTATATATTTGCTTAAAAAACACTTATTTTCAATCTGGAATGAAATGTCAGTTTCCTCAAGAGAGTAAAATGTCCTTTTATCTTATTTCCTTTTTTCCGCATTATTTTGTCCACAATCAAAATATTTAATTTTACTTTATTACTCATTGCCTCAGAGGAAGCCTGTAAAATAGTTGCACAAATGCCAGGATGGTATAGTGTGTTTAACTTTACTGTCCATGATGTGATGGATGGCAACCTTCTGGTTCTCTACCAACATTTATCATACTTAAGTTGCTGCTCTAAACATAGATAATTTAAACAAAACTTCCTTCCTTGTCTTTTCCCTCTGAACTCGCAGTAACCCTCCCCTCGACCCCGTTGACTGAGCAGGCCACTTTAGGAACCCCTGAATTCACTGAACAAATCTTGTTGATCTGGCTCGGCCCTTCAACAGCAAGTATCAAACTGACACCCTGAAGGTTCGCACCAAACTCCATCTGATTTACATGTAAGGTCAATGCAGAGGCTGGACTACTGGCGACGACTGTCGTGCTAGAATACGGGTGCGCTGGATGTTGGGAAATTTGGGGTGACAAGTCGCCGCTTCAGCGTGTTTCAGATGAGACGTTTGTCGCATCAAACACTCAAAAAAAATCTGAACTCCAGTGACAGGTCACGACGTGTAAACCTAAAGAGCCCAGAGGGGGGGAATTCACGACCGAGACAAAAAAGTTGCTGCAGCGGTTGCACTCTGACCCAGAGACGGGTCTTTTTATAGACTTTGCTGACTGGAAACCAGCGACCACTCAGGTGCGAACGCCGTGAAAGGTGCCGCCATATTGTGTCTTGTATGAATATACTTTAAGACAGTCCTTTTTAAATAGACTTTTTTTTTACTTTCTTTTTTTTATTTGAGGCACTTTAAGTCTTTCTGTTACAAACAAAAACAATGTAAGTAAGTTATCCTTCATTGAAAGTTGATCTAGATTACTTTCTTTCTTCTTTTCTTTAATGTTAACAAGGACACAATGTTATGCAGAGGTGTACTTTTAATCTTTCTGTAGTAAAATGGTACTATTTACAGAGGCGACGGAGAGTTGGGGGGTGTGAAATGTTTACTCCTTCCTGGGCTGGTGCAACAGAAAATAATTGAGAAGCACCACTTTACATGACGTTTTCATGACGTCGTCTTTGCCTTGGCTCTTACTAGGAAACTTTGGAAACATGTCAAAGAACTTTCCTTTTTCGGAAATGAATGGTGAAGGAAAACCTAGTTGGAGTGTGGGTCCCTTCAGAGTGGAGGTTGTGCGTACAGTCGATCCCTCGATTCCATTGATCTGGGATGTGTGGTTGACCTGGACCTCACCTTGCTGAAGCATCAGAATATTTATGCCTGAATTCATTGACCTCTGGGCTGGTATTATGCACTCCTGGCTTGGTGTGTGAAAGATATGATGTATATTCCACTGACTTTTCGAAACCCTAAAGACACAGTTGTTGTTTGTGAGCGGGTTCAGTTAGCCGGGGTCATGAGCAATGGGAGGTTTGCATCGCCGCCTCCTACGCAGTGGCATATCCTGTACATGCTTCTCCACACTCTGCAGGCACCTACTGACAAAACCTCAGCCCAGTCCGTCTTTGTCACGCTGTCATTAACGGTATCCACTAACCTCATTAAGGACCATCACAGTGATACTTCAGTCTGCGGTTAATGCTTTTCGAAAGCTTTTAATTGCCGCAACAGGAGCCCAGAAGTGACCACGTTGTTGTATAAGAACAGGCTTCTGCTTCTGCCTGACTCACCCCGGCGACATGTTGTTCGCTCTCCTTCTGGAATCAAAACTCTGCGGCTGTCGTTTGTGCTCTAACTTCCCACTCTAAAGCCAAATCTCCGAAACCTCAGCTTCCGAGCCGCCACCATTATCCACTCAAATTTTCTATCACGCTACGCATCGATTATGTTCTGAGTCCTGTGTTCCACCAATGAATCTGTTCAGTCCACGTCTGTTGTGTAAAGAAGCAGCTCACCTGTTGCCAGGTCAACGCTGACCCCACTGTCAGCAGCCGTACTGTCTCCAGCTCTCGTTCTTCTTTACAGTTAAGAAGACGAGACAATGACGGCACCGATGTTGATGAAAAACACTGAATGCATCATGAGGGTGGACATGATCATGGCCGTTTTCCGCGAGTATTTAACGGAAAAAATCTCAAAAGACACACACAAAGACCTAAATGCATCCGCAGCTCATGGAACTAAAGTCACGAGTGCAGACGGACATATGAAGTGATGGACCAGTGAGGACAGCTGCAGATAGGAGAGAGATTTACCTCTACTCATGTAAACTAATGTTTTTGTTCAACACAATAAATGGCAAAATTTCGCTTCTTGATTGGCTACTTTCTATTTTGGTTTTATTTTATTTATTTATTATAGCCGTGGAACACAAGTCAACTGGAAAAAATACACAAAAAGTATCTCTGGAATGAAAAGAATGACTAAAACGTTTTGAGTAAAACATGACTAAAATACATTGGGTTTTCAGTTGACTATATCTAGACTAAATTATTGTGACTTTTAGTCAACTGAAACTAACTAAAATGATATGTGAATGACTAAACGTGACAAAGATGAAGAATTAACTTTGCTCCTAGACTAAAACTAAATTGAAAAATGGGTGACAAAACACATGCTTGCGTTGTAACCTGGCATTGGTGTTGAGGATGCCTGTGTTATCCTCAACACATCTCTCTCCAAAGAGAGAGAAACCCACTTTGACACTGTCAACTGCTCTGCGGTATCAATGGCTCTGTCCATGGCTCACCCATAAAAGCCCTGTTTTATTGGTTTATTGGACTTGCCATATCTCCTCTCGCTTGTCTGTGTGATCTACCTCATGAATTTCTCCATAATTCAGGTGTCTGCATCATCACCTCCACTGCTCCCACACAACACTTCACTCTGTTCCTCAAGCTTCTTCTCCGAATCCCTTTTGTCTCTGCTTTCACTTAAAAACAGCAGCTCTACTACCTCACGCCTTCATATCTTTCCGTTTCACCTGTTGATCATTGAGCTGTATTTGAAGAAAAAAAATAGTTGTCTCAGTCATGTTTTTATTCATATCAAATCCACTCTGCTCATATAGATCGACAGGATAAGTGAGAAACCTATATGGTAAATGACAAAAAATGTCAAAATGGCGTTCAAACTCAGGTCAGACTGTAATATAAATGGGCACCACTTCACCCATGTTGAAATTATCTCTTATTTGAAAAAAAAAATAGCAGAAACTTCAAGCACTTCGACGAGAGAGGAAATGACAACTTGACAGCTGAAGGTAAAAGGACTGAATCTGACTGAAATAAACGGCAAACTGTCAAAAACATTCATTTCCCAAGACAGAAATTTGCCATCTGTCATAACTTTAAAACATCGGCGAGACAGGGAGAGTGTAGAGAAACTGAAAGTCTGGTTACATTCTGCTACTTCATTGTCCTCACAGCTATTGTTCTTTAAGACGCAATAGAACAGATGAACTCGACAATTGGAGCCTGGAGGTGCGAGGCAGCCCAGCTCCAAAGAGTCATTACACTCTTCATCTAGACCTGCTAGAGTGTTGCTGTTTTTAAACACACTGAGGCATGGACATGTAAAGTTGAGGGTTCAAAGATGTATGGAGAGAGGATGTTGTATGGATCTAAGTAATTTCAGAAGTGTGCGCCAAGCTGATGGTGGCCGACGGAGCACTTTCACGCAGACACACACACTCACACACAGTGCGTTCTATTGAGCCCGCCCACGTTCATACAAGAGCGGGACTGGTAACTGAACGGGGAGCGTGCTCTGCTGCTCTGATATACAGCTGGGCCCTTGGAGTAGCTTTCAGTTGCATGAAGGTTGGTGAGCCCTGTACTTTACTTCTTCTTTTTCTTCTGGCTTCTCCCTTCACGTGTGGCCACAGTGGATCATCTTCCTCCATCTCCCCCTGTCCTCTGCTTCCTCTTCTCTCAAACCTACAAACCTCATGTCCTCCTTCACCACCTCCATCAATCTCCTCTTTGACCTTCCTCTCCACCTTCTGCCTGGCAGTTCCAACCTCAACATCTCCATCTACCAATGTACTGGCTCTCTCTCCTCTGTACATGTCCAAACCATCTCCATCTAGCCTCTCTGACTTGGTCTCCTAAACACCTGAGCACATGTGCTGTCCCTCTGATCTACTGCTTCCTGATCCTAACAATTTTCCGAAAAGTTATGAAAGCAGAAGAAGCCTGGCAACAAGTTTAAACATCTTTAACAACTTCATTTCTTCCTTCAGTGTTGGATTAGAAGAGTTCAACTCAGAATCGTGTCGTGGTTCTTAAGACCGGTCTTAGTCTCAAGATAGGACCAAAACCACATGGTCAAAATCTCGGTGTTGTCTCGGCATCAACTGCATTTAGACTCAATCTCTTTTTTATGTTAAACCCAGAACAATTAGTCTTCTGTTTTTGAAGATCCACCACCTGAATGCTACAGTCAGGCCCATAAAATGACCCTTGTTTATGCCAGAGATGGGAGGAATAGAGAGCTCTGGCTGTGAGAGTGTCAAGCTAGCATTAATGTACTCAATAATTACCCTCACCAGCCATGGAGGTTATGAATTATGGTCTCCGTCCGTCCATTTGTGAACCGAATACCTCCAAAATGAAGCAATATGTTTCAATGAAACTGTCAGCGTTGATAAGAAATGAACTACCTTTGATTTCAGTGGTGGTCTGTCAGTTCATTCTGGATTTATGATGGCCAAAAGACTCGGACTTGGTCAGAGACAAATAAAAGCGCGGCGCAAACATAAACACAAGTAACATCCGACTTATGACCTGCTCGACTTACGTCCACTCGTACTTACGACCACGGCCAGCAGATGCTTTTTTTTTTATTTTTTTTATCATGTCTGGCACCGCAGCACGTAGCAGCCTGGCAACGCGTACGACCGTTACGGCAGCACAGTATCCCAGCATCTCACTCTCACTCAGCCATCTACCACTACAGTAGGACCTATGACCCTCGCGTCGGCTATTTTGAATGGCATTGGACTTACGTCCAATCTGACTTACGACCAGTTGGTCGGAACCGATCCCGGTCGTATGTCGGATGTTACTTGTATAATCATGTAAACAATGTGTCAACGTAGCTTCGCTGGATTGTGTCTTTGTCTTCACAAGCTTCAAAAATCTTAATTTATGTGAGCTAGCCTAGAAAGACCTGTAATCCTCTGTGATCCTCCACGTTACGCGCGTCTCACTTTTGTCCGTCGTGAATTATTCAAATGCTAATCAGCTGGTTGGCAGTTTCGACTCCTGCGGCACATCTAACATCTGATTTAATTGACATAAAATGATTAGCACAAATTAGCGTCTACATGCTAAGGAGTTGTCCATGCATTCTGTCTGACTCTGTTTACAAGGACATGAACAGCTGTGGCAGAGTTGGCTACAGGCCAAACATCAATGTGTTGAATTTTAGTTTTTTCTTAAAAAAAAAAATCAAAAGTTTCCATTGTGCACCAATACTGAAATAAATGAAACCATCCAGTTTGTTTCATTGTAAGAACATAGTGATGTAGCCCAAACACAGCACACGAGAGAAGAAAAAAACTGTTGAGCATCTGTTTTTCAGCAGCTGCTTTGAAACATCTATGGGTGAGTTGGATATTTGGACCGTCTCCTCTGAAGTCGGAGTCGATGGAGCCACATTTAATGGGTTCAAAAGCCTGTGCTTGGGGTCACAGCGCTTTAACTTCCGTCTCCTTGTCGCCTGGAAAACCGCTGTTTTGAACAAGATGCTGCAGGTGTTGGACGATGAATGTTTCAACGTCAAGCAGCGAAATTGCGGCTGTTCTGGAGCCTTCAACCATCTGAGCCCGTTTCATATTTCTTTTGATAAAAGTTCACTTTCTGCCTCTTTGTGTGGAAAGTTGGTGAGGGGTAGACCTTCCTTCTTAGAGGAGGATCAGAGGTTGCATGAGGTCGGAGTGAGAAGTCTAAAATTCCAGTGTTTTGCTGACAAAACTCACCACATAAATGAATTTATTTGGTGATTTTTACAGTTTCAAAAAGGGAATGTTTTGGTTTGGTTAGTACATGGAATTTTTCTGACTCTGAAACAGCAAGAGTAATGTATAGAACACATGGAAACATGTGCTCAGTGATGGTTTAAACAGACAGGTACAACTTTGTGCGTAAAGGGAACATAAATACTTCCATGTACAAATACTACAGCAACACTTCTACTTCCCAATGTTTCTCTCTGGTATTGGTTTGTCGTACACTGGTCTTTCAAAGTGCTGGTGGCCACAGGGCAATAAAAGTTGGTAGTGAGTCAAATACTCAGTGTTAGTTTCTAGTTGCGTTTTGTTCTTAGTGTGTGATAGGTTAAAATCTTCTTGAATAACCATAGGCTTTGTTTCATGCTCTTTGTAGATAGCTACAAAAAGGACTCTTTTGGGTCAGTAGCACTCAGGTTTTATCCAATATTAAATGTATCAAAATATATTTTTAGCATTTCAAATTCAAATTAGTGGAACAGCAGGTGGCAGTCTACAGGATCCACCAGCGGAATGTTACCTCCTGCTATGAGAATTTCCAGATTTCTTTTTTTTTTATCCATTCATAACGTTGAGTTCTTTTTCTGTCAGCCGGACCAACTTTCCATGCGGAGGGATAATAAAAACGAATGGGCGCAAAATGCCTTGACTGAAATAGATGATCTCCATGGCCACCACTGTAGACTCAACCTTTTCAAACCGCTTCCTCAAGCTGCAGTTGTACGCTGTTATCTGCCTCAGTGTAATAGGCGTAAGGTGAGGGACACAAAGAACGAGAAAGAAGATCTCACATGACCATTGCAGTGCTGAAAGAGACACCCTGTCATTCACACTTGGGGACATGCTGTCGCGCTCAGGGAGGAGGAAACCCATCATTTCTCTCAAAGGAGAAGGCTCCAATAGTCGGGATAAAAGAAATTCTAGCTCACCTTGATCTCTCATCACGCTGCCTTCAGAGTGTCATTTAGACTCATCCCACGGAAAAACGTGTTGAATGACAAGGTTTAGCCTGAAATAAAGCAGAGCACCTTAGCAAACTGAAACGTCCCCCTTCAGCTCCTAAACTTGGACAAGTGTGCGATGTTAATACAGAGTTTAGAAACAATAAATAACCGCAATCGAGGTCTACAAGCACCGTGGCATTGAGAGGGTCCCGGACTCTGTTTTTATGGAGTTCATGTCTGGAAATGATTCTCCTGACGCTTGTCCAAGCCACTGAGTCGCACCAGGGTTGTTTTTTTTTTTGGCACATCTTAACAGTGTCATAAAGGCTGTTGCTGCCTTTTACTGACAATCAGGCCAGCAAATAAAAGAAAAAGGCCCAATTACTGGTAATAAAAGACTCAAAATAAGGAAAGACATGTCCTCTGCTGAGCTCTCAAAAGCAGAAGTGTTACAGACCATCTTTGGTGCGTTGAGCTCTTGGCAAATTGAAAAGTTTCGTCAGCAAACCAAGGCTTAATTTGAGGCTCAATATTCCTTCCTTTATTATCAGTGATGCGAGAGTAAAATGTACTCACCTGAGACTTTGTTGTTAAAACGCACAGAGCTCCTGACTCCTAAAATAAAACACGTGAGAGGCATCTGCAGACCAAACACACCTCTTTTCTTCCGCTCATCCTGAGTGTGTATGGAACACTGTGCACAGGGCCCCGCGGGTCCCGGGGTCACAAGGTCATCCAAGCTAAAATGAAAATAGCAAAACAATGAGAAAGGTGACCTGTGAGGTTTTTCAGGAAACAGCCCAGAAAAAGCGTGCGACTATAGATGAATCATGAATGAACACGTATGAAGAAGCACAAAATTACTGTCATTTCCAGATTATAAGACGCTACTTTTTTCTCATGGTCTGAACCCTGAAGTTTATACAACGACGCAGTTAATATATGGATTTTTACAGGCTGAAGAGCTTCATACTGCCAAAATATTGAGCCCTGTCACATCGAACTGATGAAATCTCAGCCGTTTTATTGACCCTAAAGAACTCAAAATGCGCTGTTTTTGCCAGCAACAGTTTTCAGGCTACAACCTTTTGAAACAGTGATATCAATGATATTTCACTGAAAACAGTGTTTTTAGTGTTTGTAGTATTGTTTACATTTGATGGCTACTTTTAGTGATCTAAAATATAAAACACTTGTTGAGGTTTTTTCTCTGCTACATAATTCATCCAGTTTCATATACTTGATGTCTTCCGTGTGTGTCCATTGATATCTATAGGCTTCACTGGCAGTGGATCAGTGCACAGCTGGTTTAGTGTGTAAAACCAAGACCACCATTACCAATGTGCGTACGACCTTTTCCAAGACGTTGGGTTCGCTTCACCAGTCCATCTTTTCTGTTTTAATCGCTCCTCTGGTGAGCTGGTCCTGGTGCGTCCATAAAGATATTCATCCTTCGGGGGCTTCTACCTTTTCCTTCCCTTCTTTTATTCGACACTGCGAGGGGCTTTCCTGCTGTGGCAGCAAGAAAGCCCCTCGCAGTGTGGAATCAATGGCTCGGGCATCCAACTGGGATTTGCTGGCGACATGGGTCTGTGTGTGTAGATGATGGGGTGGATGTTTGCTCTTCTATTGAGGGCGCAGGGTGAGATATGATCACGAGCCATGAACCATGGTGGGGTGGTGTGAGAGGGTCACTTCTCTGTGGTGACAACTTCACCACAAATACCCCCGACACGGTTGCCAGAGTTCAACTGAATTTCCTTGACATCCTTCCATACTTACTGAAATATGGAATTATGGAAGTCGATCAGAAGGAAGTTTTATTTGGACTGGGCCAAATTAGGTTATTATTAATAATAATAATAATAATAATAGAAGACAGAGATTAAGAGTAAGAATAATAACACTAATTTCCAGACTATAAGATGCAACTTTTTTCTCATGGTCTGAACCCAGCAGCTTATACAATGGCGTGGCTAATATATGGATTTTTACAGGCTGAAGAGCGTCATGCTGCCAAAATATTGAGCCTCCATGAATTCAGAGGCATTCTATAGACCTTAAGGTGCTCAAAATGTGCTGTTTTCACCCATGTGTCCGCAGCTCCGCCCACAGATTCGATCTCCTGGAGGACTGGAGATAAGAAGCAGCAGCTGAGACCCGCTGTGGTGTCTGAACTTCGAACACACGAGACACTCATTTTGAGCACTTTAATGTCAATAAAAGATGTGAGGAGCTCATGATTTCAGTTCAGAACATTGCTGAGTTTGTTTCAAGACTTGATGCTGGACCCCGTTTTCAAAACTTGTTTAGAAGTGATCCTCATGCATTTTTAAGCCAGGTGCATCACTGACCTTTCTATGGCGAATGGAGCTTGACCTGTTGACCAGCGTAGGTTGCATTGCCTTTACCAACTCCTCACTTCATCTTTGAAATTGACTGTTGAGCCATTAAACTTGCAAATCCTTTTCATGCAAAGTAGCTTTTTTTCCCTTGACTTCTGATCCTCCAACATTATTCTGACGCCCTTTTGCTTTGACCCCATCTGCAACGTCTTCGCATTCATGATATTATATTGACGTTCACTGAAGGGAAAACTAACGTGTGAATTGTGTTGAAAGAGTTCTGCACTTCAGCTTTGGTTTTACTTCTGACAGCAGGAAAAAAACAGCACTCAGTGTGCCTCCGAAGAGCCGGAGGTCTGTTTGTGCTCCTTCTATTCCCCGGGAGACAGAAGGGGTCGACCCTTCCAGCTTGTTTCTCATTTTGTAACCGTCGCCTTTGACTCGCTGAAGAATGACCTCCAGAGTGAAGGGTTTCACCTCCAGCGAAAAGAAAGGCATCCGATACTAAAAGCTTCACATGAAAAACTTCATCGCTGAGGTCCAGTATTTTTATTTATGGGTGGCAAGAGCCAATCAACATGGACTGGGTCCATTTGTTTTGATCCTTGCTGAGGTGATGCGATAAAATCCACTCCAGCTTTGAGGGTTAACATGTCAGTCAGTGTTCATGCAGGTGTTTTCTGAGCACGTCTCGTGAGTGGTTTCTAGAGGTGAATGCGGCTATTATTGTGCATTAACCGCCTGTGTTTTCCCACACACTCACTGGGAAACAGAACAATGTGATGGATGTGATTTTGTAATTCCAAATTTCTGCTCTTAGAAAGGCTTCATCTATAGACAGTATTGGAACAAAGTCAGGTCTTGGTCATTGTTGTGGCTCACAAGCTTCAAACAGCAGGTCCTTTACTCACAACTGCTTTGGAAGCTGTTTACCAATGAGCTTTGCTAATACAGCCGTGAAGACTTTATACTGAACAAGTATATGACACTTGAATGTAGGATTAGACTTAAAAAGAAGACTACAGGAAAAGCACTGACTGACTTCTATGTTGCTTGTATATTGTTCAATATAAGAGAGTCCTATACTGTATCTGTGGAGCATGAAGGTGAAGGACAACCTACTGCAAAGTATGTACTAAATTAAGACTTGAAACTGCTTTTCTAACTACACAAATCTTCTCTATAAACTCCAATCCTATCCTCCGTGAACATAAGATTCAGATCGAGGGAGTCTTCCTCACATTTTAAAGCCTGCCACACCATTAAACCAGCTTGCCAAGAACGCTGTGTCATCACTTTCGCCTTACTTTCCACTTCCTCCCTGCAACAAAATTACTATAATCATCTGCAGCAAGCCATTTTGAGCCCCATTTCGAGTGGTCCACTTGGACAGCAATAGGAAAGAGTGATAAAAAACAACATAATAGCAATTCTTAACCTTTTTATAAAAGAGACTCCCAGCATCAATTCATTCTTGCGTTTTGTAGTGACTTTGACTCTTAAATCTTGGGTCGCTCCACTGTCTCCACAGTTATGGCGAATATAATCTCCATGGCCTCTGATTCATGTTACATCAAGTACAGTCCAACTTTGGTTTTGGAACGTCCCAGATTTCTAATAAATCGGAGTTCGAACGAAATATTTGCTTCTGAATTCGAACGAAAATCCAGAAAAAACATAACAGGCGCGGACCGATCAGCTGACCCACGACGCACTTTGTTATTGTGTATAACGCAGCCTCTGTATGCAGAAGCGCCCCTGTTTCTTCTTCATATTGAGGTGTAGAACCTTTCCTGTCTCCACACTGGACCGTGTCACAGGGGAGGCGCTCGCTCTCCACACCTCCGAGGCTCCACTCCAGGGTTTGATGTCCTGTTGTGGGCTGGAGCTGGGACAGGGATGAGGCGAGTCTGGGACAGAGCGTGACTTGGTTTATGACTTTGTCACAGCCAAACTGCACAGAAGCGCACATTCAGAGCTGGACACGCACCGGGCACCTCTTCACTTCTGGAGAGACGTCACTCACTCGGCAACCCCTCCCACATGCAGCGGCCACACACATAGAGGAACAGCCACCTGCAGCAGACACTCTACATTCACTCCCACAAAAGACTATTTTAAGGCTTGGAACGTTTCTTTTTCCATTCATTGTAATGGGAAAAATCCATTCAGATTTCAGCACCTCTCGCCTTATGCTCTCATTTAATTTTGGTTGGCTTCATATTTATTTCATTTTCCGATAGCTCTGTCCTTATTTCACACGTTTATCTCTTGACCCTCAAAACTGTCCACTTTCCTGTCGTCCATAGCAACAACCTTGATGACCATCGGAGCAAACAATGGCTCTGTAATGAAATAGCGGAAGACATAATCCTAAATTCATTCTGTTGAGAAATGGCCAGCGTTTTACAAACAATACTGTATTTCTATCGTAGTGAAGGCAGCATGGCGGTGTAGCCGTACAGCAGGACTCCACTTTGAGGCCACTCCTGGAGTAAACCTGGGAGGGATGGCAGGCGTCCTCGGGCGTGTGTTTCTGAAAGTAATACTGTATGTTGTTGTAATGTACCTTTGCTTTGAGTTCACCCCTTCAACTGTTGTTATTGTGTTGACAATAAACCTGCACTGTTGCATAAGGACAGTAGTTGTACTGGGTGAAATTGACTCCACTCACTCACCACCGACGCCTTAGACGTCCAAACACTGTCTCTGAGTGGTGCTGTGATGATCCAAGAGGGGTAGGAGAAGTGAACTTAAAGGACATGAACCTTTGAGTTAAAGGACAGCAGAGCAGAGTGACTCAAAGTTGCCTCTGGGAGTGTTAGTGTTGCTGTGAAGGAGGTTTAAATCCGAGACAATGTGGCTAGAATTCCAGTGCTACCAGTGGAAGCAACCGTGGTCTTTCTGCCTGTGTTACTGTTCCACCTTTTTGCATGCCTTGTTTACGCTTTTGTGATCCAGGGTTGCTGATGACAACATGTCTAGCGTCATGTAAACAAACCAAGTCTGAAAAACAGAAGCCTCTTGCGCAAAGCTACTCTCAAAGAGTCTGAACTGCTTCACATGGCTGTGTAATGTGCACCTGTAACTATCACGGCGGGATGAAAATGCTGGTTAGTCAATGGCGTGTGGGATGAAAGCACAGAGCAGAGGTGTTGAAATGAAGGGCTCAGATGATGATGTCTCTCAACATAATACTCATCTTTGTCTCTTTGTGTGAGAATCATTCATTTTCCTCACTTGTCTCACTGTCTGAGTCACCGTAAAGTGAAGCAAAAAGAGACTTTTGTTTGGACTACAACCAGGAGCTGGATGATGTAAAGACTGTGGTGATGGATGTGGACCTCCATCATCTTCCCAATGCTGTGCTGCACCTCTGTCTCCTGGGATAGTCCTCACCCTGGAGCTCAAGTTGGAACTGAGCTTCAGCTCCTTCTTCACAGAGGTCTGACAGAGGATGTGCTTTCTGTGGCAGCTGAAGAAGCTCGATCTTCCAAGGACACTTCTACACTACCATCAATGCAAAGCTGCTACAACTCCTAGAGACAAGAGCAGACTACAGCACATCTTCTCCTCAGCGGAGATGGTGAAAGGCTGCAATCTTCCATCCATGTAGGACATTTACATCTCCAGAAGTCTGACCAACCCTCTGGTAGAAGGCTGAGGACCACAGCTTACAGCTGCAAAAACACTCCCCTATCTGTCAAAGCATTATTCTGGCTGTTCATCCTCACAGGATTTTACTCCATTTTCCTTGCATTTAGTTAAATTTCTTCACCTGTTTATTCCCGATTGCATGTGCACAGCCCTATATAGGCAATAAAACTGAATCTGATGAAAAACATCTGAGCCATTTTAACAAATATATTCCAAAGGTAGACTCTTTTATCCTCTCTATAATCCATCTAGTTTCAAGACTCCTTGTTGTTCTGTGTCAATGCAGATGTTCATATTCCACAACGTGACGATCACGGTCCCCGAGAACTTCACCCAGTGCACCACTCACGGCAGCTTCGTGGAGCACTGGCAGGAGACTCTCTACAACATGTTCACCTTCGCGTGCCTCTTCCTCCTCCCCCTGGTCATCATGATCTTCTGCTACACCAGGATCCTCATCGAGATCTCCAGCCGCATGGCTCGGAATACCTGTGAGTCTCTGTGCACATATATTTATATATATTCAAGAGAGAAAAATCTGTGTATTTACACATCAAACAACAGTACTATTATTATTCATAACCTCATAGATATTGGACACTGTTTTTATTGCTTTGATTGATGACACCGTGGCGTCTTTTATTACATGTCTTTGAGTTGAATAATTTGCATGACATTGGTTTTCTGGTGATAAAATAAGCATTTTATTATATAGTAATCACAAATTTATGCATTCGACTCTCAAGGGTAAAGATGGAGATGACACTCGAGGTGATGTGGAAGCAGCTCAAACCTCTTTTGAATTATTATGAGGTACATAAAAAACAAAGTGTATCAAATCACTTTTTTAGTCATTACTTTGTTATTATATTATATTATATTATATTATATTATATTATATTATATTATATTATATTATATTATATTATATTAATCTCAGAACCTTTTCATTTGTTACAAAAATAATCTCTTTATCATCTTTATCATGTTGTGCTTTTTTTCTGTCTTTTCTTTTTAAACCCCAAAATGAACCACTTAACTGTCTTTATATTCAAATCCCTCCAATCTTACTCATGCAGTTTTACAATGAATTCTAACGTTATAGTTGTGCCTTTATAAAATGCCATGGAAACACAGGGTAAAAATAGTGTTTCCTGATTTAAAAAATATCCGTCTGAGGTCATGTGACAATGGAAGCTGCCTGTGGCTCATTACCGACACATTACACTTTCTCAAGTCTAATTACTTTTGCCACCAACCTGTTAAATTAAGCCACAACAATTGTTGCATCTGAACTCATTAAAACGTGACAAGTTTGAAGACCATGCCTCCAGCCTTGTATCTTATTTTAAACTAGGCCGAGATGTGCAGGGCTGTCAGTGATGGATGGGACGGTGGAGACGTGTTGGAACGCAACCCGAGTATACAAGTTAAGACGGAAGCGGTGTGTTTTGCAGTGTCGAACAAACAAACAAAAGCGCAAGCTGTGTTTCTGACTTATTTCTAGTTCAGAATAGCAATACTGCAATAGAGAGTCACCATTAAGCTATGCGTAAACATGCTGTATGGCGTGATCATGTACGGTCCACAAAGTGGGTTCTGTTGAATTAGAATGCCAAATAAGTGTAGAACTGAATGTGAAGTGTTGCGCGAAGCAAGTACCGGATTGTCTCGATGGCGTCACAAGAGTTCGATCCCGACATCGCTTCCTATAGCTGCAGGCTTATTTACAAGCTCTTCAGCTTCAGTACCATAGATACGATGCTGAAGCATTGTGTGTTTATTAAACTAATATTGTATGTTGTTGCCATGCTACTGAGCCTAAAAGATGATGTGCCATAAGAAATGGGTGAAGCCACTCTCAGCGTCAATGTATAGTTTCAGGATATTTGCTTGTGGCGCTGCTGCTGGTCAAATAGTGTCATTGCAAACTGTCATAAAGCTTCGCAGTCCCCGTGCCAAGCGACTGCAAGTCTGATAGTTTACCCACACGTGTCATATATATCATACCGTTCACCCTTCTATGGAAGGGATAAAACCCAATTCATGTTTATCTTAATGTTTAAAACTGTTTTATGACTCATCACTGTGAAGGAGCCAACCAATCTCCATCTCTAATTCCCCCCTAATACCCTTCACCCTCTCACAAACTCAGAGTCAGCGCTTCTAAAACAACGTGGTTTGAGTAAAGCGAAGTCCCTGGTCCACATCAACCTGCTCATCCTCCTCAAAATAATATTGCGCACGACTCCCTCCGCTTCCGTGCACTCTGCCGTGCCAGTTTACAGAGTTGGTTCCTCCAGTAGTATGACTAGAGGGCGCCGGCGCGTCATGGCAACAGAGCTTCACACTGCATCACAACGTATTTAAGGGCAGTATATAATATGAAAACCAGATTTTATTGCATTTTTTTTTGCATCCACAGGATGAAAACAGTATTTCTTCTTTTTAATGATGTCTTCATGCCGGTGACCTTTTCAGAAAGTATTGATTTCATCTGCCACTCAGCTACTGCAGGACGTTGGAAGCCTCCTTCACACTATAAAGCAGGAGTGTTCTGCAGTGTTTGCTCTACTACATTACGGACAAACACAGCGATGGATTATATTGGAGCATCGGCGCTACTGGTCAGCGCACCCCTCTGAGTATAGTCCATTGTAGTGGGTGTGTTTCCTCCTACACTCCCAAGCATACACTCGTAAGAAGGGATGGTGTCATGGCTGTCTAAGGGATCAGAACCAATTGCTGGATTGTTGCAGGCTGACAGAAGGCTTGGGAGATCGAGGTTAGTTGGAACAATATGTCACAAGAACTGAAAAGACGAACAGGAACGCAGAACCAAGTGCACCGATACCAGAACACGGAATGGGAAATGCACTCAAGGGAAAAAAAACTAACTAACGGGGAGAACACACTCAGAAAATAACTCACGAGGCCAAATAAACTGAAAGTGGTTCTACACACACACAGACACACACGCACAAGGAAAAAGAATGACAGGAAGCGGAGCAAAGAGAACCAACTAAGGAGGCGGCAGGAACACAGGAGAACGGAGGGTCGGTCGAGAGAGAGTTTACCATGAGGATGTGAAGCAACCATCTGGCAGCGCAGACTGGAACCCAGGTGTAGAAATCAGTAGAGTCTGATCAGTGGAATGGGACTCAGCTGCGCTGCTGTGAAGCTTGGGAGAAACAGGTAAAAGGAAACACAGACATGAACAGGCAACAACAAAACAAAAACACAAGAGAAGACATGCAATATGACAGATGGAATCTTTTTGAGTTTATATATTGTGTGTGTTATTTGGGTTTGTGTTGTCAGAGGGAAATAATTACTATTAGTTTCACGAGATTACATCGTTGTGACACGTAAAACATGAAGTGTTAATCTGCTTAGAGGAACACGAGCGCCCCAGTAAGTAGATTAGAGTGTTTGGAAGGTGTTGCGTTGTGAGGCGCCCTGAGAGAAGTTGAGAAAGTAGCTGCAGGGAAACGTCACTGAGCCGACTTTTCCATTGTGCACCTTCTTTGTTGTTTTGAATTCACAGGAATTGTTGCGAGAGTCATTAGTCCCTTGTACCAATTTGCTCTGTATTTGCGGTGAGCCCTGAACTCACCACGGTGTTGTCAGCTCTTTATGTCTCTTACTGAGTGAAGAACCGTCATTGTAGCTAATATAGCGGTCAGGTTCACACAGAGCTGTGGACAGAGGCGGACAGGTACCCAATTTTTCAAATCATTATTGCTGTTATAAAGCATTAATTATGGTTGATCATGCGGCATGTGAGTCACCTGAGGCTGGAGGGCCGGATCGGAAAATGGTGTCGTGTCATTTATCTGCAGGAAATGTTGCAACCTTAGTGCCTCTAATCGCTGGTGATGGACAATTCAATTTTCCATTACATACTGTAGCCATTGTGTGGCCTGCGAAGCCAAAAATCTGAATAAATAAAATGTTAGGAAAATAAGGATAAATACTGAATCAAAAATGACGAAAGAATATGCTGAATTTCATGATAAACCAACTGTAACCAACATTTAGAAAAAAATATTTTATTGTCATTATTTTTATTTTGATGGATAACATTTACAGTTTCACTGTGACACTGTGGCCACAAAAACATAGGCTAAGAGCTGCAAAAGAGTCTGGTTTAGTCAGTGTTCAGAGGGCACCACCTGGCCTGCTAAATATTCCGGGGAAAACTGCGCACACAGTAATACATGGTGTCTTGGTACACGCAGTCAGTGTCTCCGTGGTGGAGAGTTTTGTGCCGCAGATCCACTCACACTTGTCAAGCATGCTGTGCGTTTATCTGACATGCTTGGTGGGAGAGAGAGAAGAAAGGTTGCCCCTGTGAGTGCAGTAGCCTGTTGTTCCAGCCATGGAGTGAAGCAGATATGTTTGTTGCAGAGGTCTGCCATTTCAGCTTCTTCAGCTGTTAGTTTACTTCACAAAATGTCGATAACAAAGTAGTCCAGGCGTGTCACACTCAAGGAGCCAAAGGTTTGGGCTGCTTCCACAGGCACAGAAAGGCCTCTCACCCTTCAGCATGGAAATGTTAGCCAAACACTTTCCGTTACTGAAGGATAAGTTTTGACCCTTGGTCTCACTGGACTGAATGGTCCACCATTGCTATAACATGGAGTGACAGAGGGAGGCATAAACTTCATGTTTTCAATAAGTAATAAGCTCACTTCAGTCGGTGGCTCAAAACTAAATGCACCGCTTGCAGAGGGAAGGAAAGACTTCTGAAACACACCAGTCCATGTCCTCTCCAGCCTCCAGAGCGCCAGAGTGGAGACCGTAGACAGCAGCTGCTGTTTACCAAATCTACCGGCAGTAAACAAGCTGCAAGATTTCTTATTTCGGGTGCATCATCTGTTTGCTGAGCATTTGGGCTCAGGATGAGTGTGACACTGCTGGATTTGAACCCGACACTTTGTTATTGTCTTCGTCCTTCAGCTCCAGCTTTTGTATCACACTACTATTGGGAGGGACTTGAACTGTTCTGTGGCTGTTTGCAAATGTGCACTTTCTCCTTTCTGTGACCACATGAGGTAGAAGAGACTTAATATCCAAAACAATTCCCCTGCCAGAGTGGATATTGAGTTTTCGTCCAACACAATGACAAAACCCACCCTCCTTGATGTTCGCTTGTATAATGAAATAGTTACACTATATATCACCCTAAATAAACTACTTATTTACATTATCAATTAGCATAATAGCCAGTCATTCATCATGGTGAAGTACTCATTACTGTCAGTATATTTTACTTTGGAAAGGTCACCAAAAGTTCACTCCAAATAACACTATAATTACAGATTATTACCAGTGAATAAGCAAGTAATTCATCTATTAAAGGGCGATGTGTGTTCCCAAATTTGAAGTGTAACCAAAACAAACTGGATCTGGATCTGTTCTACTGTTGATCACTGAGCCAACGTTGAAAATGCCAGTGTTAAGGAAGTGAGAAAACGGATGTCAATAATTAAACAAAAAGTTTGGAAAATCAACATGGAAGAAAGCGAATTTCATGGGAAGCAATAGGATGTTTGGGCTTCAAGGAGCGTGTCTTTTGTGTCATATATAATGCTAGATTCAGCTGCCACGAATTAAAACAGTATTATAATAAGACTCACATTTCCTGTTTAAGGAGGCAGTTATGAACTTTTCAGCTGTGTTTCTTGGCCCCATCTTGGACTAGTCTTAGCTTCTGCGTGCTATCGTGATCCGCTGAACCTTTTTTTTAATAACATGTTAGACATGATGAGTTAAATCTTTACATCATTATGTAAAAATGGCAAATGGAAAATCACAATGCTTGTTGTGAAGCTTGAGACCTGCAGCCACAGCGAGCCAGCGATTGTGGTCATTCGGCAAGGCTCCTCCGTCAGGGAAAATGACAACCTATTTGCAGTTCGCAACATTTGCACCCACAGTTAGATTCTGCAGTATAGCAAGACTCTCTGCGTCAAATCGCTGCTCAGAATTCGAGCGCTACAAAGAGGCTAACAAGCGAAAGTGAACAAGAGCTAGCCGCAGCTGAAAGCAATGCAAATGGAGTTTATTATTTGTTCTGTTGTCAAAGACTGGAGCTGTCAGCAGCTACAGGTAACAACGTGCCTTGAACCCCTGATACTCATTCCCTGGACATGTTGTCGATGAAAAGAGGAGCAGTCTGTCAGATTATAAGGCAACATTCCAGTATCTAGTGAAGTTCACATCTTGGGTTTGATCTGTTGAATGTTCTTTGAAGAAGTGAATAAAAGTTATTATTTCATATTAAACACTACCTTTTTATTGTGTATTTGTCATTTATTTTGCTTAAGAACAAAAAAATGTTTTTGTGTTTGATTTAGTTGGGGAAAAAAGAAATAATTTATTTTAGACTAAACACTTTGCCTTTGCCTTATTTTTTGTCATTTATTGTGCTTTAGAAGTTGCAATGTTTTCTAATCTGTGTTGTTCATTATTATTGTTATTCAAAAGGTTTGTGGAATTAATTAAAAAAACTGTTTTGTGTTTGATTTAGTTGTGGAAAAAAGACAGAATAATCGGTAAAAATCGGCATCGACCGGTTGAGACTTTCAAAAAATCGGTGCTCCGCTAATGTATATATCAGGGGTTCACAAAATACAGTGAAGATGAGCTTTTACAGCTATTGAGTTGACTGTTTAGAGTAAGGAATGCGTGTTCATATGAGCAGTGGGCTCCCACAGTGCCAACCAGACTGTGCGACGAGAAAAGACTGCACCGTTTTGTTGATCATAAGAATTCTGACCAAGGAGTTGCTGAGTTTCTGTGACTTGAGTTTCATTAGGCTGGTGTTATCAGCAGCTGCGGTCGCACCTCTCATTGCTCACAGCTGAAGGTTCACTCTCCTCTTCATTCATCTCGGGTTTATTGTCCCTCTGCTCGACCAATCAGCTGCTGCCATGACTCCTTTGTGGCTTGCACAGACTCCACCGCTAAATACTGAACTGCTGTGGCAGCTCGTCTTCGGTGTGTTAGTGTGGACGCCTGGGCCACAGGAGTATCTGGTAACGCATTCAAATTATCGTCCTCTGTCTGTTTGCTTTGGTTCTTCATCATTTACTTTGAATATTTCTCTGTCACTTTTTCTTTTTTTCACAATTTGAGTTTGAACCAATATTACCGTCCCTTTTTAATCATTTAGAGATCAGATCGCGGTGGCAGCAGTTAACAGTAAAAAGCCTGGACTTTCCTCTCGCCAGAAGCTGCCTCCAGCTCAACAGTACAAGTAACATCCGACTTACGACCTGCTCGACTTACGTCCACCCGTCCTCTGGCCAGTAGATGCTTTTGGTTTATTATTCAATGTCTGGCACCGCAGCACGTAGCTGCCAGGCAATGTGTACGACAGTTACGGCAACACAGTATCCCACAGTTGTAGGTACTACAGCAGTACCGATAAAGTAGCAGTACCGATAAAGTAGCAGTACCTTGCGTCGTCTATTTTGAATGGCATTCGACTTACGACCTGTTGGTCGTAACCAATCCCCGGTCGTAAGTTGGATGTTCCTCTCTAGGGAGGCATCTATTGGGAATTCTTTTGAGATGCTGGAGCTACTTGAATGGCTTAGCTAGTTCAAAACATTTCCGAGCTTGTTCCATGGGTCAGTGTCAATGTTGGACCCAGTTAAAAAGTGATCCTCATGTATTTTTAAACCAGGAGACCTTTCTACGACTCTGACTGCACCACTGCACCTGCGGCTTATAGACCAGTGCGGCTCATGTATGAACTAGACCTATTTTCCTTTTATTTTATTTTAAAGTTAGTGGGTGCTGTCAATATTCCGGTGCGCTCTATAGTCTGGAATTTACTGTAATTCATGATGCCATTATTTAACAAACAATGACAAAACAGTACATGTGACAACAACACCCATAATTCAGAGCCTTAAATCCCGAACTGAAATTGTATTATGAGCTCTGTGGATTCTTCCTGGTGCTGAAGGAAACTGCCTTTTTCATCTGTGGATGTGAGAAGTACCAGATAGATGAGCTGCCTGAAGGGTTTTGGAAGGGTGGCCTGCCACCGTCGAGTCAAGCTTTAGTGACTTAAATTTGAGTTGGGTAGGTCATGTGTGGCTGGCGGGTCAGTGAATAATGAAATGACATGTTTTCGTTTTGCTCCATTGAGCACCAGACGTCACTCTGTGGATGTTGAAGGCAGAAGGTTTGAAAGAAAGCTCTCTCAGAGAAATGAGGATGATTGACGGTGTTGAAACGTAACAAGTGTTTACTCTCCCTTTCCAGTGCTGTCCAGAGATGTTCATCTGCGGCGCTCGCACAACAACATCCCCAAAGCTCGCATGAGGACTCTGAAGATGAGCATTGTCATCGTGACTTCATTTATAATCTGCTGGACTCCCTACTACCTCCTGGGCCTCTGGTACTGGCTGTTCCCAGAGAAGATGGAGGAGACGGTGTCACACTCCCTCACTCATATGCTGTTCATATTTGGCCTCTTCAACGCCTGTCTGGACCCCATCACTTACGGTCTGTTTACAATTCATCTGAACCACGGTCTCAAGAGAAGGAATTCAAACACCGCCAAGTCAGAAAACAACACTTGCCTCATGCATATGGCTCACGTGTCCTCTCACCGCCGAACGGCCTCCGGAGCACACAATGTAGACATTGAAGAGGAAACTGACAGCAACAGCATGAAAAGTGTCACCAACCCGATCATCCCAGTCAGTGCCATTTAACCCACAGCAAAGATTCTTCACTTCAGTATCGCCCAAAACATGCCGTCGAACATGAGGCGGGCTTCTCCTGGTGCAGCTGTCGACTGAAAATGTTTCTCCCGGCAGCAGACTGAAGCATCTTTGCAAAACTGCCACTGCGGGCGGAGTGACATTGTACATCCCATGTTTCGTGCCAGTGTGGGACAGAGTTTTCTGCCGAAACATTGAATCCTAATGTGTGTTTTAAGGAGGGAAACCTGGACGATATTGATGAAACCCTTCATAAAAGAAGAGAATTCATGCCTGAGCAACACGGCAAGTGTATCAAGAGCGTGCAGTTCCATATATGACAACAACACGTCTGACAAAGCCCTGTGGGTCACAAACAGAAAGACATACAGTGGTAGCTCGGTTCTCGACCACAATCCGTTCCAGACGGCCGTTCGAGAAGCGAATTGTTCGAAATCTGAATGGATTTTTCCCATGACAATGAATGGAAAAAGAAACAATACGTTCCAAGCCTTAAAATAGTCTTTTGTGGGAGTGAATGTGGAGTGTCTGCTGCAGGTGGCTGTTCCTCTATGTGTGTGGCCGCTGCATGTGGGAGGGGTTGCCGAGTGAGTGACGTCTCTCCAGAAGGGAAGAGGTGCCCGGTGCGTGTCTGAATGCTCTGAATGTGCGCTTCTGTGCAGTTTGGCTGTGACAAAGTCATAAACCAAGTCACGCTCTGTCCCAGACTCGCCTCATCCCTGTCCCAGCTCCAGCCCACAACAGGACATCAAACCCTGGAGTGGAGGTGTGGAGAGCGAGCACCTCCCCTGTGACACTCTACCACGGTCCAGTGTGGAGACAGGAAAGGTTTTACACCTCAATATGAAGAAAAAACAGTCAGTAAATGTAGCTAACGGGACACGTCTGCATACAGAGGCTGCGTTATACACAATAACGAGGCGCGTCGTAAGTCAGCCAGTCGGTCCGCGCACCTTATGTTTTTTCCGGCTTTTTTCGTGAGCGTTCGAGTTCTGGATTTTCATTCGAAATCCGAAGAAAAAAAATTTCGACATTTTTGTTTGAACTCCGATTTGTTCGAATTCCCAGACGTTCGAAAACCGAGGTACCACTGTAATTTCTTAAAAAAAAAAAAAAAAGCAAAAATCAAAACTACCTTTAAAAATAGCATCAGTGCAGCAGATCAATCAATACAGTGAACACAAACTTTTAAATGAGTAAATGGAGCTAAAAATGAAGGATTCATTACTTTCTCTTGAACTGCACGCGAGACATTTGTATTAGCATATGTATTAGCATTGATGCTAAATCTGAATTGACTTCTTAGTTGAATGTTACGCAGCACGGAAGACACATTTATTCATTAAAAATGCGTGACAGTGAACAAGCTTTTCACCCTTACGGTGTGAATCCGGGCTACTTCCTGGTCTCATGATGACGCAGTACATGTCAGCCTATCACAATGTCCTCAGACCAGGAAGTAGAACAGACATCGACCTGCTTCACAAAAATTATCTTTGGCTAAAAAAATGGTTGACGTGCGGTGGAAACTACCATCGAGCTGATCGTGACTGCTGGACACATTTGGGCTCGACTTAGAAAGCACTCAGTTCCACCTCCAGGACAGTAGGTGGTGCTGTAATGAGACACCCACAGGGTGTCGACAGGCTTTAATAAGAGAAGGAATTTATTTTAATTATTATAAATCGTGACATGTTCTCCACAGCTCCTCTCCCAAAGCCACGCGTGATGTTTTGCTTCTCGAATGTCTAAAAAATATATATTTATTATCATTAAATGCTTGGAATTCCAAGCGTCAAGCCATTTTTAAAAAAAAGTGATCTGTGTTAGCTGTGCTTTTCTTGCAATGCGTTTTCTTACTAAAGAAAAAAAAAGTGTTTGGTGGTATCAGGCTGTATATCTATCACACCTGTCATGTTGTTATTGGTAAACGGAGGAAAGGCAATAAAAGCATCCAGGTATTTACATTTGCACTCAGTAGAATATCAATAAATACAAATGAGTCCTAGTTTGACACAGAACAATCCGGTAGGTTTTCCTCAACAAACAAGAGCCGAACAGATAAACATATTTCCCTCATTTACGAATAAAGTTGTCACTTTTAATAGAACATACCGTTGTAACTTAGCTCTCTGTACATCTGCCGAGACCCGTCCCTCTTGTTTTCAAACTTACAATCACAGGTTTTTGGATTGGAAACGATTCGCATCATGTTCCAAAACAAATCTGGATTTAATTTAACAGCCCAGCTCACACTCGACAGTTGTAAACACATCGGCTTTGCTTGACCAATTGTGCTCTTGTTTTGTAGAAGGCCTGTGTTTCGTACATGTGACCAAGACTTTAAATCCAAAAGTTTCTTTATTTAGCCTCTTCATTCGTCTTCTCGCTTGATGTCTGTGAGATGGAATCATTTGCAGTCGCTGAGCTTTTATTGTTGTTCATTTGTGTAAACGATAGCAACTGTGCAGACTCCTGAAAAATGCCGATGCTTTGTTGTGTATTTAATGTGCCTGGAGAAAAAGAGTGTTGAGTGCTGGAATTTGTGTTTACTGTGCTACACAAAAGGAGACAGAACCTTTCCTTTGGTCAGTGTTTGATGTGCAATATGGTTTGGCTGCAGGCTAAATTTGTGATTTCACTGTTTTAAATAATGTTGCTTTTGCATGCAACGGTTTATTTTTGAGTGGCTGAACAGCAGTGTTTTTCAATGTCTTTATTTGTGCAATAAAAGCGAGTTTCCGACACCACTTGATGCAAGTGGAGTGAAATGACTGATGCTGTATGTCGTCCACGGAAACTTGAGGTTTGGTTTAGAGTCGCTAAAATGCTTTCAAATTTCCTCAATAACCTTTTTGTCATTTGTCATTTTAGTGCTTTGATTCTTTGTCAAACATTATTGGAGCATGTGGAAGCGAGGATATGTTTTCAGCTCTGTACATTCATCTACAAGAGTCAGAGTTGAAGAGTTCGCCAGCGGAATCTAGTGTCGCTCTTTAATACTAAAGGTAAGCATCTGAACTGCAACGCTTTTGGAAACATCGGGAGCAATTTGTAATATAATAATCGGTGACCCTTTAAAAACGTATCTCATATGCATTATTAGCACATTCATAAGGCACAATAACACATTAATAAAGCTTCATAGATCATGTTATGAATGTTCATAATATGGTATGGAAACTTACAGTATGAAAAGGTGTTGAAAGTACAGTAACTTGTGGACTTAACTTTTTCTAGAAGTCTAACATAACCCTAACCCTAGCTTAACCACACAGTGTAATAGATGAGGTATCGTGAAACAGTATTTCAGGGTTGATGAAACAGTGTCCTAATTTTCTGAGGCCAATAGATGGCGCTCTTGGTTCAGGAACACTATGAGATTTCATTGAATTAGTTGTTCAAGTCCAAACACTTTACAGCAGACAGTGCCATCTGGTGGCCTGTGAATATCAGGACACTGTTTCATGAAACCTCAACTACCCCTCACTAGTGTTACTACTATTCACACTTCCAATTGTGCACCTTATAACTTGTCGTAAATTGTCATACATGGTTATAAATGTATTATGATGTCTGATAAATGTATTATTAATGAGTCATAGAAAAGACCTTTGAATAAAGTGTAAGTGAAATATATTTTTATTATTTTATTATTATTTTTGCTCAAGCTCAATAGATCTTAATAGATGATAGACAAATTGAATAGTTTGTCTATGAAATAGAACACCCTCCTCCACTGTGCTGCCTGAGAGAGAATGATCTTCAGCAGTTTGAGAAAAAGGTCACTCCTCTATTTGTGTAAAGCTTATACATCTCCGTCTCTCGCGCTAACCTTTAATTCTACCATTGACCACCAACTTCATATTTCCCACAGGTTTGACCGAGGATGTTTGTCTGTGTAATACAGAGTGGAGCTGGACAGGTGCCGGGTCCTGCCCCCGCTCTGTTTGTCCGCGATAACGGGCAGAAGAAGCTCCGTGGACTACAGTAATACTTCTATAAAAGCGCTTCACACTCGTATTAAAATGGAAAATAATCTCCATTTCTCTCAGCCTGGTGGATGGGTGTCCCAGTAGGCTGCACGTACGACTCCGACAGCATCTCTTTTGCAAGTGTCTGGCAGTGGAAGTCATGTTTACGTAAGCAGAGAAATCGAGCGCTGAGGTGTGATGCTAACAGTCAGGTGTTCCTTGTGGGACTGTGAGGACATCTAAGCTCTCCTGGAGGCTCATGATGAGTCAGCGCAGGTGTGTTTAGCTCTTATGAAGCCATTCAACTGAGCACTGGCACACCATCAGCTTTGTTAATATGATGTTCCTTTATGGATTTTTCTATTTATTAAAATGAACAGTGTGTAACTCCAGGTTATGAGTGAGCTCCTGCCCCATGAAGTACAGATGAAGCCATTCAAAAGTTCCCAGCTTTCCATTGTGGCTCCTTGACAGGTCCGTGGAAGGTCTGTGACTGGTTCACGACTGTTCCCTTCATGGACCATGATGATACATTCATTTAACATTACGCTGTATGGCACCCTGGTAGCATGTTATTGAAGGGAGTGTTGGCTTTTTTAAGCACTAAACCTTTTACAAAATGTAAGAATGGAAATAGCATAAACATGTCGTCACGTCACAGACGTGAAGACGGCATCAGTTCACATCTCATAGTGCCATGAGTAGGTGAGGTTTACATTATTCAAAGACACTCCCTCCAGAAGAAGGGCTGGAACTGTGCTGGAACTGTGCTGGGAAGGGAACTATTGAATGGCTCCAACTGTATCATTGGGTCTTGCTCAGGTCCGAGCTGAGGATTGAGAACGAGCTGGATCGATGCAGCATCTTCAGTCACAGGGACTCTGAATCTGTCTGTCGTGATTCTGACTCTAACATATGGTCTCGAGCTAACAAGACTTAACTGGAGGCAAGAGCATGAGTTGTTGCTAGCTAGTGCTTGATAAGGCGCCAGACGCACAAGGAGGAAAAAGGAGTGATTCACCTTGGTTTTGGAACAGCTGAGAAGAGGATGAAAAAGAGGGGAAAATAAAGCCTCCAGAAGAGATTCACAAAGAACCAAGAGGAAAACACTTATTTTTATTTCAAGCGTGAAAACGCTCAGCTGCGGAACCACTGTCTTTCACACCAAATGTAGCCTCCTTCCCAGTGGACTGAGAATACATTGAATGAGAAACCCCTCACATGACTTCATGTTTGGCTTCATATTTCCAGTGTCAATGGGTGATGCTGACACATTACACTGTTTGGGATCCGTCCTCTCATCAGAAACACTGAACCGTCGAATGATATTCAAATGATTTGTTGCATTGATCTTCAAAAGAGTCTTTTAAATGTAAATGAAATCCACACACACTGAAACGTGAAATGCAAATTGTGTTGCCTTATTCAGAATATTGCATGGAGTAAATGTACCTGTCAGATGGTAAAGTCACCACGAAGTGAAGGAAATTGTGACACAGTCTGCGTTTTAAATCTTCAATTGAGGCCCTGGTCTGTTTTACCAAGCACATGTCTTCAGAGCAGGAATCAGGAATGTATCCAACCTCTGTTGTATCTAAATACAAGAAATGATTCCAGAGCATTGTTGTGACAAGTGACGCGATGAGAAAGGCAGTGACGCTTCAGGCGATTCTGTGAATTCCGTGTTTGTGACCTGCAGTACATAAGTACATGACAAGGTGCTTCATCTCGGCACATCCACCTCCAGGGTGCAATTTCGCTGTCTGCGAGGGGCGGTGCTTCAATGGATCACAGTTTGGGCTACAATGATCCAGGACATGGACAAAAGAGCTCGCGATTAAAACCACGCCAGTGTGGAAACATCTGTCAGAGACTGAGCTCCTGCTGCCATTTGATTGAATTGTTCTCATATTTAAATGCGTGTGCACGCAGTGAATAACCTTTGTGTTGACTGAATCCTTCTTAGTGAAATTAAGTCTTTGTCAGATTTTCCAGTAAACATTCTATTAATTAATCGCCTTTTCCTGCTCTTTTCAGACGCGCTGCACCAACTGAACAGACGGAAGAAAATAAATAAGTTGACGTCCTTGGTTTGTTTTCCAGCACAAGACCGTGAATATAGAACTGGAGATTGAAGAAAAGCACTTCATTCTCTTCCTCTTGTTCTGCGGAGGAGTCAGTCCAGCTCCCCCGCGGAATGAGATGAGTCACACCCAGGACCGGTCACCACACGTCCACACGCACAACTCGCACATAAATGCCACGCATCCAGGTGGAGCTGCAACACACTGGGATGAACCTGTGACCTCTCAGTTGAGGAGGCACCATGATACCTTGGGACCTATCAACGGTCTATCTATCTGTCTGTCTGTCTGTCCGTCCATCCATCATTCCATCTATATCTATCTATCTATCTATCTATCTATCTATCTATCTATCTATCTGTCTGTCTGTCTGTCTGTCTGTCTGTCTGTCTGTCTGTCTGTCTGTCTCTCTGTCTGTCTGTCTGTCTCTCTGTCTGTCTGTCTGTCTGTCCGTCCATCATTCCATCTATGTATCTATCTGTCTGTCTGTCTGTCTGTCTGTCCATCATTCCATCTATGTATCTATCTGTCTATCTGTCTATCTGTCTGTCTGTCTGTCTGTCTGTCTGTCTGTCCGTCCATCATTCCATCTATCTATCTATCTATCTATCTATCTATCTATCTATCTATCTATCTATCTATCTATCTATCTGTCTGTCTGTCTGTCTGTCTGTCTGTCTGTCTGTCTGTCTGTCTGTCTGTCTGTCTGTCTGTCTGTCCATCATTCCATCTATGTATCTATCTATCTGTCTGTCTGTCTGTCCGTCCATCATTCTATCTATCTATCTATCTATCTATCTATCTATCTATCTATCTATCTATCTATCTATCTATCTATCTATCTATCTATCTATCTATCTATCTGTCTGTCTGTCTGTCTGTCTGTCTGTCTGTCTGTCTGTCTGTCTGTCTGTCTGTCTGTCCGTCCATCATTCCATCTATATCTATCTATCTATCTATCTATCTATCTATCTATCTATCTATCTATCTATCTATCTATCTATCTATCTGTCTGTCTGTCTGTCTGTCTGTCTCTCTGTCTGTCTGTCTGTCTGTCCATCCATCATTCCATCTATATCTATCTATCTATCTATCTATCCGTCTGTCTGTCTGTCTGTCTGTCTGTCTGTCTGTCTGTCTGTCCGTCCATCATTCCATCTATGTATCTATCTATCTGTCTGTCTGTCTGTCCGTCCATCATTCCATCTATGTATCTATCTATCTATCTATCTATCTGTCTGTCTGTCTGTCTGTCTGTCTGTCTGTCTATCTATCTCTCTGTCTGTCTGTCTGTCTGTCTGTCTGTCCGTCCATCATTCCATCTATATCTATCTATCTATCTATCTATCTATCTATCTATCTATCTATCTATCTATCTATCTATCTATCTATCTGTCTGTCTGTCTGTCTGTCTGTCTGTCTGTCTGTCTGTCTGTCTGTCTGTCTGTCTGTCTCTCTGTCTGTCTGTCTGTCTGTCCGTCCATCATTCCATCTATGTATCTATCTATCTGTCTATCTGTCTGTCTGTCTGTCTGTCTGTCCGTCCATCATTCCATCTATGTATCTATCTATCTGTCTATCTGTCTGTCTGTCTGTCTGTCTGTCCGTCCATCATTCCATCTATGTATCTATCTATCTGTCTATCTGTCTGTCTGTCTGTCTCTCTGTCTGTCTGTCCGTCCATCATTCCATCTATCTATCTATCTATCTATCTATCCATCCAGCCAATACATTGGATCTGGTTTTGCATTATCATTTTATCATGTGCAAAATATGTATTCATAACTACTTTTTTGTGATATTGTGAAAACAAATAAGTATCTTAGACCAGTCTTACAGAGTAATGGATAGTACTGATGGGTAGATGTGGTATCAGAGGCTACCAGATGGCGCTCTTGGTTTAGAACTGTTGCAAGGTGTGACTTGGTTGTCCAAGTCCAAACAGCTTACGGAAGATAGCGCCATCTGGTGGCCTCTGAAAATCAGGTCGCTGGTTCATGAAACCACATCAGCCCACCACTAGTGAATAGAGATTTTCAGAGGTGAAGAGGAGAGTGCAGACAGGGTGGAGATGACTGCAGTTGTCTGTTATTATCAGTGCTTGTAGTAGTAGTAGGTTGGAGGTAACTTACCCACTGACCCTGACCCCTGCTCCTATCCCATAATATTTCATCTGAACATAAAACTATGCCTAATCCTTCACTTCTAGTCTGGTGGATTAGACTGGACCAAGAAAGTGTGTAAGTAATACAGCAGTGAAAAGTACATTGATCAACACTTGTGTTTTAAAAGCAATTGTTGAGTTTTCAAGTTGCAATAGTTTCAGGGATGCTGCTGCATTCAAGCCATGTGTGAATCATTCCCTGTGGTTGTGAATCGATAGTTCCTCTTGAAGTTTTGACAGCCGCAACAACAACAAAAATAATTGAAATTTATGAAAAGGTACTTTGGAGCTTCAGTTGCACCTTTAAGCTCCGATATTTCACAAACTTTCATGGCTGTTTATGTGTGTTTGTTTCCATTACATCCATAAATAAATGTCTCTCAGTTTTACTCACCATTTTTCATCCTTTTTTAGGTGAGTTTACATTTTCATTCCTCACCTTAAAATCCATGCTGCTTGTTTTTGAGTTTATGGTGAAACTTTTTCTTCCAGAAATTACTTTTGTCATGACGCTCTGAATATTTCTCATAATTATGAATGTTTTTTTTACCTTCATTCAAAGCTCAAAACTGCATCTCATAAATGACTAAAGTTTAATTTTGCCCACATCTACAGGGAAATAAGAAACGGAGTGCATGAAGCCATATCTTTCGCAGAGGTCTCCAGTCGGAAACAAACAAATGGAAGGTAAAGGAATTAAAGTGACAATTTAAATGAAATCTCTCACACGTGTGGGTTTGTCTGCCCCCTAAAGGAGCGTTGGCTGTTGAAGAGACTAAATAGGAAGCTGGAAGATGTTCACAAAAGGAGGGAAGCAGGCATCACAAGTAATGTGCAGCATACAAATGATTCATAAACTTGGCAGGTGAGCAGACAGAACACATTGTCAGGACCAGACAGGAGCCTGTGTTTCAGCTTAATATGCGAGGAAGACTTCTTTATCTAATAGGACAATTAAAATGGTGTTGCACACCGCAGGCTGCGAGGCGCCAGGTTGGTAAATGCAATTGCAGATATTGAAAAGATATGCACGGACAGAAGAGCAAGGAGATGAAATGGAGGCGTTGAAAAGTTCAAATACATTGTCTAATAATAATAGACAATGCTGAAAAACACAAGTGTAATGCGTGAGCATGGTTCAATACAGAGGCTGGGAGATTAAAAATACAAAGGTGGACAGTAATAATAATAATAATATAAGATTAAATTCAGACTTCATTTAGAATTCTGAGATTAATCTGAAAAATCTCACTTGAAAGTCAAAATTGTGAGATAAAATTGAGTATAAAGGCTTATTCTGACTTTTTTCTCAGAATTCTTACTTTAAAGTCAGACTTTATTTCGAAATCTCCGAATTCTGACTATTTATAATTTTGAGATCCAAGTCAGAATGACTTTAAAGACTTGGATCTCAGGATTCTCACTTTAATGTCACAACTCAACCAATTTCTTCACTGGCCTTAATCCTCTTCTGTAAAACACAGATGTGAAGCAAAGCAGGTAACAGAATTAAAAAAAAAAAAAATGATTCCATCGGAGGAAATTGAGCACCAGAAAGTTGGAGCACAAAATGAAAGCAGAAGTGAACAGTACTGACGTGACACTTTATGAGCATCATTCAAATGTTACATCCAGAGGTCCTCTTCTCTCATATCGGCAGCTCCAACAGCATAATGAAAAAGGCCGTTTAAGAAAATAAACTTCCATCTCCTCTGGTTTAGCTGTAAACCGCCGATTCAATGTGTACATTTAAAACACCCTTAAAATTTTACACAATCTCAAATATTACTATGGAAATTTGTGGGGGAAAAAAAGGTGCGGCTGCAATATCCAGAGAGAAACAAATAAAAATGTATGTTTATTATTTAGTAGAAAAACGAACAAAACTAAAGTTCAACAAGTCTATTCTCAACATTGTCGGTATCAAACACATGAATCATGTGTTCAGTAGTGTATAAAAAATAGGTGCGAAACATGGAAGAGAAGGTCGAAACATATAGTCCATCACTAGTTTTGACATCAGCGATGAGGTTTGGAGCATTTCACACTTTCCATCACTCGCTTTAGAATTTCAGAAGGGACTTGGGCAAGAAGCCAACATGTTCTGATGCTGGCAGTCTGGTGGGAATAGCACATTTTGTGCTGTAGCCGACTCTGTGGGTCGCATGAAATCTGATCGCAAACACCGTCCCCCTTCCCCGGGCCAGACTTCAAACATGATACATATCATAGAAATAAACAAAAACCCTGTAAAACACTAACAAATGAATGATGTCATTTTGGAGCTTCACAGAGGAGGCAGATTCCAGGTTTTGTTCCAGCATTTCATTCCTCCCTGCACGCCTCAGGTACCCTTACATAACTGAAGATTTAATGAGCTGTGTTCGGGGGCGATATCTTTCATCTTTTCAACAAAGGATTATTTGGTCTCCAAATCTACGATAAGGAATTTTCACTCACGTTAATAACAAAATCGTCCCCTGGCTATTGATTAACATGACAATATGGTCAATAAATGCAGCGGCTTCTGGTGAAAGCATATGTTGTTTTGCATGACAAAGGGTTTCCCTGGAAGAAGCTCAGACTCGGGCGAACTATGATGCCGGCATGTTGAAGGAACTAAACACCCAATAACAAACAAACAAACCTCAATATCACAACAGAGTTATTCTCAGAAATTGAGGAGAGAATACCTGAAATCCCACGTGGAACCACACGGGAGGAAACACTGCACTGTCAGCAATGAAGCACACTTACAACCTGGACTGGGTTCTAAGGTCGAGAGCGGAGATTAAAAGTGTCCCTCAGACCTCCAGCTCACTCTCTACTCCAAAACTCCTTGACTGCTGGTCTTTATTTATTTTCTAAAGAGACTCTTACGGCTGGGAGAATGACCTGCCGCACAAACTTTCATTGTGAGAGTCAATGCGACAAAGCATGCACCAACCCCACTGGTTCTCTTGGTGTCTTCATCTCCAATGTTTTGGCTCTGTCTTTGGGTCGTTGTGCAGCGGGGCCTGCTGCAGCACCGCAGCAGGATGTTCACATCTTGACAGCTGACCTCTGTGAATACATGTTGTTTGGAGGCAGTTTTCTATCTTGAAGTAGACTAGCTTTCATGACCTTTCCTGCCTCTGACCCGACATGATTCCCCTGCGTTTGGAAGCCCACCTGCGGCTGCATGTTCACTTCACTTTATTCACAACCTCTAATGAGGCCTCACTCCAGTTTCCTCCCACACTTTTTTGACCTTCCACTCGCTCCCTACTGACTGCCACACTCCTGGATCCCATCTACCCTCACCCCTTAACTGACTGTTAACTGCGTTAAGATCCCAACCTGCGCACTTTAAAAAAGTATAGCAAAAATGTTTGCTAATGAAGTTTGTAAATTGGTTTCAAAGGTTTGTGAATGTAAATTCTCAGCCACCGTAGTACAATGTGAAGTGCAAAACACATTTATAAACCTTTGAAACAAACAAACAAATTTACAAACTTCTCTAGCAAACTCATTTTTTACTTTCATTTATAAGTGGATCACCAATTTGTAAATGTTTTCACAGACTGTAAATATGTTTTAAAAGATTGTAAATTTGTTTTCAGAGTTTGTAAATGTGTTTTCACAGTGTGTTAATTTGTTTCACAGATTGTAAATTAGTTTTCGAGTTTGTAAATGTGTTTTTACAGTTTGTAAATGTGTCTTCAGAATTTGTAAATTTGAACATCTTCCTGCATTTAGCAGACTCCCAATAGTGATCCCCCACGATTGGTACAAGCAGAACCTTCTAGCAACCACATCACGTCCGTAATTTGGTCCCCACCCTTTTGGTACAATTTTGGTACAATATGCAACTTTGCATAAACTGGAAACACATTTACAAACTCTGAAAAACAAATTCACAAACTCTGAAAAGACATTTACATCCACCTTCTTTACAACTTGGAAATATATTTAACAAAAGTTTGAAAATTTGTTTGAAATGTTGTAAATGTGTTTCAAAGGTTTGTAAATGTGTTTTGCACGTTCAGCCACTGCACTCACCAACAGCATGCATTCTTCACACGCTATGCTAAAATTCCCCATTGTGGGAAGCATAAAGACAGCTATTCTAACCCCATTATGACAAAGAAATATCAATAATAATTCCCTGATTCGCGATGCCGGAGTTACCTGTATAAATGTCAAGGGTTCTGTTGGCCTGTCATGGTGCACCTGCTCTTAATATAGGTCTCCACAGTTCCACTTCTGACAGGTACCTGAAGCTTAATTAGCCATCTGGGCGAGCGCTACACACATGACAAGCATATGCTGGCATCACCTGTCACCCACCAGCAGCACGAAGATCTGTGGCATATTTCCCATCTACCCTTTTGGATGTCTGTCTGTCAGCTCTCCTCCATCCCAGCAGGGCTTTGAAAATGTCTGACTTCCAGAAGTGCTGTTGATGCAGCCTGTGATGGCTGAGACAATACAATAAAACTTTGACTTGCAAAATAAAAATGACACGGCAGCTTAAGCCGTGGGGGGCATCAGAACTATATCTCATCAATCGGCATAATTCTCATTCGCAAATTCTGTAGCATAGTTTCTGTCTACATCAGTGCGTCACTTTCTCTCCATAGTTTAACAGGTTGAGGTGTCTATTCATGTCTTTGCAGTCGAAAAAACGAACACAAAACACAGTTTTCCTGCCACAACAGAGCAGAAAATAGTTGCCTTAATCGCTTTTAAGGCACACAACCACAAAAATATCACTTTCATGCTGGATCCCCGGATCGATCAAGTGAATCGTCTGTTTTGCAGGATTGCAAATAATGACATAACCACTGTGACAGGAAGTGGAATGTGAACGCCCCGGGCCTCTTTAGGGAACACGGCACGCTGACCTTGACATGAGAACGCACTCATTAGCATGACAGTCAGTGAAGATCATTCCGCACGTCTTCGTCCTCTTGGGAGGTTAAAACCTGCCCTGTATTTCACCCGCACAGACGCCTCATACTCATGGCTGTTGCTTCTGCCTCGGAACTGAAACACGCTCACCACGTTACTCATAGTCATTGTCAATTTGATTCACTCTGTGTTTCATGTTTGCTCGAAGAAAGACACAGACTTTTGGATTTCAACAGGCAGCTGCCTTGAGGTGCAGTGGCATACTTGCACCCGTCGAATGTGGAAAGTCAACATGGCAGGTCACAGAATATCATTGAATGTCATGATTCTCAACCATAGGGCCGAGGCCTGGAAGGCCGCTAAAAGGTTTTTTGTTTTACACCTGTGGGCCGTGAGGGTCGCAAGACGCTCTGCTTTAAAACATTTGCCACATATGGTGGCAGTAGTGTGTCATTATATATATATATATGACTTGACAGATGCAAATTTGTGATAGTTAACAACTACAGAGAAGTAAAAGAAGAAGTAGTAGTAAAAACTGTCGAAGCAGTGAATTTGAAAATTTAATGGCAATTTACACGTTACTTATCTTCTTTAGATTTTATTTTGAAATTTTTATTTTTGGATATTTTGACATTGTTTTATTATATTAATTTTATTCCAAATGTATTCATGATGTGCAATTTTATTAATCTTCTCAACAGTTTGCATCAAGTGTATTATTGTAAAAAAAAATTGTCCAGTAAATTTGGTGAATATGTCTTGCACTTTGCTCTGTTGCTGGTTGGACTTTTCGATGACAAATACACTTGATATGGCCTCAGGTCACCATCCCACATCCCAGTCCGATCATGGTCCAAGAGGCCTGCAAGGCAACCAGTGGAATTTGTCATATTTTACCTCAACTATTAAACTCAAGCTCCTTGACGTCTGGACTTCTGCGACTCGCCCCTGGTTGCTCTGCCTCCGCCAAATTGTCCCGAGCATCTCCCCTCCTCCTCTCCCTTCAGTAGCTTCCGAAGGCGTCCAGACAGCCTCTGCATCTTCCACTCTCCATCAGGGAGTGTCCTCCATCCTCCAAAACAAAAATACAGATTTCTTAACCATCATAATGTGGGAGGTAGAAATGTAGAGTCGGGGCAATTCTGATCAATTTACTCAGTTGAGAATTGTTCTTGATACTGTATTTCTCTGAAACAATGGACAGGAGCTTCTTTTCCCACGTGCAGCAACAGCATCACATTTCCCAGCTCATTCCTGAGAGTTCAGTGAGTTCATCGACTGTAGCGTAATTGCTTCTAGAGGCGTTTCGAACGCTGAAACAATGCTATGCTCGCTGCCAATTACACAGAGAACATGACAGAATAACATGGACAGTTTGGTGGGTTGCTAGAAATAAACCTAGCAAGTGAGAGAGGCTGCAGAGTGGATGTCATCGCTGTCAAGGTGAGGGAGCAAGCAAGACACCAGCTGTCAAATAAACATCTTTAGCAGTGCAATGTCATTGTTCTACAAACTGAGGACATTCTAATCACATATTTTTGCTCACGCGTCCGCGTCATTCGATTCTGACTGGCTCACTGCTTCCCATCGGACATGGCTCCTCTGTGGCTCGGTGCATTGGACCACTCACCGACATTATCGTACTCATAGCTCAATGGACTTGAGATGCTGCTGTTTATGTGTATAAGCATCCTGTATAATGACGTAACTACAGCGGTGCTTCTCAATTATTTTTTTACTAAACGTGACTCTCCATGGCAGCACTCCCTCACTGTCAGTCAAAGAGGAGTCTGCCTTTTAGGATAGATCGCTAAGGAGGACCGTAAAAAATGGACAATATAAGCAGCTACTTTTTCCAGGAGTTCATGATCCAACTTCAGAACATTGCCCAGTTTGTTTCATGAGTCAGTCTCCATGCTGGAGCCCATTTTCCAAACTAGTTTAGAAGTGATCCTCATGCATTTTTAAGCCAGGTGCACCACTGACCTTTCTACGGCACAGACAGCACCACTGCACCCGCGACTTATAGACCGCAAGATCTATTTTCCTTCTTAGATTTAGTGGGTGTGGCTAATATTCCTCTGTAGTCCAGAATTTACGGTAGATGAGATTATCCTCTATCCTGCCTGCTATAGAAGATGCAATGAAGTTTCAAGGTTAAGTGATAAAACCACAGTTCCACAGAAGTAAAAAGAATTTTTGCTGGTACAACACTTCAAATTGCAAAGTAGGGGATGTCATGAGGCGAAGGAAAGCACAACAGCAGCACTCCACTGAATGATAAAAGACGCTGTCGACTTCCAAAATTCTTTTTTATAAACCAATGTAACGTTGCAAGAGAGAGTGAGAGATTCCAATCTTTTGACTTAACCGACCCAAAAGGACTTACCGTCAGAGCGCTCTCGCAGGGCCAATCTCCAGTGAAAGATCTGATGAGCATTTCATGCAGAGGCTGGAAAACGTGAAAAAATATTTACAGCACAGAGGAAAGCTTTAAGGACTTCAGATCTCATATCTTTAAATAAAACTTGGAGAGAAACCTTTGGAGAAGCACTGTTGAACGCAGAACTTGTGACTCGAACGCATAAAAATGAGTGGCTCCAGCTTGACCAGAGGAAGATAGCAGATATTCAGTAGGTCCAGAACAGTACTGATGAAATAAACCATGTTCTTTATTTAGTTTGCCGGGCTGCTTAGAATGTCCGGTCAAGCTGAAGATCTTTGTTCCCTCCATTGCTCTCTGTCGACGGCTGAAGGACCTTTTTCCTTTGCTGATGAACATCCTCATTTTGTGTAACCTTTTTTGTAGAACCCAAACTATTCCACTGGTCCTAAATGTCATTTTTTGCCTGACATACTCGCTCTTTAATATCTTTGTTTCCATTCAGGCCTCACAAACGTCACTTTCACCTGTTGCTGACCCACTTTTCTCCCATTCCGGTCTTGCCTTCGGATTTTTTACCAGGTATCGACCCAGTCTATCTTTCACCGCGTCATCTCATCTGATCTCTCGCAAACAGAGGTGGGTGAAGTACTTCAAAATATTTTTTCAAAAGTAAAAGTGAATACAACTGACAGGGAGCTGCACTGGTGAATGTAGGTGTCCCTGGAGCTTTTGTCACTTTTGTTCTGCACCTGTAGTGGAGCAGTACATCTCAACAACACAGCGAACAGTAAAAATGTTCACCACTGCATATGATCACATGTAGCGACTTTTGTCTTAGAACTTCAAATGAACATCAGTGGAGCTGTGTTTAGTACATTTCTCGACTATTAATGATTATTTTAAATCGCTGTAGTGGACTTCAAGTACAGATAATATCCATAATGTGTTGTGGTAATCCACAAGATAATGTCGTCTAGTAAAGTACAGCATTAGACTTCACTGATCTCAGCAGCCGACCCCTGCAACCGACCTCATCGTCCGACACTGAACCGATCATTCTGTCCATTCTGATGCTAGTGGAGCAACACACACACACACACCTTGCATGGTTGGTTCCTGACTACATCACTTCATGTTTCTGGAGATCTGTTTGCTGGTGAGCGCCAACATGCTGAAGTCCGTGAATACAACACCGGTGTCTCCTTTGTGCTTTTGTTCCCTTTTCCCAACATGGAACAATGCAGACCAACATTCAGATTTTGAATGAATAACTCATGACAGTCATGACATTCATAACAATTTTCAGCATCAAAATATGCACTGGAAGGTTTACAATAATAATAATAATAATAATAACTTTGAGGTCTCATCTTGTGAAGCTGAGTCAGCAGAAAAAAACAAATTTATGACTCACACATTAATCATTATAAGTATACAATCATTCTAAAAGCTGATGCTCATAGTGAGACAAAAGGGTGTCGGCAAGGATGAAAGGGAAAGTGTCCAAAAGGGTGGTGAGGCCAGCAATGTTGTATGGTTTGGAAACAGTGGCACTGAGGAAAAGACAGGAGGCAGAGCTGGAGGTAGCAGAGATGAAGATGCTGAGCTTCTCTCTGGGAGTGAGCAGGATGGATAGGATCAGGAAGCAGTAGATCAGAGGGACAGCACATGTGCTCAGGTGTTTAGGAGACCAAGTCAGAGAGGCTAGATAGAGATGGTTTGGACATGTACAGAGGACAGAGAGCCAGTAAATTGGTAGCAAGATGTTGAGGTTGGAACTGCCAGGCAGAAGGTGGAGAGGAAGGACAAAGAGGAGATTGATGGAGGTGGTGAAGGAGGACATGAGGTTTGTAGGTTTGAGAGAAGAGGAAGCAGAGGACAGAGTGAAATGGAGGAAGATGATCCACTGTGGCCACCACTGAAGGGAGAAGCCAAAAGAGAATGAAGAAGAAGGAGGAGGAGGAGAGGGAGAAGGAGGTGGAGGAGAAAGAGGAAAAGGTGAAGAAGGAGGAGGAGGAGAAGAAGGAAGAGGAGGAGGAGAGGAAGGAGATGTTGAGGTTGGAACTGCCTGGCAGAAGGAGGAGAGGAAGGCCAAAGAGGAGATTTATGGAGGTGGTGAAGGAGTACATGAGGTTTGTAGGTTTGAGAGAAGAGGAAGCGGAGGACAGGAGGAGATGGAGGAAGATGATCCACTGTGGCCACCACTGAAGGGAGAACCCAAAAGAGAATGAAGAAGAAGGAGGAGGAGGAGAAGGAGAAGGAGGTGGAGGAGAAAGAGGAAAAGGTGAAGAAGGAGGAGGACGAGGAGGAGGAGGAGAAGAAGAAAGAGGAGGAGGAGAGGAAGGAGATGTTGAGGTTGGAACTGCCAGGCAGAAGGTGGAGAGGAAGGCCAAAGAGGAGATTTATGGAGGTGGTGAAGGAGGACATGAGGTTTGTAGGATTGAGAGAAGAGGAAGCAGAGGACAGGGTGAGATGGAGGAGGATGATCCACTGTGGCCACCCCTGAAGAGAGATGCCGAAAGAAAAAGAAGAAGCATCTGATGAATAAAGTTATATTTAAAGTGCTATTATTGACTCATTCAAAGAAGAAAATGAAACTTTGCCCCTGGTGGACAGTAAAGGGATCTCTAGTCGATGAAGCAACACCTGCTGCTCCGCATGTCAACGCCGCTACACCTTCACTGGCAGCATTTTAGAACCCAGAGCTCACTGTGACTGACGCTGCCACCAAATGCAGTTTCTCCGCGCAACTTCTGAGCCACATGCGTATTTCTTTTCTTCTTCTTCCTGTATTTTGCCCTCAATGATGAGGACACCAGTGTAAATGACAGCGGCCCGGGTAACACCCTGCCTTTGAAGGCATTCAGGTGTAATTAAAGGAGAATACGTCAGCAAGAATAGAGGCGAGCGATTACACCGTAATACGCCGATGTCAACCCGGCAATTACACTGCGCTACTGAATGGACCTCGGCTCACGTCGTCGTCTGAAGACCTAATTACTCCTATTATTTTAGAGGGAGAGCAATTTGCCTCCCTGATCTTTTGAGCGTGTTTTTAATGTTATTTTTAATTTTTAACAGCCGTCTCAATTAGCCAGACGGTGATGTCAAATGAATGCGACGGGAAACATTATTGCTCCTCTGAGCGGCTGCCAGACTCTCCGGAGTCGGTGGCTTACTGGGCGTTGCAGTCCAGTCTGCTGCTGCGGGTGTGATCTGTTGAGGAATTTCAGCAAAGAGAGAATTGTCTTTTAGGAATAGTTATTGAACAAAGAGAGTGAGAACACAAGTTCACAGTATGACGTTGAAACTAGCATACACTTTCACTGGAAGGGAGCGATACACATAACATTGGAGATAACAAGCAAGAATGTAGCAACCACCTTGAGCATCTGTGAGACGCTCAGTCTGCACTCAAAGTTCTGAAAAGAAGGAGGAATGTATAACATCACCAGTTACTTCACCAGTAACTTTCCATTCGTCTGAACAGTAACAATAATGTTTCCATCACAGATGAATCGAAAGTGGCCAGTTGCAGCAGAGCCAGTCTGGTGACCATTCACTGAGAAGACAGGAACATCTCTTGCAGTCTGATTTGATGTAAATGGATTTTATTTGGGTGAAAACTGAAGGAAAACTTCACCTCATGTCATTTTTTTAATGACATTCATTTCAAAATCCTACACCACGGACCGCAGGTTGTGTAGCTGTCAATGAAGCTTTCAGTCAGCCTTTTCATCCAGTTTTCATCCTAGCTATCGAACAGACTTTCGTCTACTTTCCGGTCTGGTCTTTGACCTCTGGACCCCGTCATCTTTCTCACCCTTGTCTAATATTTGGTTTCGACTGCTGTGTGGGATTGTAGACCTTTCTGGTATTCACCCCCAACACTGCATTTATTTCTCTAGCTTCAGTTTAGTAGCAATGTTGGCCATTTTGTTGGTTTTCAACTTGTTCAGAATCTTCTGTTCCAATTTTTTATATTTAATTTTCGGCACTTTCACACCAAACACACCTTGCAACCATGTGGACAGTGCCATCATCTGCTTCTTGGTACCAGAGCTGCCTACTTCTGAGGGGACCTTGGCGTGAGACATTACGTTCCAAATCCAAAACAACTTTATAACTTATCCAAACAGCAAAGAGACTCAACCACGAGAATACAAGTTAACATTTTATTGATTTTCAAAACTACACAAAACAGAAGGACGAACAGGTAGAAAAACAGGACAGAGAACTGGAAACCGAACAAATCAGAAGGCACGGTGGTCATGCTTGCTGAGAACAAGTCCATAAACACAAAATACACAACACTGTCAGACACAGTATCGTGGTGATTAAAAAAAAAAACTGGTCAAGAACTATATAATGGCATGTTTCGTTTCTCTTGTGCTTTTACTTTGTTATTTCCTGTGCTCCTGTGTTTTCCTTCTCTCTCTTCAGCTTCACAGCAGCGCAGCTGGACCCCATCCGCTGATCAAGCGCCACTGATTTCTACACCTGGGTTCCAGTCTGCGCTGCCAGATGGTTGCTTCGCGTCCTCACGGTAAACTCTCTCTCGTGCTCCTGCGATACATTTCTAAATTCTGTGCTTGCTTGATCTTCTTCCTGCCACCTCCAAAGTTGGTTCTCTTTGCTCCATTTTCTGATTTCTTGCTCCTCTCGATTAGAATGTGAGTGAGTGCTTTGTTTAACTCACCCATTGTTTTTCCTTGTGTGTGTGTGTTTAATTCCATGGCTGTCTATGGGTCTGATATGACATATAAGTTATATAACTATATACATATAAGCAAGTGTTCAGTCCCAGGTGGTGCCATTCAAGCTCGGGTAGACATAGATGGGAGAACACAGGAAATGTAACGACTAAATAAAAGCAGACCATGACGTGCATTTAAATCGCATGGCTAATTTGTACAAAGCAATATTAATATTCTTTTTGATTGATTTTGAAGGACCATACATTTTCTCTTGTTAAATTACAAAATATATTTCACACATAAAATGGAGGAAATATAGGAAAGGGCCTCGCTTTGCTGAGGTCTGCTCCAGAAGGTGTGAGTACTTTGGCATAAATTGGTCTCATGTTGATTTGGAAACGTCTCTACCCCACCTGTCTTCCATCGAGAGCTCAAGGACTCTACTCTGCCTTGTCTTACCTTCCAGCCTCTTGACTGTTTCATTACGGCCTTATTATATACCACGGCTGACACTCACCTCTAAGAGAACAGCCAAAAATGCGGCTCCAGCGAAGATGCCAGCTGGCCTTTCCCTCTTACTAAGATGACTTTGGCCCAGTTTGAGTTTCTTTATTCATGTATTTTCACAATGCTTTTTAGCTTGATGTTGGCTCCATGGAGCCAATGAATAAAGGTTAAAAAGCAGTAGAGTTGTAGAGTTGAAGTAGAGTAGAGTTGAAGGTTTAGCAACAATCCTCCAGTCCCCAAAACTTCATTTGTTAGTGTCGTATTGCTTGCACTTCTGCAATAGAATGGGTAGGAGGTGGCAACATGTAGATCAAGTAAACTAGCTTTATTTTTACAGTTCCTTCGTCCCAGAGGAGCAGTTTTGCATGACCGCAAGACACATGTGTTGGCTCCAGCTGTGACAGAGTGCTGAACCAGCGCTTGCTCTCCTGCTCTTCCCTAAAGGCTCATGCCAACTGGGATCCCGGGCTCTTTTTATTACATGAAACGTATGAAAATGATTTTCCCAGGAGGCTGCCAGTTGTGAAATTATACAATTTATACAACACAGTGCTTACGTCCACTTGTCGTTTGCTAGTCCCTGCATGGTTTTTGCCTTCACGATATGTCGCTGCACTGTTTACCACCATCACACTGGGAATCATGCTAAGTTGGTGGGTTTTGTTTTTTTTTTTGTATTTGTTTCAAAACACGACCCTCAGGGGAAAAGTTATTTCCTCAGGTCTACAAGTTACGTGCTTACAGTGTGTGAAGTTAAAGGGGCCCTATTGTTGTTTCTTTGTTGTTTTTTTTTCCTTCTTCAGTAATAGATTCTCTTATGCCTATAGAGTAAAAATAGGTCAAAATAAAAATTGAAATGTGTAGTTTAGGTAAAGATATAAAATGGCTGCCTGATTCAGACATGGCCGATGGACAGTGTCCATGACTTTATGGTTTCAATTGAACACAAAAACGAGATCGCCTTTACCAAACCAGTTTGTTAATGAAAAAAAAAAAATCTAAAAAATCTAAAACTAATCCATGTGTCCTGGCAAGACACTAGTTGCTGCATTTCAAGAGTTGAGTTTGAAACCGTGTCACACTGACTCAAAACGTGAACATGCTTGTCCTCATTTTTGTTGAACAACACCAAAGGCCCCGCTTTTATTATGCTACCCTCAAGGAAGTTGTCAGTCGTCCTCCACACATCACCACTGAACTTTCCCACCACATGCTCCTCAAACTCAGCATCTCTTGGGTGCCTCACACGGAGGTGAGAACAATAATTCCTACGAACACTTCATACATATTTAACGGAGGCTTGGCCATATGATGTCGTTTCTGAATCCATTCGTCAGGGAGCAAGAAGAGCACTAGTGCTGATGATGAGACTTCTGGGATGTGAACCCATCCTCCTGACTCAATAACGTTCATGATGAAGTGACAGTTGGTGTACAAATTACGTTGGCCTCCAAGACGGTCCCACATCTCACATTAGTTGTCAACTTCCAGTCACACTTCTGACACCAGGCGTCTCAAACCTGTTCAGACACGGGGGTATTGGAAAAACAAGAACAGCAACATGGTGTCATGTGATGAAGCGAAGTCACACAAACAAAGAAGTGTAATCCATGATTTTTTTACTTTCATTGTATCATATGAAAACCAGTGATGAACAACACTATTGAAACCAATAAAACATGGCACATTTCTCTGATGTCAACATTGGACTACTTCCGTTGCACGTATGCTGGAGGTGGTGTTACCATGGACTCTATATTTATCTTTGTCCCACCAGATTTGGCTAGTGTCATGTCCATTTTTAAGAGGAGAGTGCGCCATGAGATGATGTCATCAACAAGCGTCTCTCTGCCACAAAACAAACAATGCACTCAGCTGACATTTCTTTGCTGTTTCCCATCCAGAATAGCATCAGGTTACACCATACAGAACCTCTCCGATCATTTTCCATGCCGGTTTCAAAACAGTTCTCTGCACTCAATCTCATGTGTCATTTCAAAATACAAGCCTTAAAAAATTACGACCGTTGAAAATGGATGTGTGTATGTTTATAATGATATTTTGTTGAACCCTTTAGGTTGACCACTGTGCCGCTGGTCTAGACTGAAACTAGAGCACCCCTGAAAGTCCCGCAGGAAGTTTGACCAAAATCCAATATGTAATTTCAAAATAAAGGCCTTTTAAATATGATCCTTATTGAATAAGTATGTCTATTTATTAAAAATAATTCATTTCCATAAGTCCATGTTTGATTGTGGTTTGAGAAAATAAGCATTTGCTCAAAATATCAAACTAGTGACTGGCTTCTCCAGAGAGTGTGCGCTGTTCACATGCCCGAAGCACAATGGGCTCCACAATCTGCCTAGAATGACAGCGGTAGAACCAGTATTGTTGTGAAGTGGTGACTTTCAGGGGACAGTTGAGGCAGATGGGGCTGTGATGTCGGAAATCCGCTTTCCTATTCAGCAATATGTCGTTGACATAATTTATTTTTATCGATACGCAGACAAATCCTCCTCCAAGTGTGAAAACTTTTTTTCAGCCATTTTTTCTTTTTTTTCTGACATTTACTCCACTGTTTATTTTCACTATTTATGAAAATTAGACAGAACCCCCATTATTATCCTTTGTCAAACTGTTGTCAGAGACTGAATATTTTTAGCGTCTTATATTGTTTGTGGTGAAGCGAGTAGTGACATGAAAATGCCTAGCTATTATTTTCGGGAAAATGCATCCCATTATTTATGATTGGCCCAAAAAGCAATGCAGTTATCTTTTCTTTGTACAAATAACCTGAAGTGTAGTTACACATTTTGCACAGTGAATGGCACACGCATGGATGAAAACAAGATAGTTGCTTCACAATAAGACTTTAAGAGGAAAAAAACACCATCAGAACTGTTCCAATTCCCCCTCTGGAAGTCGTAACTAGTTTCGCAAAGTCTCGCTGTGAAGAGTGAAACATGTTTGGTCAAAGGCTCTGCTGTCAAATACTACTTTCCACAGCTCCTCTTAGGTTTCACAAGAAACTTTTTGAGTCTGTACTTACTATTATTTTCCACAGTTAGGAACCAAGTTCTACAGCTGATCATTATTTTGAACCTTTTGGTTGTGGGCTCAAATCAGACATTGTTAACAGAAAACACGCTCCTAACCTCCAAATAAACTGTTTCAAATAACAAACGCAGCCTCACAGATGCTGCCTCTGCAAGTGATAAAAATAAACAGTGTATGAAGTCAATTGGAGAAAGAGATTCACGTATAAAACAAGTGAGAAGTCGATTAAATTCTAACATGCTGGCAGCGTAGCTAGCGGCGCATGATGTCATGCATGTTGATTTTTTTAAGAGTCAAAATATTAAAACAAGACGTCTGACTGCAGTTTTGGGGACACCAATGGTTCGCTGGCTTCATTTGGATTGAGCTAACACTGAATATTAGAACAGAGCACATCTGCTAAATTTAAAGAAAATTAGAAAGAAGAAACACTGGGTTTTCTTTCCATGTAAGCAAAAAAAAATTGAATAGAATTTTGTTTCCATGTACGACCATGGATTACATTGTGATTCTTATAAGGGTTCTCATAAGTCGGTCAAACACCGGCGCCATCTTGTGAGGTACCAAATGTAAATAAACACTGGTGCGCTGTGCATAGAAGTAGCGGCGATATCACAGAATAATGAGGGATTTGTCGATGTCTTTTGAGGAAGAACTGCAGCTTCATGTATACAAAAGTACCATGGAACCATGTTGTTGTGAAAAACTGTCTTTTACCATATTGTTGCTTCCTGACCACTGTTTTTGATGACATCGCTTGCCGTTTGTTTAGGTTTGGAAAATCGCAGGTCTTCGTAGACGGTTTCAAAACCCGTTTGAAGCAAAGTTCCAGGACAAAATAATCCTGCAAAAGCAACCAAACGTAGATGGTTGCCACTTGTCGCTCATTCTTTAAACTGGCTTCATTTCTTATGATGTATCTTTTGGTTAGAAGAACAGGCTCGCTGTCACGATCAGAACATCCAGCTAATCATGCAACGGTTCCGAATTTTCCAGAGCTTTTTCACCTGCATTCTAATGGCACCGACAGGTTCTACCTAAAGTAACGCTACAAAGGTTTGTTTCCAGTTCTTGTGATGTGCAACACGGCTCTGAATTACATTAGATACAGCATATATACACATTGTTCCTGAGGCATCTGGGTGACACTTAAAACTACTCATCCATTTCCTGTCATGGCAAAACATACCGATTCAGGATCCAAACTTTGTTACTCCCAGATGAAAAGCCCAGGAAATGTTGATGGTTTGAAGGCTGTAAATTCTTAAGGTTTCATTGTAGTGCGTTTTTTTTTCCTGAAAAAAGGCTGCAGTGGGACAGTTTCAACGGTAAAACTGGGCTTTTGTAATTTCAGAAATACACCTAAAGGAGCAACCTGTGAGGATCAAGACTCATGTCTCACTCCACCTCACGCCTTCTCAATTCACTGCTGGTGTTACACTCTAATTGGCTTTTTCTATCCTGGAACTCACTGCTTTAGGAGTAGAACAAAAGCTTAGAACAATTCAGGATACATTCTGTCTCTCAAACACATGAGATAAATGGCTCACCCATGGAGTTGTAATGATAAAGTCCCACGTGGAACAAAGGACTTCGGACATGAGTGTGAGACCTGCTATTCTGCCCTGCTACAATCCACCCAAAAGTCACCTTCATGTGGCACTCCTGGATACCGCTCTCATTTAGGCCTCTTGCTTTCAATATTGTGCACTTTTTGCAATGGCCCGCAGGGGGCACTGATCCAAAGCTTGCTTTTGAGTTGCCTGTTTTGTTTTCCTCAACCCAGACAACTTGAAACAGCAGGATGAGAAGGTAGATTTTCAAACAGATGGATAAGGCTGATTCATATCTGTGTGATGGGAACGATTTGTGAAATCTGAATGTCAACCTTCACCATTTGAGTATCTGCTGGGTGCACTTCAAACAGGTTGATGGGGGCTTGATACTTTACCTAGAGAACAGAGAGATCCAGTAGTAGGTAACTATCAGATGGTGCTGAGCTGCATTTGTAGATGTAAAGATTGAGAAGATGGATTATGGAACATTCTGGCCACAGCTAACCCTGCATCACGTGTCCTGACCTGGCTGGAATAAGCCACCGATGTAATGAAAACCCTTATTAATACGTGCATTTCTGAGTCTTGTTCTTAAGGGCTCGACATTTCAGTGAAATTGTTATTTTGAAAAACGGATCAATAAAGCGTTATAAGATGGAAAAGGGTCACGCACAAAGTCCTAGAGATTAATCAGTCTTCGCCAGTCCAAGAGAGCCACATACCACACTGTATTTTAGTGACGGAGATCTTCTGAGTGAGATGCATTCACAGGTCTGATGTTTATCTCCTACTTCAGGTCGCATGCTCGTGGCTCTGGCTCTCCAAAAATAAGCTGTTTAGAAGGAGAAACCCCACCAAAAAAGTGAGTCTTTTTAAAGGAGGTTAATGATGAGCCTGCATTGAAAGACGTAGCTGTTGAATAATTGAATCTGAACGTGTGTTGTGGAGCGAGCATCAAAAGACCATTTGTATAAGTTTATTATAGCACAGTACATCGCTCCTGTCTGTCGGGGAAATGGCAGAAGCTGATGTGAAACATATGGTGAGGAAGGAGCTGCCAGGGAATGAAGATATTTCTCTGGAAGTGCTTTGAATTTGAATCAGTTTAGAGACTTTTCCATTTGTTATTAGGTCTCACTGTTAAAGTTGTCTGTATTTTTTGAATTGCTTTAATGTCATCCCAACCGACTTGGTCTTTGAAAAGTTGAATTCTCTAAACAAATCTCTCTATTGACAGCGATATTTTCACAAAACTTTTAATTTCCTGTTTGCTCCAGATGGTTGATGCCCACGCATATTTGACTCAAAAGATTCCCAAGACCTAAAGAGAGACCATTCAGCTTCCAGACTCTCCACACTTCACAACCTGAAGGAGTGAAGTGTGGATTTTGACTCCATTAAAACCTATAAAATGGGGCTTTCAGGGTCGCACTGGAAGCAAGCGATTTGCCTGTTGCATTCTGAAGATGATATGAATGGAGGGGAAGCTTGAAAGGATCAAAAAGAAATGTTCAATTGTCCGGGCTGTTGACTGTGAAATCTAATCCACTACCTCTATCATTTCATTTCCTAATTGTGTGTGTGTCATTGTTCAGCTCAGCTCAAGCATCAGTTGAGATGGTTCTGAATTGTCCTTTTGTTTGCCATACATTTGCAAGAAGTGTGATTTTTTTTCACTCCCACCAAAGTGGTTCGACCCATTTAGTTTATAGTCGTTGTGTGCTGGAATGGCTTGTTGGTAAATGCAAAATCAAAGTTTACAATTTACACTTATTTCTAGTGATGTGTTTGACAAAAGTGCACAAGCAACAAAAAGCTGACAAAAACAGATTATTTTAAAGGGCCTCGAACTTCAACTTTGTTTCGAAGCCTAATGTAATTGTGTAATGTTCCCTCTTGAGGGATTTTTGACCTTCACCGCCAGATAAAGCCGGCAGAAAGCTTTTAAATGTCACGTTGGCTGTCGCATATGCTTCATCCATAACCCATTCCCAACCCATTGGGACATGGTTTAACAGCTCATATGACATGAAAGTGCTCTGGGGGATTTGGAAGCATTTGTTGACAAAGTTGACAAAAAATGTTTTATGATATGCCACCACAATAGAAAAGAAACTCTTATCGTCGCTTAAATTGTGAATTGATAGCAGCATACGTGACATAAAAATTCAGCGAGCAGGATTTGCGAACATTTAATAATGCAGACCAAGCCAACGGCGAGAATTAGGACGTGACCACTAGTGAAGTGACTCTTGAGAGAGCCTATTTAAGTGAAGTGAAATCCATGTTTGAAGATTTGAAGCTATATAAATTGCATAGTTTAAAGTGAGATGAAAGAGCGCTGGGTTTTGATCAGAGGCAGTGGTGGATGACTTTGAGATCTCAGTATGTTGGGCTTAACAAGGCAGTGTTTGTGGCCGTTTACAGGGGAGAGGAAATTCTGATGGTAAACAAAAACACGTTTTCAGTGCTGGAGGGGCCGAGGAATGAGGGAGGGATGAAGTTAAAGTCAGAGAAGTGAGGACGTGCTAATTTAGGAGAGGAAAAATAAAGAGTGTTGCAATAGGTTTCATGGAATATACTCAGATGATGACTTTTCATCAACAATGAACTGTCAGAGCGAAAGATTTGTAATGAACTATATCTCTCTCTCTCTCTCTCTCTCTCTCTCTATATATATATATATATATATATATATATATATATATATAAAAACATTCAGACATTGCTGTAGAAAGAAAAGATAAGCGTGAGACAACATGCACACCAACATTGTATTTTGTTTTCCTTTCCCAGTCAAAACTGGATGGTTGGGTTTGTTTAATAATTCCAGAGTTGCCTACAGCGTGAAGCTAGTTATGCCATGTTACATTATTTACTCCCTTAATTTGTCCCAGTTATTAAACAAACTATTTCCAACAGTTTAATACGGACAAACTGACTTTGAGTTAAAGGTTGAATTTCCTCCCTCTCTGCAGATTTTAATGTCTGAAATGTCACCAATTGTCTCCACAGCCACTTCAGCGGAACAGTTTTCTATATTACAAGACTGTATAGTGAAAAGAAGAGAAAATAATTCAGTCAAATAAGCACACATTGGTAGTTTCATTTCTTCGTTCGCTTCTTGGGAAATAATGACTACGTATTTTATTCAGTGAAATATATTTGAATATCAATGATTGCCATTTATTAAAAATAAAAAAAAAAACTGTCATTTTGACTGACAGCTCGTGTTTCACCCCGATTACAATAAAAAAGGTGAAGGATCGGAACGTCTGTGACTCTTGTCATCTTCAGCTGTCAGTTTCCTGGCAAAATTGATTTAATTTATCATTATTCTCGCTAGTATGAGACCAAGTGTGAGCTGAGACTGAAGCGATTGATGAACTACAAAACTGTCGTATAATGATCTGCATTATTCTTCCTCAACAATTTTTGCATTGTCAACAATTTCATTTTTGTGTCTTTAATTTTGCTACTGTACAGATTGATAACGCTGTTTAGATTGATGTTTTTTAATGCTGATAATACACTATTCCTCATTTTTACTTTCAATAAATGATATTGTTTTGTAAAAATTGAAGAAATAAAAATAAAGGAAATACAAACAAGTGTTTGCTGTGGTTTAAAATTATTACTTTTGTATATATTGCCAAACAAGTGTAGTTATTTTACAATTCTATTTAGCCATTGCTAGCAAATATATTGTAGATCCATAAACATACACATTGATATTTAAATGTAGCTGTCAAATACAACAAGAGCGTAAAAGAATTAAGTTGTGTCTCTGTAACCATGGTGACTGTATAGAGTTTCCCATGGGTCCGTCCTCTAAACCTGCCCGACATTGGTCCGTCCCGACATTTATCCGGAGGGAAACAAACACGGCACTGTCCCGGCCGGCAGAACGAGTTAGTACGCGCGTGAACCGGAAGTTTGAAGCTTTTGCAATAGTTACTGGCGTGTGTCATTGTGGTTCTTTGCCGAGTTGTGTCTCTATGAACCTAACAGACGGCGAGGAAGGGGGTTGGTAGCTTGAGTCGGGAGGTTTAATCCTATTTTGAACCGAAGAGAGCTACCTGTCGCGCGCGAGCCTGCAGTCATGGACGCGGTGGGGAAGCTGCTGAACCAGAGCCAAGGAAGAGACCGGGTGTTCAGGTAAACCCCCTCGGATAAAGCACAAGTACGTCGAGTTACTATTGTCTTAAAGTGAGCCCTCACCTTGAGTTTCTAATTCCAGAGCAACTCAGTACGCGTGCGCCTTGTCAGTATATTTACTCCGAAACAAGAGTCAAAGCAAAGAGTTGGTGGCAAAACTGAAGAGTCTTGAAGCCAACATGAGTGCCGGTCGAAAACGTAAGTATAAGCAAATAAAGTCTTCGTTTATGATGTTATTCATTCATCTTTTCTCTTTTGGTTCCTTTGGCTCCTGTCCCAGCTACCTGGGGCAACAGGCAGGGAACACACTGAGTAGATGCAAAGAGCACTGTCAGACACTATAGAGTCACAGGTCACATTTTCGGGAGGACAACAGGATTGTCATTTGAATATAATAGTTTTGTTAAAGGCACAATGGCACCAAATATTGCCTTTAAAATCCTAGTTTAGAGTGTGTTCATGTCAATCATTAACCCTGTTGTTTAAATATTTACTGCTGTGTTCACCTTTGTTATATTTACTCGAACAGCGTCGAGCAATTGTTTGTCAACACTAGCTCACCACTTCAGCAGCTACCTGCAGTTTATCTCGCATGAATGATGACATTCGTACTCAACCTGGAAAACCTGTTCTGATCAGCAAAATGGAATAATAACGGCATTTCTGACAACAGAGTAGTTCATCAATTTTCAGGGGAATTATGAGTCTCCCAAAACTCTCCTCATAATCCACCTGCATTCAGCAATAATCTGTTACAAAAGAGATTTTGTATAAATACGTTGTAAAACATTGAATGAGACTGATCCTCTACAAAGGTTGTTTTGGGACTTTGAATTTTTCATCAGACTTTTTAATCATTTTCAGCAATTGTGTGCAACACAGTGACATTTTCCAGTGAGTCAGTTCAGAACACATGGGTGAAGCTGCGAGCAGCTCTATGGCAACAAGAAGATCTGTCTTTGTGTGTGTGTATGTATGTGTGTGTGAGTACCAAGTCTTGACAAGCCACCTTCTTGTGAGGACATGTTTCTTTTTATTAAAAGTTGTTTTTTATAGTTGGGCACAAGTTTGGTTCAGAGTCCTGGTGAAGGTTCGCCATTTGTTTGGGATGGTTAAGTTAAGGGTGAGAGACTGGGGAAAGCATTATGTCAATGAGAGGTCCTCACAAAAATGGCGAAGCAATCATGTGCTGTACCTGTGAGTACCCAGTCTTGTAGAGCCACCTTCTTGTGAGGACATTTTGGCCTGTCCTCACCGGGTTTACGGGGTTAAAACTTAAGCAGAAGTAGTTTTTTTATAATTGGGTTTATGTTTGGTTCTGGTTAAGGTGAGCAAAACAGCAATACAATACACGTGTGTGTGCCAGTTGTTCTCAAATTTCCCTCGCCACATGGCACTTTTCAATATCATGTTTCATTGTAACCCAATTTATAAACCATTTAACAATGCAAAGAATGTGTTTATGATCAAATAAAAAGTATTGTTTACCTTCATGATTCAATTACAATGTAGCTCAAATACTCACACAGAATCTGTAACCAATCCTGAAGTCATCTCACATCATAAAGTAAAACAGTTCTTATGCTAGTCAATGTCGACTAATAGCAGTAACCATGACCCCCAGTCACCGTCAACTAGACCGACGCCTTTCGTTTCCCTGGCAGCTAAAGTCAGTTAGGAATGATCATAAATAAACAGTAATTAAAAATCTGAATAAGCTGTGACGGAAACCTGACTGGAGTGTACACAGCCGCCAATCACGTAAATGTAAATATCAGTGTGAGTCATGTGAGTCTGGTTCTGTGTGGAGACCATTCTAAAAGAAATGTTTGGGGAACTTGATGCAATTATTTCAGTCTGTCTTGGCTTTTGTGTATCACTTCAAGCTCTATTCGCAAGGAGTTACATATGATACATTCAGAGTGACTCTAAAAATTGAGTGTGTGTGGAAATGTTTCTGTCAAAATGTGCCCCGATGTACAGTAAGGAGTAAGCAGGAGAGAATGAGGCGGATTAAATGAGAATGTTTTTCTCCTTCGTCTTTGTCCTCTCAAACTCATTTTTCATTCATCTTTTCAGTGGTATATTTGCCAAATATTGAAGATGCACCCAAACAAAATTTGACAATAAAAGCTTAGCTGAAGAACAAGAAATGATATTATTCTGATATATTTTTGAAATATATTCCAGTTGAGCTTTTGCTGTGTGTATTTGTAGCCTCATGCACTTGAACTGGTGCATAACGTCTCACCGACTCTTGGAAAAATATCTTCTCACTGCTGACAGTTTACTGAAAGAGGCAGGTCACTGCATTGTTTGATAAAATAAATAAGCATCCCTGTCACACACACACGGCAGGTCGTACTGACTGGTTCACTTGTTGGAGAGGTTTTTAAAGGGCGTCACTCATCACTGTTGTGCACCAACATCAGCTCCAAGCTAACATGGTTCACTCTCTCTCTTGGCTTATACTTGATCATGATATTGATATTGATCTCAACCATATTAAAGTAGGATCCTGCTGCTATAGAGAGGCACGTCTCTCGCTTCTTTCTATGCTCTCGTTTCGCGATCTCAACCTCAAAATATGAAGATCTCAGTCGAGAGTTGGAAATACTGAATCATTTCAAGAGTGATTCGACAGCTCCACTTGAGTGGGCTGCGCTTCGGTCTTGATGTCGGGCTCAAAGAGGATGCTTGACCCAAAAAGGGAATGGCTTCATTATCTATTCTGAAGGCTCTTTGCCTGCTCCCTGGCTCCTCTGGTTTTGTAAACGGTAGATGAAAGCACTGCGTCGGGTGCCGTTTATCGGAACTGGGGTTGTAGCTGGTGCTTCTTTCTGCGACCTCAGCGGGGCTGCTAATTACAGCTGCAAGGTTGGAAAAGCGTTGAGAGTGGGGTTCAGAGTTACTGTCTTCTCCCGCGCGAGTTGCTGATCTGACATTCCACATGAAGTTCCTCTCTGTTCTCATTCCATTTCCACCCCCTCCCTCCTTTGTCAGTGTTCAGGCTGGGGAACACAGTAAATTCCATTGAGGCTGCTAAGCGAACCGTTGGACTGTCTGACCGGGTGCTGAGCCTGTGCCTGACCACGGCCAACCTCAGCCGCGCCCTCTACTTTCTCTGCGACAACACGCTGTGGGCCCAGAACGTCCGCCTTATCTCCCACATCGACAAGGAACGCTGGAGCCTCAACGCCTCTCGCTTCTACCTGGTCTCCCTCGTCATGAACCTCACCACAGATTTGTACTTCATAGTTCAGCTGATGACTCAGAAAGCCAAGGACAAAGACTTCAGGCGGCAAATGGAGTCGCATCTGAGCGAGTGCCCCGAGGTGGCCGAAGTGGTGGTTCCCCGCCTGGACGCCTTGGTCTTTCTGCTTCTGTCCAGCCTGAAATCTGACCCCACCGTCGCGCTGGACACGCTGAAGAACATCTGCGATCTCTTCATTCCTTTGGACAAGCTGGGCATTTACAAGTCCAACGCCGGAGTGGTGGGCTTCTGTGGGCTGGTCTCGTCGCTGATAGGGCTTCTCACCGTCTTGCAACCAAAGTTAAAAATCAAAACTTGATCCGCATTGGTTCTCCTCAGTTGTCTCACCAACCATCGACCGTGTTGCTTCCCAATCCTGACTCCCGAGTTCTGGCCGTCGCTCAGGGCTCAGCATCACTCCACCAAGTCCCTCGACATCAGACTGTAACTCAAAAATAATGGAAAAAACCATGCAATAGTGGAGGCAGCAGGAGTCTCCGCCAAACATCTGGAGGCTTAAATGTTTGGAAAGGTTTGAAGTTGTTCATTAATATTTCATTGGAGATAAAGGGACTCACTGGGAAACTTGTTTTACTTAAAGCCCATAAGCCTGTCTTATTTTTGGCTGGAAACAGTGGAGGAAAAGTCAGTTGCAATTATTTTGGCAGCAGTCTGGGATCATGTGGAGGAACGCCGGCAAAGGTGTTGGGTGTGGTGCTTGCGTGTCCACGTAGGTGCGGATGACAATCCTCTGTTTTGTGTCTTTTGTCTCTATCCCTGGACAGCAGCAGCGTCGCCTCTCGTATCTCAGGTTATCTGCGGAATCTGCTCTAGATAAGAATGTGACTCGGACTTCGACCTTTTGGCCGCGATCAGCCGCTGGAAATAGAAAACTGGTTTTACACTTACTACGTCACGAACGAGAGGTACATGAAATGCTGTGTAAAACTACTGTGACCGTGATGGATTCACTGGAAGCGTGTTCGAGTGAATGCTGCTGTTTTATAGGGACGTATGGTTGGATTTGTTTTGTATTCATTCAGATGTTGGTTCTGTTTGACATGATAAGAATAAACACTTTACAATGAATACAAGTTATAATGGTGTTCTTTTTTTTAAATGTACGACTGGAGCTGGTGATACTTCAGTTAAATTATACTGAAAATACAGTTGTTTTTGTGGACAAATTTATAGAAATGCATGGTCACACTTTAGATTAGGGAACACACATTGACTATTCGTAAACTGCTTGCTTTTTTACTGTTAATAATCAGGAATTGCGTTGTTGTGTAGAGTGAACTTTCAGTGACCATTCCATGGTAAAATATTGTCATTGTTAATGACATGCTTATCAGTACCTTATGTATGCTGGTTATACACACACGGATAAGTAGTTTATTTACGGTAATATATGTTCCCTAATCTGAAGTGTAACCAAATGCATTATAATCAAGATTATTTTGGTCCACTCTTCTGAATTATGAAGACGCTGAATAGTGTTGTACAGTGTCTATTTTAGTATAAAATTATTCTAATAATTTCGAATTTGAGTTTTTTCCCCAGATTATTAAAAAAAACATTTTTTAGTTTATGTCCAAAATAATTAATATTATTATAATAATTAATATAATTAATATTCCATTTGTTATTTACTTTTTCTTAAAAACATGTTGATATTTATGTTTACTTTTTTCCTTTTTTGCTATGATGAAGGCAATATACTTTGTTATCGACTTTTTTTTACTTTACTTTATTTTATTTATTTATTTTAATTGTATTCATTGTGTTATTTTATCTCACATTTGCACTAAGCCTTGCACTGGTGCAACATGTACATTTTCCTCAGTGGGATAAGACAATGACACCTGTATATCAACAGTCATTATCGTTAATGCTTTTTAAAAATGTAACATTCTTTTTATGGAATAGGCAATACAGACCCCCAAAATCTGACCCTTTTAATGTCACTGCGTATTTCATGTAGATGTGTTTTTATATTGCACCTTTCTTGAATATTGAACGTTTCAGCGTCACTAGCTGGAAGGAAAAGTTGAGCAACACCGCCCTCTAGCGAACATCCGGCGACAGTGTAGGTTCACGTTGAGTCATGAGACAGTGGTAGGTAGATCAATTGCATTTATTAAGTGTTCACCTTCACATCGCTCAGTGATCAATCGCTCCACCAGTACCATAAACGCGAATCCAACGAACAGTCCAAATGAAATCCAGGCGTTCACTCACTGTGACTGTGAAGACGTTCCAGTTATACAGGATACCACCTCGATGCCGTTTGCATTCCCATAAGGCATTGAATCACGAATCAACGTTAGAAAAGCACTTTTGAATAGTGGCAACAGTAGTTTACATCCGTCACACCTCCAATGTTACGACGACTGAAAAGGCACTTCCAGTCTCTCACGACAGTATAAAACATCACCGCGGTTCAGAGCCCTTTTTTTCCCCAAACACAAAGGGCTTGGTCCCACATTAACTAACTTCAATTTATCATCCTAAGATCAGAAGTAATTTCGTCTTGGCGTTTTGATTGAGCCCATCAAGTCGGACAGTTCAGAGTGGCGCCGCCTCCCGACAGCTGGCGGACGCTTCCCTTAGACACGAGTCGATTTGGGCCCTCGCAGGGCTTCATTTGTAACAAACACCTGGCGCTTCAGAAGGCCAGTGTTAGCGCACGCATGCTTGTCTCGACGTACACTGGCTTTGTTAGGAAAGTTCAACACTTGAAATGTGCCAACGCTTGGTCCCCATGCTTGTATGTGCCGCACGTAAATCTGTGAGAAATGGTCCGATATGTTTTGAGTCGGTTGAAATGTGAACTGATCTTTGTATTGACAGGATTGAGTGACAGATCAGGGGTGTCCAAACCAGTGGGACCACTGGGAGCAGCAGGGTTAGACACATAACAAGGAATCAACTTGATTTTGAATGTAGCGTGTGTCTGTTTCAACACTAGGTGGCAGCGTTCCGATTAATCGGCCTGGTCAGTTGTCATTCTAACCTCTAAAGAAGCCTCCGCAGACCATAATACTTGAGTGAATTTTTGGAAACTGACTAGGATTCAAGGGAAATTTTAACTTCAAATCAAAGTCGCTAACTTGCCGACTAGCCGCTTTCACGTTTTCACGCCGCGGTTGTACAATGATAATCCATACTTTTGAAGTGTTTATTTTACTAAAACAACAAGCCAAGAGGGCATTTTGCCGTCGCATAATAGCGCTGAATGGCAACTGCGTCTGGTTGAATCGACCTCTCAGGATCTGTGAGCGACTTTATCGGCGCAGAGACTGGCAAACTTGGATTGGTTCTGAACAACTGTCGCACCGGACACCCCTGACTTTAAGACACGATGCAGCAAAATGAGTTGATATTGAAGAATACTAAACTGCGATGCTCAACTTGGAGATACAACTCGCTTGTTTAAGGCTATTGAGTAAGACATCGGTTGTGTGAGTTAAGAAAATATTTTCTGGAGTTTGTTAGCGTCGCGTCTGTCCGTGTTGACGCTGTGCAGCAGCACGTGAAGCACAAGACTAAAGTCAAACTAAATCAATACTTCTGAAAGAGGAAAGCAAGAAGGCTGGTGAGGAGAAACGAACACTGTACGTTGAATAAAATCAGGTTTTCGGATCGTTCATGCGTCGCCTCACGTGCGGCGGCAGAATAACCAGGTTTGTGACGAAGGCAACTCGCGGTCAGCTACGGTGACGTGAGGAAGAAAGACTGGCTATTGTTGTTAGGTTTTAAAGCAAGAGTGAAGAGTGATGCCCCGTGTAATTGATATTTAGTTTGGGAGTGTTTGAGCATTCACCTGAGAAAAAAAAAGGAAAACAGAAGTTTCCTGACTGGCGCAAATTAAAGAGATTATTTTTGCCATCTGTTTCTGTAGATTTTAAAAATAGTTTAGTCCATTTTCTTCCACTTGTCAGAGGTCAGACTGACTTCTCTCTATGGAGAGGACGAGGTGTTCTACTCTGAGTCTCTTCCAGCGGAGCAGACGCACTTGGCATCTTGCCTCTCGTCCTTTGAGGCACCTCAAAGGATCTAGAGCTTTCACCTTCAGCTCAGCTCTGTTCACCCCATGACTTGAGAAGCTGCACTGACCTGTTGATCTCACGCACCTCATTGCGGGATGGAATAAAATAATGATTTTTCAGTTCAGTAAGTCACAACCTTTTATTCTGAATTATTAATTTTAGTCATTTTCGACCTGAAAAAAAGGATTTTATTTTCTCCGTAATTCAATTTCCTGACAACATGTTTTAGCTGAGTTTGCTGTCAGAGTTTTCACTCATCTCGACGTTTTAGCAAAGGCTTTTTGAGACTTGAGCGATGTACTTTTTCGGACCTTTATGTTATAAGAAGATAAAAATGATCTCTGAAAATGATTTTTTTTTCCCAAGTGAATGCATCAGTATCTCCCCTGTGATTGATTGTACCATCAATTCATACTTAAATCATGAAAAACAAAATGCACTCCCAAAACTACGATTTTGGTTTTCACAGGCTCAACTGACCGTTTTACAGCAGAAACAAACATGACAGCCGTTTATAAACATAAAGTTAAAGGGGGTGGTGTTCTGATCACGAGTCAGTGGTCCCACCTTGCTCCCGAAATTCATTAACACTCAGAGGGATAAAGTGAATAGTGTTTTGGTGACCCCCTCCCCCTCCCCTTAGCCCAGCAGGGGGCGAGCTCGGGTCTCTAGTTAAGTCTTTTGGTCCAGTTTCAACACCCTGCTGAAGAACCGCTGGGGTCACGACGTCACTTCCTGTGCTTGGTCGTAGTCTGTGATCAGAGCTTTGATGTGCGACAGTTTTTGGTGGAGATACTCGCAGCGTTTCTTTTCTTCCCGATAGCCAGGAAACCGCTGGAAGGAAAAATGAGACGAGTCAGGAGTTAAAATTATAAATCATCTAGCGACAGTAGCGCCCTCTTGTGTTTGAAAGGGTAAGTGCAACGGTATTTTGTAATTCACTTTAAAAACAAATACTGAAATATATTGTACTTCTATTCTATACATATTGTTTCAATATTACAAAGTTCTAATAAATTTGTGTTACACTTTGCAATAAAATTGCCAAAAATTATTTTATCATTTTTCTTCCCATTATATTTTGATGAACAACTATGGTAAAAAAATAAACTAATACTTAAAAAATATATATATTTGTTGGCATATGAGTGCAATCTCAATCTCTGGACTACTAGTCAAATGATAAACACACAAAACAAGACAAAATAGACAATAAAAATGACTCTTACTTTCTTGTACTTCCGGTACTTCTGTAGTATTTGGTCTTCCATTAGCTGACAGGACAAAACACAGCGGTTAGACCTGCCGTTTGCGCGCTCAGTGTCCCTATATGGCCTCAAAGTACCTTGTACTCTTGTGTTCCAGGCGAGAGAGTGTTGATCTTTGAACCCAACTGAACAAACATTTCGGTGATCAACCCGATCCTGTTGTGTAGGGCTCGGTATTCGTCGTACTCTGAACTGAAGTCGTCCTTGTACTTTTGCCGCTGCTCCAGTCCTGTTATGGTGCTGTATTTCCTGCAAGAATTGCAGAATAAAGACGCCGTGAGTAACATGTGAGCCACTTCGTGATTCCTCCAGTAGGGGGCGCCACAGTTCGCCGAGTGAGCCCCTGACACGTCATGAACAGCATGTGGACCAGATGTATAAATATTTTCCAAGAGGTTTGCTGGGAATCATCGGGCACGTGTGCTTCAGTGTGCGGTGTTTATGTCGGTGTTAGGAAGCCGAACCTAACAATATGTATCTTTACCGTGAGGAGTGACTCTTTACATAAGAACTCACAATAAATAGTCAGGCAGATCCTCCGGTGTGCTTTGACTGTGAGGCATTTTCTCCTCCCTCTGATCTGCAAGACAAAAAACACAACAATAAAACATCTATTTATTCACTTTAAAACATCAACACAAGCACAAATATGTAGTGTTTTAAACCTGTTGTGAGCCTGAGACCTGGAAATAAAAAGTCATGTCTACTTATTGACCAACGAATGACTCAAGTATAGAAAACACACAGGCCATTATTATCGAACACAAAAGCTGAAAGCAATATTGGCTTCATACGTACTCAGACCGAGTTAATGGTTGATTTACACTACCCGATCAAAGGTCTGATCCCACTTACATAACAAGTGACGGATGAGAAACTTATGGACAGCTGTCTATTGTCTGACACTTGTCAGAGACACTTGGTGTGTCCTGGTGAGAGGTTATTCCATTGCTTTGGTCTGACCTAGTTTTGTCAAAATGCTGTTTGAAAATCTCCTGTTTATCACTGTGAGCAGAGTCATAACAACTGAGGATCTTTCTTTCTCCTGGTTTCTACCTTTGAAATCTTGGAATATTTGTCTTCCCTTGTGTAAAAACATGAAGAGCTCAGAAGAAGATACCTTGATAGAACCAGACTCTGTATGACAAAGGAGAAAACAGAGTTGACGTAAAAAAAAAACCTTGTCACGTTTGTCGAACGTTGTTGTCCAACGCTTGTGAATGAAAGCGTCTAATCTAGTTCTAATGTTTTAGGTCGTGACAAGTGGCGGATTTGGGGCCCGTGGTGATGTCAGCGGGCATTAAAGCCGCCTGCTGACTCCAGGACTTCAGGTCAGACATCTGCTCTGCTGTAAGTGATCAACAGAGTTTCACAAACTAAAGTGTGCTGTGTTTGACCTGGCACCAAGTCTCAACTGCATTTTTATTTATTTTTTTGTCTGGGAGAAACACGGACTGAAATGACAGTTGTGGTGTCACATGGAACGAAAATGAAGTAGAGTTTGGACCATGAAGGGATTTAAACCTGCCAGTTAATGATATGTGTCTATCATACATCTGCAGCACGAATACAAAAGTTTGATGATGTTTCTATAATATTTTACATTATTATTAATTCCTTATTATTAGTAGTAATATTAGTGTTTTCCTTACTTAATCATGTATTATATCAGTACATAACGAAATAAATGATAAATGCATACATTTTAGTGATGAAAATGTTACGAAATTAAAAAAAAAATAATTCAAAAATTCCTTCTATGAAGAGCAAAACATCAGATTTTGTCATGTATTATATCATGACAAATATATTGGTAAATTGATACATTTTAGTTATGAAAAATAAGTAAATGGAAATCTATATTAAAAAGTTCCTTAAAGAAAAATATTAGTAATAATAATAATAATAATAATAATCGAAAAAAATACGAAAGAGGATGAGTGGAGAACTTCAGGTGAAAAGTCACTGATGCTTACCTTTGATATTGTCCTGGTTCTGCTTCAGGTCCGGACTGGTCTCGATCCACTCCGGTTTTAGCCGCTCCCTCTCCTTGTCTTTGTGCTTCTTGGACTTCTTCTTCTTGTGTTGGCCGTTTGAGAACTGCTGTTCAGTGCAAATGGAACGCTTGGTCTGTGGGGTTTTGGGGCTGGGGACCGCCGGGGGCTCTGGCCTTTCCAGCTTGGGAACCGTGGTGGACCCGTTGAGTTTGTGCGGCGAGTACAGGCCGTTTGTGCAACCCTGCAGATGATTGTTGGTTTTGTCTGACTCCGGCTTCACAGGAACGCTGGTGTGTCCAGGTGTGAGGGAGCCGCGCACCCTGTTGACCGCAGAGTCGGTGTGGGAGGGCGAGTGCAAGGGCCCGCTCGGGTCCAGTCTCTGTTTCTTGGGGGTCTGACAGTTGGATGGGTCTGGGAGCAAAGGTCGCTTCTGTCAACAAAAACAAAAAGAAAAACTGCATTAATAATATCTATTTATCTATCCTAATATCGATCTATCTATCGATCTATCCATCCATCCATCCATCCATCCATCCATATATCCATATATCCATCTATCTACAAATGGCTCCATTACATAACAACTTGGAGAGTGGTGCTAGCATGAATGCTAACTGCTCCCTCTCTATCTCCGGAGCTCTTATCTTGAGGGAAGGAAAAAGATCATTCTATATGTGCAGGACATTTACCGATGAGAGGCTCTTCACAGGGCTGAACTGTGACGGCGAGTCTGCGGGATTTTTGGGGAAGGACTGCTGGGGTTGGGGGCTTTTCAGTGGACCATTGTGAGGCGTCTGGAGTTTCCTGATGAGATAAGGAAGGACGATATCAGAGGAGTGAACAGAGAAGTAGGTCATAAAGTCCAGGGTGACAGATTTACGCTGAGTAATTACTGTGGCACGGCGTCTAAAGATCGGACAGGGGCGGCGGCACCTTCAGGCAAGCCAATCACCCGAGCCAGTCGTTAAAAGCTGCACCGTCGCATGTTTCTGTCGCCTGCTTTTCCTCCGCGTCTCGACCACAGAGACGAAACAATGGCGGCGGTTTTAACCTCGCTAGGACCAAACCCTCATCCCCTGTAATCTGCTTCCTACAGCTCCTTCCTCATGCAGACAGCTCCATAGCAAGTCCCTCCCTGGAGGATTCCGATCTCCATTTTAACCCTCAATAAAAAAATTAAAAAAACTGAACGTGAAATAATACTTTAAATACCTTTTCATGCACTCAATATAATCTTCTTCTATTTTCACGCTTTGTCAGAGGCGAGAAACAGCCGGCAGGACTTGCAAGTCTTTCCAAATTAGGCAGCTGGCCTGCTTGTTTACTGGCAGGCAGAGGAAACCGTAAGAGGAAGCGCACCCAGAAGACTGGGCCCTGCTCCTCTGAACCACCCGAGCTAATGCCATCTGGCAACGCGGCGCTCTGAATCGTTTACTCTGCTTTCATGTGTCCTGCTTAGAGACTGGAGTTTCTGCTGGATCACAGGCAGTGGCTTCGCCCTCTAAACTGTCAAAACATGCGGAAAGGATCTCAATCGGACCAAGGGCTTTCTTCCCAAAGCCAAAAAACACTTCAAATAAGACCTTCGGACTGACAAAGCACAGCTTGTCTTTGATAGTTGTGGATCTTTGCGAGCAGATCCTGTTCCTCACCCACCTGGTCAGGATTCGGAATAACAGTTGCTTCTCCTCCTCCACGTAGCCCGGCCAGTCCCTCTGGACGCATCTGTACATCTCGTCCTTCAGAGAGTAACTGTGGTCTTTAGCGTTCAGCTTTCCCACCTGAAAACAGCACAGCAACAGATTCAGACGTCTCCTCAGTGTTAAACCCTTCCCTCGTGCAACTCAATCCCGCTGATACGAATCTGCCCAAACAAACCGCTCTTAGCTCGGGTCAGCGGCGAGAACACAGCTGGAGACGCCCCACCCCTCTCCTGTCAAAACACCAGCTTCTCTCGGGATAATTAAAGTGCAGCACTAATTACAGCGACTGTGAAGTCTCACATGCCACGCTGTGATGGAGAGAAACTAGATCAGAAGCAAGAGGGCCAGAGAAAGGTGACTTTTACTTGTTTACCATGGGGGCGTCAAATGCAAGGCCCGCAGGCTGAGACCTGCCCACCAAGTCATTTTATGTGGCCCGTGAGTAAAGTCAAGTGTTCTGAAGAAGAGACGCCATGTAGAATCTGGCTGAAAGTTGCCTTTTTGTGGAGCGAGAACAAGAAGAGACTAAAAATGTTCACTTGTTCCGATCATTGTAGAATGAACCCAGACATTGCTGACCTCATTTCCACTCGTATTGTGATTTTCGTCCAAAGAAATACCCTGTTTTAGCAAAATAAATAGGTACTTTGCTTTACATTTGAAATATTGACAGTCAAATCCAGTCAAATGAGCTCATTGGTGCAGCAGATGGTTGCTGCAACCCGGAACTAGCTGTAGAAATGGAGCAAGAAAGTTAGCTGAGTAAGCAGAATCTCCTGGATTCCCCTGAAAATTTCTTTGAAATCTATTCAATTTTTTGTTATTTTGTTTATAAGAAAGAAAGAACTGTGACTTTGGAAGAGGTCATTATTCCACATGGAATATATTTGCAGTGTAAGATAGGCTTACGGTTTGGCTTTCAGGTGGATATTTTAAGTGAAGTTCAGTTCAGTGTAGCTTCTTATTCCAGTTTTGTATCTACTGTTAAATAATACTTGACAAAGGTACATTTTCCACCCCAAAAATCACAAAGCACCTTCTAACAGGGCTTGAAATAATTTGGCATAAAAGATCCACCTAAAAATGACTGGCAAAATCCAGACCCATTATTCGACAAGTGAAGCGCAAACTTGACAGATGTCTCACCTCCTCCAGCACAGAGGTCAGGTCAGCCTTATCTTTGGGACTGGCCCGCTCCCGTTCCAACCACAGTAGCAGCTCGGGTTTCCTGTAGGGTTTTAAGGCCAGCTGATGAATGACGCGGTCCCTCAGGGGCCTGTGTGCCACCGAGCTGGGAACCAGGCTCCTCTTGTTGCTCGGGGAGTGCTTGTTGCTGCTATCTGAGCCTGATACCAAACCCTGCTTCCTCTGGACCTTCACACACTTGCCTGAAGATCAAAACAAAGCACTTTTAGTTTGACATTGGGGAAATAAAACACTTGTTCTGGCAGGAGTTATCCAAACAGCGCTTTCAGTCACATGACAGGATTTGGCTTTTCGGCATCCTTCAAAGATTTTGCTAACACTTCTGATCAATGAACACATACTGACCACGAATAAGCGAATTGCTTGCTAATTCATGGTGAATAATGAGTAATAATGCTGTTGTTTAAAGTGACAGACGCAGTCATGAATCCTTTAGTTGTGACATCACTCTCTTAGCGCAATCTTCAGTTTCCATGCTTCGTTTTTCTTTTTTATTTACTATTTAAAACACGCCACAATAAGGTGTGTTAGTCAAGCCACACACGTCATAGTCCAACTAGTCGTGAAGGGAGGCGGTGACTAGTCGACTAACAAAATAGTCATCAACGCAGTCCGAGATACAGTCTGGCTTAACAAGGCTCTTATCGTATAATATGCTGCTAATAAACATGCAAATGAGTCGCTTCTTTGTGGCCATACATACACCCTAATATAAAGTGTAACCAGGATTTCAGTTTAGTTTTTAAACTTGTAGGATTCATAAACTAGAAGCAACTTTTTAGACTTCAGTTTACACTGTAGCCATTAGCGCTGCTGTTTTCTAAATGAAATGTATTGGGACAATCTTCACAAAAATCTTGTAAATATTTTTTACCAATGTGCGTATGTTTGAGTTTGTTTATTAGCAACGTATATGGGTGCCATATTTTAATAACCGCGACAGTCTTCTGGCCGACACTGTGATTATCAGAGACAGGCCTACACATGCCAGACAACCTGATACACTGCTATCTTCATTAAATCTCTGCCCGGCTCACAAGGTTGGCAGCGCACCAGCCAACGTGTACTTATATCAATGCAGAAAAAAAAGTGCTTTACTCCATGTGTGAATATAAAAGCACGGCCAGTCACGTTTGGCTGCTGCTGAGTAAACAGCCGAGCATGGAAACTGAGGCAGCTGACAAACAGAGCTCCTTTCTCTCAGTCGCAGAGCTAATTCAGTTCAGGCACGCCGCTTATAGATATCTACAGAGCTTAATCTCATTACCTCTTTAAGCTATACTTTGGAGGTTACTGTGAGTTGAGGACTCGCTGGATATGATTTGCCGAGTGGAGAGGACGACTGCCAGGCAACACTTCACTTATATTATAAACAGTATTAATATTAAACAGCACAAACTCTGCAGCCTCTTCCGCTGCTTGCAGAAGCATGTTTCAACACCGGAGTCCCAGAGACGTATATGGTAACTGAACAAACCAGTAATGCCGCATTTCAAACCTGTAGCGACTGTTGTTGAGGATTTATTAATGTAGCTTGAGAGTCGAAGGAAACCCAAGGCGACTGTTGCGCATTGATGTCTTACTAATGATGACTGACATGAGTTGTGTTGCTAGACTACGGTAACAAATGTGTTTGCATTCAGGCTTTTAGAGATTCTTTTTGATAATGTACTGAGCGCAAATAACACAGATTAATGGCGTAAAACTTTCCTTATGGTTCAGCGCTTCTAGGTGCACACGGTTTACAATGTGATGTCACAACCAAAACATCCATGGCGACTCAATGAGATTCTGGATAGAAGCGCTTCAGTGCACTTTCTGCAGCAAAGCATTGGCTCCTTACTGGAGCACTTTCACCTTGATGTTTAACCTCATGAGTACAGATGCAACTTACATTTCATCATTGTGGTGTCAAATATGAAAATGCGATTATATAATTATTTTTTATAGAGTTCCAGGGCAACGCTTAGCATAAATAAAAGCACCACAAGTAACTCTCTGTCAGCGACGTCCTGCTCCTGCAACATAACAACCAGGGTGCTTTCTGTGTCAAGGTTTGCCAAAAGAAATAAATAGTTCTTGAAATTGATCTAGATTAGAGGTTGAAAGCACCTTCACTCCTTCCAAAATTCCTCTGACTGGAAGGTTTTCAAAAACCAAAAGAAAAACATGGAATAACAATTTTGAATACAGTGTGTAAATCTGTGCTACTCTATTATCCAGCGAAGCCCTCAGCTCTCCTGGGGGAAACCACGGCCTACAGACAGGCGCAGTTTCGCAAACACAATTGTAATAAACTGACACTAACCCCTGACGGTGGACGGAAGTCATACCTCAAAAGAAATGGCTCAGATTACCGCTGGCTAACGCAGGCTTGTTATTCAAATGTCGTGGGCGAAAATAAAAACCCAATTATTTTAATCACATTCATGCAAAACCCGATCAGCAGGAGACTTGTTATCAGACATTTCCCGCATCAAAACGGTGTTACTGCGCTGGCAGTCGAAGTGGCACGCTGCCAGGGCAATCTGGTCAAAACGAAAAGAAAAAGGAACTGCCAAGAAAGTGGCATTGATGATTCAAAGGGAGCTCCATTTCCTGATGACTTTTAAAAACGTAAGCAGGATGCGAGGATGAAACAGACTTCCTTGTCGTCCGATAGCTTCTCTATTTGGGCATTACGACAGCGCAGGCGTGCAGATCACTAGCAGGCAAATAAACTTACTTGGCCCGGGTTTGATTTCGATCGCCGAGCGGCTCCAGATGTCTTTCTCCACCTGAGACATGCGCTCCCGTGTGGCCTGGTAGGAGTCATCTGTTGCACACACCGTGATCTTGTCCTGAATGCTGCCCTGGCCCTCCAGGTGGTCCCTGCCCTCCCTTTAAAAGTGATGAAGGGAAACGTTACTTGCCAAATCTAAAAGACTTCAACCAGACAACACTATAGACATCATGAGTGGCCACTAGAATTGACCGCAATTTTACATTAATAACTCCAATAAAAGGGTAATTATTAATTGTCAAACCTCTATTTGTCATCGAATACATCTCCTCATACTTCAAATTCTGCCTCCCAGAAATTAGACATGGGCTCCTTTTGGTACTGTGCTGAAGTTTGAACCACTTCACTTCAATTCTGGACCACTGTCACTGTTTAGCATCCACCTATCTTAAACCTTGTCTATAGATCGGTTTGAGAGGATTCAGGGGCAACATTCTCTGCATCGGTTCACAGACCACAAAAAAGATGTAACCTTGGGCATTGCTTTGGCATAGAGGGCTTTGCACGCATTCTTAGAACCGGGGTTACAACACGTAACCTTAGGGTGATTGTTGTGGACCGATGACACGCGTCTGCAATCTTAAAAACGGCTAACAAGAACTTGTGGCGTCTCCCAAGTAGAATCGATCGAGGAGTTGTTTCTGTTCAATGACACCAATCTGAGCGAGAGTGAGGCCGAGGTTTCAGATGTTTCGAGTGCATGCACAGGAGATCAACAAAAAGCAACACAGCTGTGTGTAAACAGGATCCAAATAAATAAAACACAAGTTTGAGTGCGTGGGGACCAACTTGTGTCCAGGTCAGAGGAAAAATTTTAAGAGAAAGGGTCTGAGGGAGGACAGTCAAAAAGGTTTGAGGACAGAAATACTTCTAAATTGAAAAGGCCCATCATCGGATGCAAACTGGTGGTCTGAGCTACAAATGTTTTGTCACAATGTTTTGTTTTTGGATGTATATCAACTCTAGTCTTGAAGTCCCACCTTCTGCCTGAAAAGTATTTTACTTGTTTTATAGTGATAGTAATCTCTCAGGAGACCTTTCTCCGCCTTTATACCGATTTCTGAATAGCCACTATGTAATAATGCATCAACAACTGTGCCGTTGTTTCGGAGCACTGACACCCGAAAATAGCAGCTTTAGCATAACTCTTTAATCCACACCGTGACCCAGCACAGCAGCAGACACTAGCTCTCTGTTCTCAGTGACTCCTGGTTACACCTCTGCGGTCACATGTGTCATGTTTGCCCGGCACATTATTGTCGTTGAGCATAAATATAGCCGTCAACATTCTGAGCATTATTATAGTTGTTGTGAGCGGCTACTGTTTTGGTTCGGCTCTGCGGTTCAGGTCTGACACATCATTTGCGTGAGCAGCGTTCGTGGTCACGAGTGAGAATAGCAACACTCACCCTGAGACATACTGGTGGATACAGTCGAAGCTGGACTGAGGCTTGTCCTTGCTGTCGCTGGACAGGTAGAAAGAGAAGACTCGGAATGCGTCTGGAGATTCAGGAGTCGGCGCCGGAATCTTTATGTACTGCAAAAATAGAAAAGATGGCTGAATGTTAGACTTGTTTTTGAAATGACAGTGTAGTTTCCCTTATGTTCAAATGAGTCAAGTTACCCTTTTATGTCGACAATAATCACAGGAGTAAGTGGTGATATTTTCAATATCTGGCTTTTAGTCAACATCACTGAAGGGTTTTGGACACTAAAATGACATGAATAAGCAAACTGAGATGCTCAACTATTCTGCATATTTGGAATAACAAACTTCCTTTTCTTTTTGTTCCGTCTTTCTGGAAGGTGAAAAGTGCAGCCTGGTGTTTCTAGCAGGTGTTGAAACACTTCCTGAAATAAACTGAAAGGAATATTGCTCTAGGGCTTGGTGACCAAACTAGTTTTCCAACACCACCTCGCTCCCTTTCAGGGAACACCACCCTGATGTGCACGCCATAAAGCTTCAGAAACCATTTCAATGTTATTTTTTATTTTGCACCGATCATTCAGGAGCTACTCAGTTAGCTGCAACAGTTGGTCAGGTATATTCGACCATCAAAATGGTCGTCGATGGCTTCATGTGTGGATGTATGCATGTATATGACTAAGCACAACTTGCAGCAAGAAGGGACATATTTATTGATGTTCTGGCTGTCAATTGATTAATATTTCAATCTCAATTCATCGCACTAAAGTTACACTAACTCACGATTAATGTCAAATTAATCCTACATCGTGTATCTGTTCTAAATGTTACTTTAATTAAATTATTATAAACATGCTTTTCTTGTGCAAACATGTGTTTAGTACAACCACAGATACTGTCAACAACATCCTTTAGAACAACCTCAGCGGCACTGAGGAGACTCAACAACATGCTTTAGAACAACCTCAGCGGCACTGAGGAGACTCAACAACATGCTTTAGAACAACCTCAGCGGCACTGAGGAGGCTCAACAACATGCTTTAGAACAACCTCAGCGGCACTGAGGAGACTCAACAACATGCTAATAGCATAGCATTGTAAACATTACTCACACTAGAACAGACACAAAATGTCTTCCTTTGCCATTACACGCGATTTAACTCTCAGAATTTTCTATCTATTGACAGCCCTAATGTATTTGTTTATTTTTTAAATTGCTATTTCCAACCTTGGTCTCTGCTTTTTCTTGACTTTCCTAGATATGACAAACCTTCGAGGAATCGCAGTTATTTGAAACGTGCAAATCAGTCTGTCAGTGGATTGTCACTAAGCTTCAGTTTTCATTCATAAAATTTGTTGTCATGTCAGTGTTTGGATGCCAAACCATGAACGGACTAAGCTGCGGTGACATGTACAGTACAGACAGGAGAGCAAGCTAGTTTGGTCAAAGTACGCAACACAGCCCGAGTTCCACTTCATGTCTCAAAGGTTAAAAGATTTCTTCTGAAAAGCAAAAAAAAAAAAACACGTAACACTTAAAACATAAGGCTCAACATCAACCTACAGACTTGTTATCTGCCTCTTCTATCTAATCGAAGCAGCTACCTGAATTCCAGGTCAGAATTCCAGGTGAGAGTAATTGCTCTTAAATCACCGCGCGGCTGGGGAGGAAGCGCTTTTCACCGGGGTGATAACTTTGTCCAGCACTGCTGCCCCGGAGAGACAAACAAGCACGATGAAGTCCGTCTCCGTCAACAACCTGTTGCATAAAGCGACCTAATAACCTACTTTCAGGAAAATCGACGATGTCGGCAGTCAATAACCAGAAGGTAATGGGTCTTTTACAGCATTTTGGGAGACGGGTTTCCGTCTCACTGCCTGCAGCTGTGTCTCAGCCTCCAATAAATCGTGAGGTTACTTTGTTGACGCACTGTCCCAGATTTGGGCGACAGCGCCAGAATTTGTGTTTACAGAGGGGCACTGCGCGGCGCATTACTGCTGCAACAAGCCATTAAACCATCAAAACTCTGGACAGTGACCAAAGACTGCCTTCTATTTCTATCACCGTAAACACTTGTACTTCTCAGTATTCAGCTGACATTTTACTTGGAACACTCTTGACGCCGGATTTATGACGACAGCAGGACTAATTGTCGATTTATGATTTCTCCACGGGGCTAAAACAAACTGTTGTTTCTGGCCGCGGGGTCTCCAGGAAAACAAATGTCAGTCAGGTGGACTTGAAGCTGCCTCTTCAGCCATCACTCTTAAGTGATTGATCATGGGCTGAGAGCTCAGTGCCCCTGGCAGATGTGGCAGGCAGGACTATAGCTGTCACAAATGCCCAGTCATGCAGCAAAGCCATAAGCAGTTTTTTGGTGCACCGGGCCAATGAACAGCTCCTCTTGTGACACCCCCCTCCTCCTCTTCTGAAACCCAACGCATGCCATTCGCCCTACCCCCATCGGCCCCTAGCCCTCTTCCGCGTGCATGGCCCACCCTGTCAACACAAAGCGGCCTATAAGCACCGTCGACACTTGAGACACACAGCTGACCAATTAATTCTGACCTATTTATGTCCGACCGTTCACATGAAGTGGTTCAACAGTGCCCCGCATATGTCTGCCTTTGGACTTATACTAATTAAAAAAAAAAAAAAAAAAAAAAAAAAACACCGTCTGCAAAAGCCGGCGACGCACCAGGGAGAAGTTGAAGCCCCTAAAATGGGATGCAACAAGTCAGGGTGATGCAGAGAAATGCAAGTCCGGCTTAACAAACCGCAGCCTGAATAAAGATGAGTTAGCACATTTATCATGGCAATACGGCCACCATGTCCCCTCTTTTCAGCGGCCGGCAGCGTGCGTTAGATTCTCCCGTCACCCCCATCGCTGCCACCGTGCACACTTCACATTCTCATTCTAATCGATGTCACTCAGGTCAGACAGTTTAGAGGTCGCCCCCGTTTTATTCACAGCTTCCTTCTCAAGCTTCATAACCATATGTCTTTTAACCCATTAGTCCCCTGACCGTTACTCCTGAGGAGGGAGTCTGTTGTCGCCGTACGATCCAAAGCGTTGCATTTAAAGATCTTAACAAGAACATTCTGCTGCTTTAATGAGTCAAGTTATTAAAATGGGAAAGGAGTCTTCCCTCTGCAGCACCAGCGAGTTACGATCAGACGAGTCATGGAACAACAAGAAGGTTTAGCTCTGAACTTCCACTGTCATTTCCTTCATCTGGTTTTGTTTCTGGTTCGAAGAAGCAGCCAGGTATGACAACATGGGCTTCCCTCAGAGAGATGTGAGGAGATTTTGTTTCACGAAAAACAGATTTGGAAAGAAAAAATGAATCTTTTAGCACCAAAACAACTTTCAAATTTGGATAAGGATCCACAACTTTTTGATGTGGCACTACCTCTTAAAGGCAATGTCCAAGTGTCTAAAAAAAGCAGAGCTGTAAAACCAAATATGAGCTCCAGTGCCTCTCAGGTGTTCAAACAGTACAAAATGTACAGCTTAAAAATGGAAAATGTACGTTGCCGTTTTTTTCCACTCTGTTGTACTTGACTCATGGCCCCATTAGTCAACTCTCTTATCTGCAGGTAAACTGTACATTTCTGAGTCAGCTCTATTAAAAGCTTATGAGATATTGATTTGAATTTGAGGTCAGGCCGCAAGCACGCTACTTTAAATCCTACGAGCCATTACAACACTTCTGTGCACTGCATCCGATCGCTTGTAGTGTAGCCAACAACTTTTGTGCAGTTGATCCCAGTCAGAGAGCGAGGCTACTTTCTGCTACATGTTTATGCCATTTTAACTTTTGCATATTTACATGGCAGCTGTGACTCATCACAATCTTGCAGGCCTCTAACTGGTTCCACTGTGACTCACCTGTGTAGAAGAAATGTAAATGAAAGGAAAACTTTAAACACTATGACAGAAATATCCCTATGTTTTATCCGCAACACTTGTGTGCAGCCAGCAAGAACTATAAATATAATAGTTGACACTGAATCACCAGCCAATGTTGATATCATGAACAACAAACATTAGCGTTCAAACTTTGCCAGTCTACAGGCAAACAAGTGGAGATTATAGGTGTCAATAGTTAATCCGGAGAAGGAAAAAAAGTGATGCCAGGGAAATGAACTTCCAGTGAAACATGGAAACTCCTGCCTCCTGTATTTCAAGTCAATGGTGAAAGAGGAAGTGTTCAAGCTAACCGCGGAGAAGCCTACGCTAAAATTGTCTATCAATAATTCAAAAGGACATTCATACAGGATCCTGTGAAAAGTGCTTTATTTTTCTTGATAAAGAATGCCATTTCAGACAGTGGAGTAAATATGAATTTTATTTTAGTGTTTTGTCCCCATGTGAGTTGATATCTTTGACACCTTCATCTCTCCTCGCTCCCTGACTATTTTTAATATGTACTTCTCACTATCCTCATACTCAGGAACCTGCTTCCCAGATACCTCATTGACTGTAGAGGGAACAGAGGCAAATACATTTTCTGTTCCGATCCAGGAATCAGTCCCTCCAGGAGATGGCGATGTTGCAGTCGCAACTAACCAAATATTGCCACTAAGGGTGGAGACTCTGAATCAATTCTTGAGTTAGAAAATTTCGATTCTTTAAATGTATAACAGACGGGCCTAAAAGGCGGAACTCACTAGTGCAGCGCGCCGTCACCCGAACACTATACGGGCGGACGTAAACAAACATGGCTGATCCGTCTCTCTCCAGACTATTTCTGACACTCTACATTCCGACCCTGTGGAACACATCAGCAGTCATTGTTTTAATAGGTTGTGAGCCGTAGAACAACTCTGGTCTCACAAAACCCATTCCCCACCTTCACCTCTCAGACTCCGCCCATTCAAACATCCATCGGTCTCCACCCTCGTGAGGATCTCCGTAACAAAGCAACAAGCACACTCTACGTGGTGTCACCCCATAAACTACTCACCTGATACCTTTTTGCGTATGAAGCATATTTGGTTAAAATAATAGAAGCCTGAAGCTTTTTAGGCTAAAAGGGCTAATTTCTTGTCATGTTTGTTATAGAACCATATATGATCGCAACATTCACCGCATTTTTCTTTTAAAAATCTGCTGCAAATTCAGGCATTTCAGCCGCAACAATCCCCAAAAACGTGTGGTAAATCCTGGAGGGACGGAGATAGTCAACTTGGCTACATTGTCATTGTGAAGTAGTGATCCAAGCAATAGATCGGTTTTGTTCAAACGCACCAGTAAGGCAACCATTAGTACCTTGTAAGTACGCCCACCCCCCGTGGAGCATCCAGGCCGCTACAATAACTGTCTCTGTGGCCGCGACCCGGCCACATCTGCTCCTCCAGGCTCCGTGTTTGGAGATGTCAAATACTTTCAAGCTGCTGTAAGGTGTGAACTGGACTGGAACAGAAAAATCTTGGCAGGGGGTTCGGCAAGTGAGCACGGACAAAGGGCGCCATCAGTGATGTCCTTGTAAAGCTCCAACTTTGACTCCGTGGGCGTATTTTAAATGATTAAAAGCGGTTTAAGGGAATTTTTAAAGCCCTTCATTTAGTCGGGGCGCTTCACCAAATAGATCCGTCTCCCTCAGCCTTGTGCTTTCGCAGGCCAAACATCTGCAGCGCGAGAGGCTAGTTTCTCTTTCTGTCGTTAGCGGTGCAGATGAGACGGCACCCTTCCCGGCTCTGGTATTTGGCATGGCAGCAGTGATGGGAGCGAGCGTCTGGGTCTGTGATTTGCACTGAAGTCTCTGCCTCTTGCTCCTGTCTGTACTGACACTAGTGACTATTGTCTTCTCATCCGAGCCTACTCAGCCATAGCTGCTCTGTGAGCTGCCCGTCTTTTGTTCTTGCTTCTTCCCCCACAAAGCTCAGCGATGGCTTGTCGGGCAGCCTGGATTATTCATGAACAGCGGCGACGTGTGGCTGTGTGTTATTGGGGGGTATAAGGAGGAATTTAAGGGTTTGTATGCATGGTGGTTGTGGGGGTCGCTGCGGGCTTCCTGTATGGCCATAACAGCGGAGCGGGGCGACTCTAGGGGAATGCTTGGCAACTCATCTATGGGGACACATGTCGATACAGACTTAACATGACAAAGTTGCTCTCGTGCGTTTACCACTACAATTCAACAAGTTCGGTGTCTGTGAGGTGAACAAGTGCAGTGTCAGCAGAGCGACAACAGAGAGGTCAAACAACCATGAGCGCATGTTTCTGCTTGTTTTCAACTCGATTGTACCTATCCACATATTGTAAACAAAACCTGCACCACCACCACCTCTTTGCATTTCAATCCTGTGTGTGGATGGAGAGGTTCCTGCGCTTGAGGATCTATTCATCGAGGGGGGTTGGGAGAGACAGGAAAGCACAAGAAGAGGGGGGTGGGGACTGACGGGAGCAGTGTGGGGATATGGGGATGGGCAAGTGACGCGCATCCCCCAAGGTGCTGCCTGTTATGCCAAGCAGAATCAGTCTTTTACCAAGAAGCTGCGGCTAATCTGTCAACCTCCACAAACACGCTCCCACACCCCACCCCCGACTGTCCGCCCCCCCACTAAATATTAGGTGCCTCCCTCTTAATACACACGGGGAGAACTGTTAACAGCACATCTTGCACCAGCTGAAGCGTTTTCCCTTGCTCAGTTCTGACGCTGACCTCGAATGAACTCACAATGACTGAGGATTCCAGGGTTTTTTTTAACTGTCAAGTTAACCAGGTAAATCTGTTAAACGTCCTTTCAGAACGCAGAGCTGCTTGATGTAACTCAACTCATTGGTTCATTAATTTAAGCACAATTTACTTTTACATTTACAGCCTGAAAGTTGAGTTATCAGAAAAACATTTGTACCTTAAATAAAAAAATCTTTTGTGACTACAATTAAATATATTTAAAAACTGAGACAGAACGTAAAATTAGAAACGTAAAATTTTGTCTTTTGCGTTGGGTAAAATTAAGTTTCTCTTTTTAAGTCATGGTTGTTTAAAATATTTTTAGCTTTTTATATCTTATCTATAGCTATTGATATCGTTGAGGAAAAAATGCAACCTGTAATTTTTGGTTACACCTTCTCATTGATGATGGATTATTAGTACAGTCATAACACATCATAATGCATTCATAAGGCTTTATAGAAGATGCTATCAACCATTTATGACAACTTATAGGCAGGTTTCCAAAGTATAAGGCACAACATTTGAGAATAACATAATATTATTATGCTTTATAAACCTTGTCATACATGATTATGATAAGATTTTACGATGAATCCTTATGAATGTATTGTGGTGTGCTATGATTGCGCTAATAATGGGTTATAGATGAGAGATTGCAGTTAAGAGTTACCATATTTGTATTTATTTTTTGCATCAGTACCTTGCAAAGTCAAGTCTGAGCCAGGCAACCGATCGAAGCGACAGGAAGTAAAGCAACATGACTCTCCGCTGACATGAAGCAATGTTATTCGGTTACTTCTGCAATACATTGCGCAAAATATTTTCCAGCGAAAGTTCATCAAAAACCACTGAAATAGAACGCTTGTTTCGAAATATTCTTGGAACCGAGGACTGTATTCTATAAAAGTACTGAATTACACCTCTATTAGTGGACTTTCCTTCCAGGCGAGCGAGCAGTCAGTAATCCTTTAACAATTGACAGACTGTGTGTTGGGCAGTCCGGCCCTACGTGATCAACGTGCAGGAAAACTCGGACAAAGTGGGAAATCCAAAACATGCACCAAGACAAGGGCTTAAATCTTACTCTGCAGAGTGTGATGTCATGGACACCTGTTCGTTCCCTCAGAAGAGCCCTCTCTAGATGTTTATATAACGCGCGTGATTATCCGCTACACGGTGCTAAAATAAGAGCGTAAATGCCTCATCTTTCTGTTGCAACAAAACAGTTATGGATTACATAATCCAGTGGGAACGAGTTACACCGCGAACCAGACAGTGGAGTTTAAAGTTTAAAGGCCCCACGCAATTGCACACAAAACACTGGCTGTGTTTACCGGCCGTGATGCTGCTCCTCACATCCTGTTGTGCAGCATTTTTACATGTGTGGGGAAAATGCTTGGACTCCGCAGGGAAAAAACGCTTCCTGACATCAGACTTTGTTCTATTTTTACCTGTTGGCTGGATGTTTTATAACAAACACTTAATTACGTTTGCTGTAATTAGGATAGAACACATTTAAATAATGATGATAATGACGAGAGAAATGTCTCTGTAGAGGATTAATAATGCTAAACTTCGCCCCAGCTCCTCCTCACACTGGTTATTGTTCATAGCCAGCCAGCGATTAAATGTTTATATCATGAGTGACAGGAAAAACAAATCATTAGTGAAACTTGGAAATGACTGCTTCTATTACAGACTAAAGAAAACAAGAGAGATTGCGTTTCAAAGTTGACAGATCAAGTTCATAAAGCACACGCAAATGACTTCAGTTTCCCGTCAGAACAGAAAATATGTCACGATCTGCTTTATTCAAATCCTCTGAGTACAATGGCCTACATTAATAAAAATGTGTCTCATGAACGCAGCAAAATTGAAAAATCCTGTCGAAACATGCAGATGCAGATTCACATTGCCCATTTGTGCTTGTTCTCCGAATCAAGTAGCAGAACTTCAAGTCAACTGTTAATGGTTGCATTAACATTTATCCCATTCAAGACAACAAATCCTCTGAGTAAATATTTGCAGAGCTCAGTGTATATTCCCATCGCATAAGGCGGCAGTGTTCAGTTAAGCATCAGGATCTGCGCTTCCTTTTCTTTGCAGTGACAGAACACTGGTGCTCACCAAAGAGCAGATCACCTCAGGGCTCATTCAGCGTAACGGCAGATGGTTCTCCAAGTGGAGCGAACTACCCTTCGCTCACCACGTCTCCTGTCGCTTTTCAAAATCCTGTACAAGCCACCTTGTTTCCTTAACTGTCAACAATGATTGTGTAGTGTCAACACAATACGGAACACATAAAAGGTTAACCTGTCTCCGTCGGAGTTAGAGCTTCTTCTAAAGTTTTCACGACGTGAAACTGGCTGGTATTAAAGAACTGCAGGAGCTCGTGTTCTTCATGGTTTTTATGATTGTTTTTATTCGACTGAGACTGCGCTGTAGCGGCGTTTCAGTCGTGATTTATTCATGATGTTTGGCTGGCTTGTAAAATATTATATAATATTTCAGTTTTACTTAAAATAACGGTTTGTATACCCAAACTAAAACAATTGAATCTGCAGCAGGTCACAAACACTACGATCACAAATGCTGTGCTACGAAAACAAACAAATTTAAAGTGGGTGTAAAAGGTGTATTTGGTGTAATTGGCCTCACATTGCTTCCATAAAAACAGCGAAAACAGCATACCATTATCAGTAAGCAGCAATATGGAAAAATTCCCAGAAAGAGAAGCACAGATCCATTGTTTGTCTCGAGGACATAAAAGTACAGAGAAGCTGCACTGTGTCTTTGTTGATTCAGAGAAAGGCTGTGACAGAATTCCTAGAGAGGAAGTTTGGTACTGGATGAGGAAGTTCACAGCAGTACATGAGGGTGGTGCAGGACTTGTTTGAGCACAGTGGTGAGAGTCGGATTACAGTTGTCAGCCCCTAGTTGTTTGTTCGGGTGATGGACAGACTGACCATGATGTTTGCGGATGATATAGTGATCTGGAGTGAGTTTAGAGAGAAGGTAAGGGCAATGTGGAGGTACAGGCTGAAGATAAGAGTATGGATACTCAAGAAAATGTTCGGGTTATCTGGGGTCAGAAAGGTTAAGAAGAGAGTGTAGGGAGGATGGAGCGGCCGGACATTAGCTCAGAAAGGAGTGGAGAGCTTGAATGGTGAAGTCTGGAGACCAAGTTAGGGAGGTCAGATGGTTTGGAACTTGTGGAGAGGAGAACATGAACAGGATGGGTGCAACTTGGAAGGATGATCAAAATAGGTTACGGTAGAGAACCACAGACAGGACATTCCAAAAGACAAAGAAGATTATGCCATCAATGTTCATACACCAGATCATCCACCATTCTCTTTCATAATAAGCCAGTTAAAGACTTGTGTGAAGATGCTTCTCAGTGTAGCTTTAAGTGGCATGTTTTGCTGAATTTTGGCTGTAGAATCCACCGCAAAAGCTCCGTTGTTTACATCCTCAGCAGTGCAGAACTAACTCAGACGGATGATGCCGTGCTGTATATTGGCTTATGTCTGAGCCTCAATTCCGAAGATGTATATTCTACATCCTTGATGCTTTCTCCAAAGTCCTGATCACATTGTGGTTTCCTGAAGATGAACGATGTGGGCATTAAAGCCTCAGGAACAATAACAAATAGCAACATCAATAACTTGGTGTTATATTTCTGGTCAATTGAGGCTAAATCCCGCCACCACGCCGGCACACTCATTCGTCAGCTCCAGCAGCCCTCATGTAACTCTAAAAACATTCCCTCAGTCACAATGGCGTCTGCCGAAACCGCTCGAAGAAGCTAAAAAAAACAATAATGACATGTTCACTGGAGAAGTTTCCCCTAACTATAGTATATCACGTTCACATGGCTGCCACCTAAAATACACAGCGTGAGCTAAAAAATCCCTGTGGCACGAAAACAACACGGCCAGCACGGGGGCTTCGCTTTGCTAAACACATCTGGGTGAATAGATGAACGTGTGCCCTTTCAGGAACACGTGGGACAACTCTCCCTCTCGCTTTTAGAGGGCCGCTCCACAACCACATTCCTATTATTGTTATTCTAATTAGCTTCTGGGGAGAAAAGAAGGGGAAAATGATGTGTACACACACACACACACACAGAACAGGAAGGTGAATCAGGGCTGCCGAGAGGCAGGGGGTAGAGTCAGGGCAGCGATGTGTGAGATAGAGGCTCTGGTGTCTTCTGAGGACTTGCAGAAGCATGGGGTGAAATGGCACAATAAAAAAAAAGGATTCACAGACATCCAAAACCACAACAACCTGCCTCCACCACTGCTCCATTTGCATGCCAACAATCCGGAACACCACCAACCGTCCAGCGCTGCTACAGTTTTTAAAGAAATGTTTTTGGCGAAATTGCCTTTTGCTGAATCAGCAATTGTCAAAATAAAAAAAAAGTTTATTTCAAAGGTTAGTTACTTATCTAGTCATTATCATCAGAGTAGAGTGGTACTATTTTCAGTCTCTTCTCTCAATAGAGTCAAAGTGCGTCGATGATGTTTACTTTCCACTCTTGTGGACAAAGGCACAGTCAAAATCAACACCAGTCCTACACATATCCAGTGAACATGTGACTTCAGGTCCAGTTCCTGCAAACTACAACGACGTTTGAGCGGTAATTTACTTGACTCCCAGCTGAATCCATCCCTTCACGGCTTTGGTTTGTGAATAAACACGAGTCTCATTCCTCGCTAAATGGGTGTAGATCGTGCCAACAGACGGGAAGCTCTGGCCGCACTGTAGGAAACAAGCACCAGGATGTGAAATTTCGGAGCATGGGAACTGCTGCTCCGACTGAATTCTAATGTTCTCTGAGCGCCGGTTATTTATGCAGTGACGTCACATTGTGGCGGTCTACATGTACTTTGACAAGAAAAGTGAAATGTTGCTCAGCTTGACAGCGCTAAAACAAGTGTTTTATTTAACTTTTATAACAATTAAATTAAAAAAAACTATTTAATTCCCCATAGCACAATAAGCAATTTGAATATTGCAACCACATAAACGTTCACAGTTGTCTTTGTCTCAAGTGAACCTGGGTCTAAAGCTTCAGGGTCTTCTATTGTTGTAGCTGTTGAGTCTTTCATTGCAAGATAGCAAACCTCTCTAGCAAATTACAATACTTGTTTAAAGCACCGCAGGGTCTCGGAGAAAAGCAGAAAGACCTCAGCGTGCTGTTCCACGATAGGAGCCGCGGTGCCGCTGAACTCTGGACTGACGCCAGGGCAGTGATTTCCCAAATTCCTTTGGTTTTTGTGGCCCGGGACCTGCCTCTTTCGCATCACATGCGACATGGGCCAGCGAGACCCATGATCATAAGCAGGGGTTGTGGCTTGTGAGACTCAGCTCTACATCTGGGACCTGTCACTGGACGCAAGGCCTCCTCGCTCGCGACAGTGACCTCTTGACTGCGTGAAGGTTTCAGAGTGGGACGGCCCTGGAAATCCAGGATGAAAAATATCAATGTAGAAAATATGAAGTGCTGCAACCTCCAGACGGGGGGGGGGGTGTCTTGCAGGCAGAATGCCATGTTCACCAATATCCTCCCCCCACTCACGGCTTAATCTGACCTCCCCCACTGATAGTGGTAGCTAGCTCATTAATGCCCAATCGTCCAGCTCTGGGAGGACTGTCGGGGGGTGGGGGGGGGGGAGTGAGCCCGTGCTTGAATTCCACAAAGCAATTTGAATATGTAATGTGCCAGCTGAGATATAATCACCCAATCCAATTCAGTGATTAAAGCACACTTAAATTATACTCACTTAACATTGCTCCACGGCACATAAGTGGGTTAATCTGCTTTTACATTGAAAGATGTTTATGACACGGACGCGTTCATCCTCCCGCTTCAGCATTTTAGCAGCTCATTTTACAGTTTGAATGTCGCTCTCAGCTGAAATTCCGCCGCTCTTATTGCACTTTCATTGCTTTAATGTGGACACAGAGACAACAGGCGTGGAGACACGGGGCTCCCTGGGGTTCGCCGGCTCCCCTCCCTCCTCCCCGGGCTCGAACAAAGCACCCCCAGTTGCTAGCCTGACCCAGTAACCTGGCTAGCAGCCTGGGGGTATAGCATACCCTGTCTTCGGGCTTCCAGGGCCCGTGTGAGCACACGGGGCCAACACTTGTCTATAGAGCAAAGTCACTTTCCTCGGTTCAATCTGCTCTTGCAGGGATTAGAGCAACTTGTATTAGACTGGGGCGATTGTGTGGTAAATGTGTGGCGGGCCGTGCTTGGAGGATGCACTGGTGACCAAGCTAATCTGCCTGGACATTGGAATCTCTTTCGCAGACATTGATGGAATCCCCTCCGGCCCAACTATCCGCAGGAATTCAGACTTTAATACACCAAACACTTCATATCACACAAAAAAGTCAGGCACACCGGTCTGTGCCTTCAGACAGGTTGCTTGTAAAAATCCTTTAGTGTTCATGAAGTGTTGCTTTTTATCATCAGTCTGCCTTTTTTATACATATTGTTCTTATTTTTATTTGACCATAGCGTTCATTCACTTTTTAAAGAGACAACGTCCGCTGTTCAGCAGTGGTGCTGTCGCTATTCTCTCGACAAAAACGTTGCCGGTTCATGGAACAAATAAAAAACACTACCTAGGAATCAGGTGGGGGAAGTGGCTCAATTGGATGCCAGGGTACAGGGGACCCTACCTTAAGAATTTAGTCTCCTAATACACAACCACTAACCGCTGACTTTTTTCTAGCGTATGGGTGTTTTACTTGTAGTCAAGTGTGACCCAAAATGACAGCGCCACTCAGTCGGTCTTCCCAAGGAACATGAATGTAGCATGGTGGTTCCAGCGGGGTTCGACCCCTATGGTAACAAAAATCCATCCACGTTTCCTCATGTTTTCCTCTCCTTTTACTGCTCGTTCAGAACAGAGAAGTGCAGGTAAGCAGCAGCGGTTAGAAGTAGGGCTGTAAGAAAATATTGCTACGCTCAAACATTGCGATGTTGTATTGATATTTTTGCTGAAATATCTCAATCCTCGATTGTGTGCTTGATATTTTAAGTTGTTTATATCAGTATTTAATACACAGATGGATGGATGGTTGTGCTGCATTTGTGACATGTTCAATACTATTTGTTTCTTTTTGCACACTTTGTTGAGTTATTTTGTTGATCAAGGAAGCAATTCGACCGAATCAAGTCTAACTGGACTGACGTCATAACAACAAACTCCTTTTCATGCACATAATATTGTACTTCATTACCTGACTTTCTCCCTAAAAATGATGGTTCTTTTGACAATATATCGCATTATCAGATACGCAAGGTACCTGCCAATACACAGCCCTAGCTAGAAGCCACACGAGTCAATAGCGATTCAAATTCCTCATGGATCCAGATGGAACTCTAGAAAGCCATAATGAAGTCCACTGTTCCTTCAGTCATGATTACAGAAGTATTGCTGCAATACTTTCCACAGTATTGCAGAAAAAAATGAAGTGCCGCTTTGAACAAATGAGTGTAAAGAGCGGCTAACTGGAAACTACTTCATAAGTCAAACATGGAAACGGTTGATGTTTAGATGTACTCCATAAGTGACGTGGAATCCAAGTGAAAATACGCTTCCAAAAAGGCGATTCCACTTCACCAAACTCTCTCACCGCCGAGGCTTTGACTACAGCAATGCCCCTCTAATTTGTAGAATAAGCTCTTAGCATTTCTAGCTTTACAACTCCTCATTACTCTTGTCACTATTCCTGCGAATTGTCAAGCCTGACCTCTTTTGGATCAACGCAATGTCGTCGCACACTGCTAAGCCATCGGGCCCACCGCGACCTGTCATAATTCCACTCAACAGTGCATCAAAACCAATTAGAGAATTCACTTTACGAGGGCGTTTGGGAAGAGTATGCAAAACAGCTTACCCCCTGGCTCCCCTTGAAGCAAATCGCCGGCTGATGCGATAGCGATGCCTGCGGGAGAAAGAACGAGAGACGACACTGGTCACATTTCAGGGGGAAAAATCTTAAGTGGTCAGGCATGAGTGAATTCATATTCTCTTTGTTTCACATTTATGTGGATTAGAATTAGCCACGCTTGGTGAATCAAGATGAAATGGAAAACAGAGAGCGCCTTTGCTCGGTACAATTGAATAAAACAGGAGAATAAAATACACTATCATCATTAGTATCTGGAGATTGAGACTTGGAAATGAAACCAATTGACTGAACTCGAAAAGGACTAGAGGTGGAATTGGAAGGGCTTGTTTTGTGATGTTTTAATATGAGTTGTTTCGTAATATGAGACGCAGAGAAGTTAGCCAAGAAGTATGCGTGGACACGGCTGCATTTAACTGCCAGATGATGAAGTGTGAGTGAGCTCTAACAAAGGTGAGGTAAAGTATAACACATCATCGCCATTCGAGCATCTATTAAGCCCTTGTTTCTTCGACGTCACTCAACTATGGTCACGGCAGATGTATTAAACTGGACGTAATTAAAGCAAAAGAAGTCGTGCATTTCATGTTCTCTGCTGAAAAATGACAGTCACACGGTTCAATCGATAGTCTGAAGGCGGCGCCTGTCAGTCAGCTTGTTTATGTGTGGGAGACGGATGGCAAGTCTGTTTGCCACTAAGTAGCTAAATTAATAAAAGCCGCATTAATTCCCGGAGGAAGCTCCCTCTGAAGTCAATTATATTTATTTTTAACAGTCTCTTATTGAGCACGCAGGCTCCACAGAGACCTCCGAAGAAGTGAAATTTCAAAAATGCTAAATAAGTGTGTGTAGAATTGGAGATCGCCAACCGCGACTCACGGGGTAACGCTGATTGACACAGCGCTTTATTTATTATTAATGGTTTTGGGAAATGTCTTCCCCATTAAAGAGTCTTGTTCAGATTTCTTTCGCCACAGTTTGCCTCTCAATATTTAATGAAATAGTACATTTCAAAGACTATTTCGGGACATGTACACAGCCCTGAGGCCAGAGCAGACTTTTTAATAGTCAAAATGTGATTTGCCAATCGGGAAAATATGCCACTTTATTTTCCTCATTAGAGTTACATGAATAAGATGGTTTGTGATGAGCCTCTGCAGTGAACCGAGGTAACACCCAGTGCTTTTTATGGGATTGTGTCGCCAATGTTTATCTCTGATGACGAAGTCGGTAAATGAGTCGTGCTGCTCTGTAATAAAACAAACTGTACTGTACAGTTCATGTCCTTGGTTTGGGACAAAAACGGTCCAAATATTTAAAACTCCAGGGCTGTGTTTGAGTATTAGACAGAGTTAATCATATCGATTAGTCAGCAGATTTACCCTAAGTACAACAAGGGAGTAAGTTTCCTCCTTTAGCAGGAGTTCTTGGAGGCTAACGTTAGAATCATAAACTCTATGTTTAGCGTTAAATTGTCCTCCTTTACGAATCACCTGGCAAAAAAAAAAACATATTTCGTCTCATACTCTAACCCCAAACCACTTTTCCTAGCTGAAGTTGAAATGCATTATCTCTGTTTGTTATCTTAGCTTAGGTTATATCAGATTTATTTTTGATGCAGGCCACAAAAAATGAGTTAGTGGACCGATTTTGGCCCCTGGGCCTCGTGTTTAACACTTGCGCCCTAAACATAATGGTTAAAATGAATTCAAACACAAAGGATTAAGGCGAATGATGCTAGCTGTGTGTCAGTAAACTGATGTAGCCTAATAACGTTTACTTTTCGGTGGTTAATTCTAAGAGCTTGATGACTTTATTTCTTGACTGTTATGATCCAAACTATGTGGAAACAAGAGGCGCCTTCCTCGTTAGCTGTGGCCGGGAGGACGCCACCAGAGGCGGGGTGTCATCAGGGGAGGACTCGGTGAGGAAGAACCGGAGCAGACCTCTTTTTCATGGCGAAATATTATCACGAAGGAAGTCCGGGGGAGGAACCTTCGACAGAAATACTCTCATCTTGTTCGGACGTTTGCAGACGAGCAAAAAATTAATCCGGTCAAAATTGTTTTTCAAAAAAAAAACAACAAAACAATTGGACATGTGTGGATAAACGTTTGATTTCCCGAGTGAAAAACAACGTCTGACACAATTGAAACGTTAATAAATTCCAGCTCTCTGAACATAATCACAGACGTCTGTCAGATTGAATTCATGCGGGGTGTTTCGAGAGATTACGCGTTGGTAAACAAGCAGCCGCGAACTATTGAAAAACACAATCGGCTTTTCTCCGCTCAAAACAAGTTTCACTCGGAGCTTATGCGACTCTTTAACGCGATCCCTTCATTCATCAAAGTGTATTGAAGTGCCCGCTCTGCTGACAATAAATCAAGCCCCTTTCTACTGTCGCGCAGCCAGAATAAACAAACATGCGTCCGACACTCGGTGGAGACGGACAAGACGCCTCCTGTTCAGGCAGCACGCTCACCAGCATCAACACGCATTGGCAGCGCTGACCGGAGAGGAATAAATAATAACAAAAGCAAACGCTGAGGGGAGAGCAAAACACACGCAACAAAAGTTTAAGGCTGTTTCTCGCTCTTACCTTGAGGTTCTGGAAGGACTCGAGAGTCCGGATGGCGGTGTCGGTGAGTTTGACGTGATAGAGAGTTTGATTCGGGCTGTTTTTGTTGATCCTGCCGCAGGAGAGACCATACCGACGCTCCTGCCTCAGCGCTGCCATTTCTACAACTGACGGCTGCTGGACCGGAGACCTCCTCCCCGTGACGTCACGGCGGAGCGTGCGTGTGGGCGGGGCCTGCACACACGCGGACACACAGGCGCGCACGTAAGCACATGAACGCACACAAGTCGGGGTTAACCGTTTTGTGCCCGTGTTAAAGGCAGAGCTTTGCTTTCTGCCTTATTCAATGCGCCATATTTTTCTTGCTTTTTTTAATCTTAGTTGACATCCTGTTTGTCATAGTCACTCTTTTGATTTGATATTTTAATGCTACAAATATATTTTTTTCTTTAATGTAACCGTTATGATCGCTCCTTCAACAGAAGGAGGAGGATTTATATATTTCACTTGTGTATTATTTATTTAGTTACAGTGGCACCTTGCAACTCAACTTCCAGAAGTTGTTGAGACTAGAATCCATTCTCAGCATCAGGTCAGTTTAACAACTGAGGTGCTTCATCCAGCAGACATGGAATGCGAAAGCTGACGTAAATGAGAAGCAAAGTCATCGTGCCACAGTTTCCCTCACAGCCTGTGCTGCTGGTTGATCATTTTAAAGGTTCTAGTCCACTGTGTTCGGAGAGATTTTGAGATCCTGGACAATTGGACTCTGCACGTCTGGTCGCCCTAACTGGGGGTTCGGAGCGCCTCAAATATAAAACTCAAGCCAGTTTTCAAGTCAACTAATTCAGAAAAGCAAATGCAGTTCAAAAGAAAACACAGCTGTAATTTATTAATAGTGATCATGAATATTAGAACAGCAGCAAATGAAACAAACTTTGACTAGTCATATTAAAAGTGTGACCCTTAACCATACAATATTCATATCAATATTGATTCAAATATCAAGTACGTCAAGATGGTAACTTTGTCATTTCTGTTTGATTTCCTCTAGTAGGAAGAACTTTGCTGAACAGCAAACATGATTCACTCGCCGAGCAGAGCCGTGTGTTTAAAATAAATCGAACAACAAATATTGAATTATGATTACTTAAACCAGTGATGACAAGGGCTTCTGCTGGCAGAGGATTAAACCGGAACCCTGAGTCAAAAGTTCGTCACTTAAAGAGACACCAGGGAAGTGTAGAGCGTGATCTCGCAGTAGACCACGCTGTTGGCTCAGGCAGGCTGTGTGACGTGAAAATACATGGAGCAAACTTACACATAGGATCTGCAGTAATTCATACATACATACATTTATCTCAAGGTTTGAGTCAGAGTTGAACCACTCTGTTGACCGATCACTAAAGCAATGCTGCTTTGAAAGTAGCTTGCCGGTCAAAACCCCAAATTTCAGCCTCAACCAGACTCACACAACAGGAAGTCAACTGGCTTTTGTTGTTCAAGGCTTGATGCAAAACACAAAATGAAAATACCAACTTGATAATTAATGATAAACGGGATGAGCAACACTGTGAATTGTGTCTTGTAATTGTGATTGTTGTTACGCGACTTAAAAAGTGAAAATAAGAAGCTGCCAGTGTAAATGAAGTTCCAGATCTCTCTCCTGAGAGCTTATTGGTGGATAGGATTCATGGAAACTGCATTATGGGGCACGGTGGTGAAGTCATTAAGAAGCTTACAGATGCTCTGCCAGATTAGGTTTTTCTCCTCTAATCCCTCAGATTACAGAGCCTGCCGCCTGAGCGAGCTTTGAAGCGCCGTGCAGTTCCTTCTACATTGGTCATTTTTGTTTCCGCAGGATGGACGTACAGGTCAAAGTGCATCCGCGGAGAGGCAAACTTTGTCCGGATTACTGAGCGGCTTCGCAGCATGGCGTTCTTCAGACCCATCAAGGAACTGCGGTGCTGTTGTTATAGATGACTTTCTCAAGGAGCGAGTGCTGACGCCTGTCGCCCTGTGAAGGGAAATGGAAACAAAGCCATGTTGTAAGGAGCATGAGGACAGTGTGGTGCAGCCCACAGAGCCGCGGGTGAAAGAGGAGGACATCTCCACCCTTAGAAGCATGGACGGTCACACTGCGCAGCTCTGTGTCCCAACAAGCAACAGCCAGGAGCAGTGCGGCAAAATAAAGGCTGCACTGGAGACGGGAGACTGGGAGCATGCTGTGGTTAGAGAGCCCGGCGGAGAACATGAAGAGATGAGGAAACTGAAGAAGACCAACAGTTGGAAGATGGTGCGATTCCAGGAGCCTTCTACTGAGGATGAGTTGCCGGAGCGGGACAGTTCTGTGGAGAGCCTCTTCCCGGAGTATACCATGGAGGAGTGGACGGTGACCACGTTTGAAGAGCTGTTCTCGAAAGAAGACTGGCAGGACATCACAGGTAGACTGCCCTGGGGCACACTTAGCTGGGGGGCTAGTGGTTTTCCAAGTAGATTTAGGTTTTATGAATGACCCCAAAATCTTCGGTTGTGGGTGTCTAAGTCATCCAGAGACTCACAGCAGAGCTGCTTTGCCTTCAAGCACTCACCATGTCATGAGAAAGTTCTCCACTCAAGAGTTCTTCTTACGGACATGAAGGATAACTCATCTCACAACTCACCCATTTCTCCCTGCAGATGATCGTCTGCTGAGGAAAAAAGTCTTGGCCCCCGGACCCACAAATGCCTCGCCCCCTTCCTGGGGCCAGGAAGTGACGATTAAGATGCAGTGTGTCCTGGAGGACCGCACTGTGGTGGAGAAAGACCGCAAGCTGGTGTTCGCCATTGGAGAGGGAGATGTCAACCAGGTGATCATTTCTTAATGGTTAGATCCTCGAACCACGTCTTGCTAACTATAACGTCAATGGTGGTTTACTTCCTTCTCCCACCAAAAAAGCTGCACATTTCCTCCTTGTCTATTTTTAACTGGAATAAACCGGCCTTGTTCCCACCTCGGTGGCACCTGCAGGCGCTGGAGGAGTGCGTGATGTCCATGCAGAAGGGGGAGGTCGCGTTACTGCTGGCCGGTTCCCAATATGCCTACGGACTGCTGGGAAGGTAGGAGTTTTACTGTGTGTTTCCGCCAAACATCAAGCGGGCAGAAGGTTTTATGGGCATATCTGTGTCAGTGAGGAGCCTCTCGTACCTGTTGCTGTGGGGGCAGCCTGCTTATCCAAGGGTAGTGAGGTTAATGAACCATTAACAGCAGCAGATGGCTTCTTCCTAACACCCTCGCACTGCAGCCTATCAATGGTCTGTTCCAACCTATGGAAGGATGCCACTCCAATTACAGGAGGACTTTAGCTTTACGGCCTTTACACCAAGCAAGGGAGGGTGTAAACCTGGAGGACGTCTCTGCAGCACAGATGTGAGCCTTTGTTTGTCAGTCTGTGTTAACACCAGCTGACATCTGACACTGAGACACGGGGAAATGAAGATATTTATGTCATTCAAAATTCCAATCTCCAGTTTCTTCTGGTCCAAAAACATACGCAGGTGCGTGCGAGTAACTGCGTGTCTGTATGAGCTCAGTGCTGAGCTGTTCCCTGACTGTCACCCTGTGTAGCTGGGATAGGCTCCACCCACCTGTCACTCAGGAGACTGGTGAAAGCGAATGAAGTATGAAAGCATTAGAAATATTAACAGCTTTTTTATTTAATTTATTTCTGTTTTTCTTTTTTTAACAGATTATATCCACTTTTTAAGACGTGAAAATATATCGATTTAAATGCCAGATTAAATTTGTAGCTCTACACAGAGGAGGCGTTAAGGAAATCAATATCATGTGTGTATTTTCTGCCGCTGTACTGTAGCCAAAATAAACGCAGTGCATTTCATAAAGAGGATAATTGTGGCCATTAATTTTGATTCTGAAAGCGCCAGCTCAGTGCCGGTGTTCAAATAAGCCCACTCCCCAAGAGATGAAATTAAACATTATTAGATCATTTGGAACACAACAGCGACAGCAGCTCGGCCGCCGCACTCCTCGTGTTGCCGGTGCGAACGCCGAAAATAAAATGCATTCACAGGTTATGAGGGGGTCGCGCGGAGATCCCGCTGTAACATTAGCCGAGCGGCTGCGTGGAGGTGTTGTTCACACGTTCACAAATGACGCGCTCCCCAAATTATTAGCGGGAGCGGGGAAATATGCTGAAGTGATCCGGCGGGGTGAGGGACCCTCTGGATCAGGAGGCGTATGCAGAGTTTGAATGCCTCCTCCATGTTGGTTTAATCTGCGTGTTGGGCCGGCAGCAGTGCAGCCACTATTTACCTAATGACAGATGGGACTGACTGTAGCGGTGTTGAACTTTAGCCCGCGGGAGGGAAACCACAAATTCACTTAGCAATCCAGTCAGCTTTGCTTCTAGGAAAGTAAGATGGAACTGGTCAACAAGGTGGGGTTTTATTTCGGCTTTTAATTCTCAAGATGAAGTGTTGTTGTCGATTCTCTTCGACATCTGTCTTCCTTACTTCTGTGTCGGCCCTTTTTTAAGAGCAGTTGGCTAGTTTTACTTTGCTATTCCGCTTGTTATGAACTTGTTAGTCATGATCCTGGCTGCCGCGATTATGCTATGCTGATTGTCAAGCTCCAGATTACAGTTTGAAAATGATCACATTTTTGCTACCAAATTTGGAGACATGTTCATTTCAAAGCTACTTTTGCACGACCAATTTGGACAACCTTACAGTTCACCGAAGTTCCACATGAAAAACACTGCAACGGGTTGCGGCATCGGACAGAAACCTGTCCATCACTGACATGTGACCTGTGTCTGATGATGGTGTGTGTGGCCGAATCAAACATGTCAGTAGGCTTCTTCTTAGTTAGCGTCTTGAATTTGGCTTTTGTTATTATTGTTAGCATTAGCATTGTTTTTTTGGTTAGTATTATAATTTTTCCTAGTATTTTGTCGTCTATTTTTATGATATTTATTTTCAGTGTCTCTATTTTACATTAATAATTTATGTTGTTTTTAAATTATGCAATACGTGGCTACTGTGTTCTAGTTGTGTCTGGGGTTTGCTGTGGTGAAAAGTTAAATTTCCCCATCGTGGGATGAATAAAGGACAATCTATTGCCATTGTTATTGAATTTATTCATTTTCAGTTTTCTTTTGTTTTGCATTGAATGCTGTTCTCACTTGTTCATATAAAGCAATCGGAGCACAGCATCCCTCGCACCATGAAAAACCGTGATGGAGACGACAATATTGATCAAAATAATCATGTTTTCTGTAGTTGATCTGACATCGTTTCATGGTTTCAACTCTCCCAAGAATGAGCTTTAAAAGTCCTAACATTGTGGGGAGGAAATGAGCTGCTTGGCAGGCGTCTGCGCTCCCTGAACTCCTCCAGTTCTTCGCTCCTCAAGTGTTTTAACATCGTCCTGTGGTTTTATCACGTTCAGCTTCATATCAAGTTGAAATACTTTTCAAAACAACCGTTGTACCTTTGTGGCTGACTGTAGTACCTGCTCTTTGATGGCAAAACAATTCTCCTTGGAATTCATCTTGTCACCGACCTGACATTCATGTGTCAGGAGTGTTCGTATGTGTTGGAGAGTATTTGGATATTGGATGACCATGGCTTCCGCCGGCAACGTGAGGATACATGTGGCTGTAGATGTGAGCGCGGTCGAGTCTCTGAGTCAGAGGCTGCTGGAGTGAGATGCAACGGGAGGTTAGTTAATGATTGTTTTGATGCAGCTGATTAAAGTTGTGAGCCGCGGCGTCAAATTTAGCCAAACCACACGCCAGACAATCAGAGCTCTGCGCCGCTTCTTTAAGATCCCGAGGTTAACACTCAACCTGTTGACAAAAGGGCGGACACGCCTCTAAACAAAGGAAATTGCAGTGGCTAAAATAGCTGAAAATAACATCACTGTTTTCTTGGTCAGTTCAAGGCAAAGCCATCTATCGGAGCAACAAGTGGCACGTGGCCTTATGTGGTCTTTTTCATGAGGACATTAGGATCGACAGCAAGACATTTCTGAGCCTTGAACAAAAAAGGAACGCGACACACAACCACACACTTCCCTTCTCAATAAAAACGTCACAAGTGTTCCCGGCTGACACCGACTGCTGAGTCACTGCATCTCCTCAGTCAGCAGGCCATTATCAGCAGAGCGGCATCTGTTGACAGGAACGCTCATGAAGACTCACCTCAGCGTCAACAAGTGACACCCTCGGTCTTTCTCTCTGAATAAACAACCATCCGTTCTCCGAATGGACGTCTCGAGCGTGAGAGCTTGTCAATCTGGAACCGAGTTCTGAGACTTCTGCAAGGTGCGTAGACAGTTGGGTTGAGTCACCTGGAGTCACTCATCTAGAGTGACGGAGGTAAAGATGAGAGTGCAGGCGGGGTGGAACAGGTGGGGACCACTTTAGAGTTACGGAAGCAGAAGTGGTCACTGCCATGATGTTCAGATCAGAGACTCAGGAGTCAGAGTTTGCAGTGTGAGATGAGGATGCTGAGGATGCCTTTGATGGAGACTTGAAAGGACGAGATCAGAAATGAGTGCATCTCAGAGGAACATGTTGAGATGTTTAGGGAGGCCAGATGGTTTGGACGCATGGAGCGACCCAAAACGTTGACCAACCATTGAGGTTTGTGACAGAATGAGGACATGACGGGAAGAGCTGTGACTCGGGAGTTAAGATTGATAGGCAAAGATGGCAGAGGTTGACTCTCCAGTCTGATACTACATTAAGAGTAGCACCAATGAATGAATAGAAATACACCACTGCTATACTGTACCATCAAATACTTACCATGTCACCTACTACAACTATGAGGAGGCCAAATATTACTTCAAGAGCACAAACCACCACAACACCACTATCGTGAAATACATCCGAAAATACTCCTTACACAGCATGTTCAACCACAACAAGTCGGAGCCTTGTCTGAAAGACCGCAGCTACTGTTACTACACTGGAGTCCACGATGAAAGAAAGAAAGCGAGACAACTTCAGAACTGTTTTCCACTACTGATTTTCCGCTGACATGTGGCAGATACTAAAACACATGAGGTGATTGTGCACCGGGAAAGCAACTTCAGTTCCCTCAGAACCCTAACCCTAACTAACCCTAACCCAAACTAACCCTAACACTAACCTAACCTAACCCTAACACTAACCTAAACCTAACCCTAACCTAACCTAAACCTAACCTAACCCTACCCTAAACCTAACCCTAACCTTAACCCTACCCTAACCCTAACTAACCCTAACCCTAACCCAAACTAACCCTAACACTAACCTAAACCTAACCCTAACCTAACCCTACCCTAAACCTAACCTAACCCTACCCTAAACCTAACCTAACCTAACCTAACCCTACCCTAACCCTAACCTTAACCCTACCCTAACCCTAACCCTAACTCTAACCCTAACCCTCTAACCCTAACCCTAACTCTAACCCTAACCCTCTAACCCTAACCCTCTAACCCTAACCCTAACCTTAACCCTACACTAACCCTAACCCTAACACTAACCTAAACCCAACTCTAACCTAACCTAACTTAACCTAACCCTACCCTAACCTTAACCCTAACCTAACCCTAACTAACCCTAACTAACCCTAACCCTAACCCAAACTAACCCTAACACTAACCTAAACCTAACTCTAACCTAACCTAACCCTACCCTTAACCCTAATCTTAACCTTAACCCTACCCTAACTCTAACCCTAACCCTAACCCTCTAACCCTAACCCTCTAACCCTAACCCAACCCCAACCCTAACCCTAACCCTCTAACCCTAACCCTCTAACCCTAACCCTCTAACCCTAACCCTAACCCTAACCTAACCCTAACCCTCTAACCCTAACCCTAACCCTAACCTAACTTTACCACTCCCTACCCTAATCTTAACCATCACCTGACCAAGCCCTAACTTAACCCCTTACTTAACCCCTGGACCACTCCTGTGTCGCCACCTTAGTGGCCTGGGATCTCCTGGAGTTCCGGGGAAAGCCTTGCCTGGTCCTAACCCTGCGCAGTCACTGCGAGACTCACCAGATGAACATCTCACCTTCGGATTGAGAGCGGAGAAAAACAAACAAGTCTTTACTGCCGGAGCAGAGGGGGATGCCTCTCTGGCTTTGACCCCGCGGGTGGTGGGGGTGGAGGGCCTGATGGGAATCTGGGCCCTGTTTGAGCTACCGGCAGGACGCAGCCCGCTGAAGTCATCTTGGCTTCATGGGAAAGCAGTGGAATTATGAACGTGATTGATGCTTATTGCGTAATATTCCACATCGCTGTTGTGCACCGTGCAGTGGAGTGTGACTGTGTTCGTCCCTGTTGTGTGGAAGAGTCCGAGAGTGTAGAAGCTCAGTTGCTCAGTTTGCATTTGCAAAGGCTTGAAATGAAAACACAAGAATTTATACTTCTGCACCAACACAATGCCTCTGCTGATACCACAGAAAGTATGACAAATTACGCAACAAAACCCGCCACTGCTATGACAATACAGACATTGTTAGCGCTAACTTCCAGACGGATTCAAAACTACTGACTTACATCTGTTCTGTGTGCAACATCAACTATAAATACTTCAAAACAAACACTGACTCCAACACACAATAGAGCCACTAGAGCACCAAATACAAGTACAACAAGTACTACACAAAACGATGACTACACCACCAACCAGTACCACAGCAATACTCACACTCGCTAAAGCTGGGCCAACAACTACAAACAAAAACGACGGCAAAACATCAAACTACAACAAAAAAACACCAACACTATGAACTAGTACGACAACAATGTCTACCACGACTGAAACACTGATAATGAACCACACTAACCTACTTCACCAAAACTATTTCAAGTACTTCTTCTGCTTCTTTTACAAATGATTCATACAGCCAAATACTGTAGTGGCTGATAGTGGTCCAGTATTACAACACAAGACCAAAACGTACTACTACATCATAATCTTTTTGGAAAATGAATTTTAACTAACTTTAAATGAACTTTAAACTAGTGTTACTTTCCCGCATGACTCCATGTTTTATTCATTGTATTAGTACTTGGGAAGTCTGACTTCTACTTTTTGGACTGCACTGACATGTAAAATGTAAACTTTGTACCCAAACTAGTAACTTTACTGGACTCTAACTACATTTATTGCAAGTGTCAAAAAATAAAACACTCTGGAGAACAAGTCTATGTTGTCACACTGAACATCGGCGATGTCTGTTCCAGGCTGGAGAGACTCACAATAAAGTTTGTAAATAATAAAACAGTGCCGGACTTTGGCTCGCCTGAAGATCCATCGGCTCTGTGCTTCTTCTGGAGTTCCACCTGGATCCACAGGTCATGTACATGTTCGACACTCGCAGAGGAAGCCTCGGCACCAGCCCTCTGTGTGCTGAGCAAGCGAGACCTGCTGCCCCCTGCAGTCCTGTTGACCTCATTGCCACGAATGATATTTCAAGTGCTGAAAGGGTGTCGAATTATACAGACTATATTGTAGATTTTTTTAGGTGTTAATTTGTTTCTTGAAGGAGGTATGTGCTCCATCTTGAAGTAGATTAGATTAGATTAGATATTAGATTAGAACTCAACCCAACATAACATAACATGATTTTATATTAGACTGGAACTCAACCTGACATGACATGACATGACATGACATGACATGACATGACATTCAAACCCAACATAACAGAACACAACATGATTTTATATTAGATTCAAACCCAACATAACATAACATAACATGACTTTATATTAGATTCAAACCCAACATAACATAACATAACATAACATAACATGACTTTATATTAGATTCAAACCCAACATAACATAACATAACATAACATAACATAACATGACTTTATATTAGATTCAAACCCAACATAACATAACATAACATAACATGACTTTATATTAGATTCAAACCCAACATAACATAACATAACATAACATGACTTTATATTAGATTCAAACCCAACATAACATAACATAACATAACATAACATAACATGACTTTATATTAGATTCAAACCCAACATAACATAACATAACATAACATAACATAACATGACTTTATATTAGATTCAAACCCAACATAACATAACATAACATAACATAACATAACATAACAACATGATTTTATAGATTCAAACCTAAATCAAAAATCTAAATCAAATTTATAATATATATAAATAATATATATGTAATATCTATAAATATTAAATGCAGATTCTGCAGAGGCTCAAGCTAATAATTGAATCAGAGTCTCAGTAACTTCTAATATTGTTATGGAAATATTTTACCACTTTTAAAAGTGTGGCGTCGAACCAAAGTTGAACCAGATGTCGGGGCAGAGCAATGGAAACAAATGAGCTGTTTGCGTAAAGGCGCAATGAGCGGGGCTGCAACTGAGCAGCGGTTGCTGGCACTCGGAAAGTCGCAACACCAGGTCAGAAAGTCACTCGTGAAGTTTTGGGGAAATCCAGACTCTCGACCATCCACAAGCTGTGCGCCTTTTAAATCTATCGTTCAGATTCATCAATCTGTTTGCAGCTGTTAAGCAACTCTTTTGTTGAGCCGTTTCTGAAGAAAGCATGTCATTTGCATAAAGTTCAATAAAGACTGACAGATTAATGACGCCGCAATATTTTTCACTGTGTTATGAAAGTAGGCCAGCCGTACTTTTGGAACCTCTCTTCTTTCAGAAGACAAAAACACACCCTTGTTGGGAAACAGGTGCTGCGCTGCAGGGTGTGGCGGCGCAACCAAACTTCCAGCCGCCAAACATCCTCGCGGGATTTCATGTGGAATTTCTGTCTTCAACCAGAAATGCTCAGCAAAGTCGTCGGTTAAAAATACCAATAATTAACAACAATAAAAAATAAAAAGTCGTAATTATATTCTCGGTTCAAGCTCCTATTTACTCCCATTGTTTCTCTCAGGTGGAATGTTGTCTTGCGTACTGTGAGCGGCCACTTTGCTCTCACATGCCGGGCCTGTTCTCGTGGATTCGGCAGGCAGGCGAGGCGGTGACGCAGAGACTTTTTGTTGATGTTGTGAAGCGCAGGAGCCTCAGCGACACACCCACCTCCAGCCCTACGTGACACCAAGTCACAGCTATGCAAAACAAAAAAACCCAAATCACGGGGTGAAAACTGGCAACGGGAAGTTCAGTCTTTTTACAGGAGGTTTTATGACGAGGCGCTTTATCATCACAGATCACTTCCTTCTACTGCAGATTGAAATTCTGGAGTCACGTTTGTTTCACGGGCTCTTTTCATGGAGCGATGGGGTTGGCTCAGATGAAGATAAGGCTGTCAATGAAGCCTGCGCTCGGGATGTTTGCGCAGAGTTCAACAGAGACTGTGAAGTGTGTTTGACAAGCGTCCTCAACCCTGGTGATCTACTGTACTTGTTTATGTTTCTGGTTTAGTCATCAGCCTCAAGTCATTCACCCGGGTCAAGTCTTTTTGTCTGAGTCGCCGTGTATCTGTAAGTGTCTGGCAACTTCATCGGGGTGTGCCAGCGTGACAAGCGCCAACCCTGCCAAGGAACAAATGAAATGCTTTGAAGAGCGAGGTGTTGTTTACATGAGGTCGCGACACACAACATCAGCCTGCCTTTATTTATTTATTATAACCTGGTCATTCTTATCTCTACAGAAGCATTTTTCTTCTGTGTTTCTTATAGCAATATTTTAGTTTTTCTGAACAATTTATTTTATTATAAATATTTTTATCTTCTTTTTTTAAATCATTATCATTTTTCCTGTTTTTTTCTGTGATTTTTTTTCCACCCTGTTGTTGGACTAATATTTTTTATTGAATTACATAGATACTTCTGGAACCTCTTGCCTCCCGAGTACATGACCCACCCTCCCTTAACAAAGCAGGATATTAAAAATATTCAGAAAAAAAAATTCACAACAAAGCATAAAATGTATCATTTACTTAATGTCTTTTTTCCTGTTATGGATAAAAGCAGGAAAATATTACTCAGTAAAAACCAGAAATCATGACCACAACAAAGTCTAAGAGAAATTTCTGTAGTTTTTCTTAACCCCTTCAAGTGAATGCTTTTGTTTATCTCTCACATTTTTTTTTTCTGTCATGAAATGAAGATGCATTGAGGGAGATCAAGCTTCTTTAAATCCATGTACCGATACATGGCAACTCAATTTTCAATTATTTGGCTTTTAAAATAATATATATATATATATATATATATATATATATATGCCATATGTTTTACCCATGCTATCCATGCAACAAATGATAAAATGATACGTTTCATCAGTAAACTCTTCCAATAATATTTTTTAAAAGGAGATAGAAGACCGGCATGTTGAGGAAAAAAAAAAGCCAAATGATTGAAAACTCCTTGACTTCATCTTGTTTGTTTCATTAAAGACTTAAAGGCTCATTTACCAGCTCAGTTTTTGCTGGATTCGCCCCAAACATTTGGCTGACTTTCAAGACCAAACTGGCTCGTCTGCACCTCTCGGGGCTCATCTGTTCTGTTTACGTCAAAACAAGAAGCACGTGACCCTTTAAGATGACTTTTTTTTTTTTTAGTGGCAGATCTAAGAAGAAGTCTCTGACAATCTTGACCTTTAAATGTGGAGATTGCCCCCCAAAATCTTGAGGTGGTGCCTCACCACCGCGCTGCGTCATTGCTTCACCCGCGCCGCATTAATCTACACGTCTCTGTCATATTTGATGGATCAGCAGCTGCACTCTCCGCGCCGTCACGCGACATGAACAAGGTTTGGTGCGGTGGGAGCCACACCTTAAGTCCTCACGCTGCGGGAGCAAGCGTGCGAGTGCCAACAGCTGTTGCACGCTGCAGATAACATCTGTTAAATCACTGCCTCAGATAGCGACAAGTTTCAAGTGCAGATAGTGAGATTTTTGTCAGAAAACAGGCTGATACCATGGTGGTTTGAGGAAAGCCTCGGATTGCGGCTCCTGCACGTGAGCCACCTGAGTCATAGAAGGTCTGACTCTCTTAACCCTTTGTCTCCAGCTGAATCTGAGCTCTACTGTGTTTGTTTTTCGCCCTCACCAACTCATTTTCCGCTGGATTTCCCGAGTCTCCCAAAGCAACATTCTTTTCACCTCCTCCTGCGTCGAAGTGGCGTCTGCCATTTCAACATTCACAGATTTGACCTTTGAGTGTGCCAAAGAAGGCGAGTGTGTCACGTCATGTAAACTCAGACAGACTGACTGGTGATCGCGGGCCACACGGTTGCCGGGGCAACTTGTCATCATTATACATTTTGTTCATTTGTAACTGGGAAAAGTGGAGGCAGATGGGACAGTCAAGTGGCAAGCTGTTCCAGACAAACACACGCTGGAGCCTGGGCTCCGGTTCACATATTAACTTGGCGTTTTCTGTGTGTGTTTGAGGGAGTGTGTCCAGACAGATGTGTCACGATGTTGCCAGTGATAAGATTAGTGAAGCAGAGCGCTCAGAGTCTGAGATCAGTCGGAGGCTTTACCATTAAAACCTGTGGCCGTGGGTGAGCGGTCCTTTCTTGTTCACCGGTGAGAGAATACTGCGCTAGAAGTTGACGCTGTGCTGAGCAAAGAGCTGAGCCGGAGGGCACGACACTTCATAAGTCGTTTCTTGTCTCTTCTAAGTTCATATTCTATCTCATAAGCTTAAACATCTGGGGGCAAGTGCCCCATTGCTGAGTCGTCACGTTGAACCAATGAAATACCCAAGTGCAACAGTCCACCTTTATTTATTTATTTATCTATTATAACCTGAACATACTTATCTCTATGGACACATTTTTCTTCTACGTTTCTTATAGTAATATTTTAGGATTTCTGAATTTCTTTATTTTTTATATATATTTTTTACATGTTTCTTTACATAGTAATTTTTCATGTTTTTGGGGGCCTTTTTTGTGCAATTTCTTTTCCACTCTGTTGTTGGACTAATATTTTTTACTGAATTACAAAGATCCCTAAAATCCCAACTTAAAATCCCTAAAGTTCTACATTGTGGACGTTGAGAGGGGCTGAGGAAGGGATGAGAAATACTCCTAAAATAGCGGAAAAGACGAAAAATAATCAAACGAGAAAGTTATGTTTCAGTTGCATCATAATGAACAAAAAAAACAATGCATAAATGTCAGAGACAATGTCAGTTTTATAGTTTTACTCTGACTTCAGGAGGGCCACATACATACAGTCAAAGGGCCGCATTTGGCCCCCGAGCCACACTTTGCCCAGGTCTGCACTAGAACCTCCAACCTGCCCGTATCCTGCCTCCCGAGCCCATGACCCACCCCCCCCTTAACAAAGCAGGAAATTACTTTCCGAAAAAAAAATTCATAGCGAAGCATAAAATGTATTATTTAATTTCTTTTTTTTCCCGTTTTAAATAAAAACAGGGGAAATATTAGTCTGAAAAAAGCCAAAATAATTACCACAACAAAGTCATAGATAAATTGCCATCGTTTTTCTTCCCCCCCTTCAAGTGAATGCTTTCATACATCTCTCACCTTTTGACAGTGATGAAAGAACTTTGTAGCACAAAGTGCACAGAACATTTTTGTGCTTCTCTCCTGAATTTTCTAACCCGTCTCCTTCATCGTGGACGTGTTGGCGGTGACGTCACATTGTCTAATGGGCTGCACCTGCAGTCGGAGAACTGAAAAATGAGGAACTTTGAACAGGATTAATCATTGTTGTGTGTGACTAATTCATTAAAATTAATCTCCTCGAACTTCAATATGAAACCAAGCTTAGTTTCATATTCACACATTTGTGCATTTATTTACCATCTAGTTGAATCTTTTTTCAGTTTTTTTTTTTTTTTTTAACTGTAGTTCAGTGGTTTTCCAGGCGACACGCTCCACGTTGCCAGGATCCACACGTTGGATCGTAGAAGTGTGAAACTGTGACTCAGGGGTTCTTCATCTGTCACATGCAGAAAACACCCTGCATCCGTGTAGCCAAAGCTTTTGTTGTCATCATTGTTGTGATAGTGTCCATTATTTTAGCGTGCATCTTTACTTTTTAAAGCTTTTTAAGAGCACTTCTAAACCCCAACTGCTCTCTGTGCTATGTAATATTGTGGGGTGTTAGTTCCCTTTTTGTCTCTTTTTTTGTTTTTTTTTGTCACCGTTTTCCTGACAGACTATTTGGGCTTTTTAAAATATGTATATTTAGTATTTTTAATCTGTTTTTTTTCCTGATGTCATTTTCAAAAATAATAATCAAAAACTGAAAACAATATTATTAGCATTTGAAATATCATTGATAGTGAAAATGAAGTCAGCTCAGTGAGACAGTAGGTGGCACTAGCATCCCTTCACTTGCTCACACAATCCAGTAGAATCCAAGCAAGAAAGTCAGTCACTTAATAATAAATTGAAAACAGATAAACAAAGGTAAAAACTTATCCCTCCTGGAGGATTTTTATTGTATTTCTTCATGTAACCTATAGATTTTGGCTGCTTACTTTTGCCATACTGTTGGTAACATGGTCCCTTTGCAAACTTAGTTTCAAACTCTACAAAAATGTAGATGTTTTGACCTTAAATTTATCTCACAAATGAAGATCACATCCAGAACTGCATATGCTATTGAGCGCACGTTAGCTAGCTGATGCTAATAAGAACATTTTTACGGCTGCAAATGTCAATAGACCAATGCAAACACAAGACTTTTCACAGAACGGCTCTGAGAGTGTGGCTCTCTGCAGCAGCAGCGTATTCAGTATCAGAGGAAATAAGCTCCGGCGCTGGTGTGGCAAGATGTGAAGCCAATGTTTGCCTTGTGCCTGAGAGCAGAGTGACAAACGGCACGGCCGCACGTGTTTGTGTGCAGACTGACTCCCGTGTACGGCCGGTGACGGGCCTCTGACGTCTCGGTCGGATGAGTCACGGCTCCACTGACGAAAACGCACACACACAGACAGACAGCGTGGACTTTAAAAGTAAATGGCCTGCGCGCTCTCACTGACGGTCGGGTCTGAATCACAGTTGAACGTCTGGGATGTTTGATGGAAGCGCCGCAGTGATTGTCTCATATTGCCGCTGCAGATGGTGAAGCATAACTAATGTCAGCACATGTTCCATCAAGAGACCATGTTGGAAAATCCATAATTATGCTGAACAAGTAGCAGGAAACAGTGTGTTGCACTCATCGATCACTTCAGGCGGTGAGGGATGGTCTACAAACTCTGGTGAGTTCTAGGTTGAAGAAAAGAAACTGGGTTTCGAAGAACCACGAAACAAAATCTGTGACGTGGATTTATTGACTCTTCACTTGCTTATCTTCAGTAGTTGCATTTCTAATCCACTTTTTTAGGAATCTGAAATGACTTTTTTTTTTTTTTTTTTTTTTTAAATCGCTCTAACTCACATGACACCGACAGTCGTCTCCACCCTGCCTTCACTCTCCTCCTCGCCTTGTTTGACAAGTGCAGCACTTATTTCCACCACCAAGGTTGTGGGACCAACTCCAGCTTGAGGCAACTTTTAAACTTAACCTTCATGTGAATGTTCTCCTAAAGTTAAGCAGGTTTCTTTCATGCACTCCGGTTTCTTCCCACAGACCATAAACAAACGATTTTTCAAGATTTGCTTTTTTCCCCATCACATTTTACTTCCACAGACTTGAAGCATGTGACTTAACACATCCACTGAACTAGGAAGAATTCATTTTCATTCTCTTACAACTCATTCATCAAATAACCAAGAGAAAAAAAAAAAATCTTGCCAAATGGTGCCATGTTTTTGCCACAGAATGTGGCTGTTCAAAACCTTTCACGTTGAGGGTGAAGAGGGAATTAGAACGGATGAACAAATGACTGAAGAATAGAGCTGTTGTTGTGGTGAAGAAGCCGTGTCAGACAGAAACAGACAAATAGCATCTGCCTGCACTGGGAGATATCGTCGCTCTGACTCACTCCTGGGTCGCACCTCACAGAGATTACTCATCAATACGCCGCCTGTTTTTACCTCCGTCATGCATGTGACCTCTGACCCGGCCGCTGGCTGGGGTCGAGTCTCTTAGTGTCCACATTGACTCATAATTGATGCTCAGGGTGTCAAAGCGCCGCAGGGCCGACTCAGAAGCATCATGCTAATAGTCGGCGAGATGAGTTTTACTCCGCTCCTCCGGGGTGAGCGCCGGGTCAGGAGGTCAGATGGCTGCCAGTGATTCTCGCCCGGTGTTGGTTGGTGAACTCACGTAAGGACTAGAGACTTCACAGGGAAGCGCGCGCTCGCACGCATCTCCCTTCCTAACCGCTCCGCCGAGAGCAGCCTGTTTGTTGTCAAGCTCAATCTGCGAAAAGATGGCGCGCAAAACGGTGACATTTCGGCGGCGGGAGTTATCTGGTTTCAGCGTGAGCGCGGGACGGCTCGGACTTGGAAGGCAAATTAATTTCTGATCCTTATCGGTAGACGTGGCATTTTCAGGCGTCCAGATTGTCAGGCATAATTTGGGCTCAGATGAAAGCACAAAGCGCTGGAACCGCGATCACTGACAGGAGAATAAAGGCTCTCACTGGTGGTGGGAACAAGCCCATTAAAAACGAATGTGATATTCCTTAAAATTCCACAATAGTCAGGGGTGTTACTTCTAAAGCAGGCAGGGGCCAGGTGTGGCCCTTGGCTTACATGAACCTGACCCAAACATACCGATGCTTTGTGGTCCAAAAGTTCTGAATTTCAACATTGCTTTTTTTAAAAACTTGACTCCAGTAGTTGGGGTTTTTTTGCCACTTATGTACTTGAGTCAAGCTTCTGCATATTTCTGACGTCCCGACTTTAAGACAACAGCACGGCCAACTTCCTTCCCACAACTCTCATCCAAGATAAAAGTGACTCCTTTTGTAAAAGAAGCAGATAATGCCATGCGGTAGTTCAACAATGTTAGAATAAGAATCCGCTTTATTGCGAAGGTCAGTGAGGATCCCACCAACTAGAAGAGCAACGTGCAATAATGGAGGAGGAAGAATTCCTGAAACAGTCCACTGACTGTGACCATCTCATCCCTGGGTACTGCCTTCAAAGTGTCCATTGAATATCGACTCTCTTAGAAGATCGGTTTCTCCGATATCCTCCAATTTCAATGACTTTCCTTCCCTTCCGTCTTCTTGAAGGAATAATTCATTACAATGCGTCCGCACATCAAAACCCAAGCACGATTTCAGATGATTGCGTAAGGCAGAATTCATGTGCTTTTTGTCTGAATGCCTCACCGTTCTCTCCTTTTGTGTGACGTGTCACAAAGTGTGTTCACACATGATTTAGAATCAAGAATATACATTGGTTTTAGGCTTCTGTTTAGCACTGTACGCCAGTATGCTGAGGATAATCTCCATGTCCAAGTCCTGTGGAGCACTTGGTTTAACCCAGTCAAACATCTGTCTCATCTAAGCTTTACAGAGAAAACATTTGGAGTAAAGATGACGCATTTTAGAGACGTAATCTTTGGGTTTGTTAATATATATATGATTTGTAGGAAGACTGCGGTGGAGCCAAAGATGGAAAGAAGCTGTAGGGATCTTGCAAACCGTGTGTGAATGTGGGCGTCAGGAGGAAGGGTGAAGGGGCAGGCAGTGGAGGCAGTGAAAGCAGTTCGAGCACTGAACAGAGGCGAAGAAGAGAGTGCAGGCAGGGAGCAGCGGAAACATTGAATGGTAAGCTTTATAGGGTAGAGTAGGAACTGCATTGAGAGAGACTCTGGAGTCATTGGAAGTCACTGGAAAAGACAGTAGAGGAACATGTGGAGAAGTTTGGAGACAAAGTTAGCGAAACCAGATGGTTTGGACATGTGGAGAGGAGCGACTATGGGGAGACTGAGGACCTCTAGACCAGGGGTTCTTAACCTTTCTGAACTCAGGGCCCATTCAAGTAATAGAACTGACTCATGACTCTTTATTTCATTTGTGTTCAATAACCATATTTAATCTACTTATTAGTAAACAAACCAAAACCTTGTGAAATGACATGAAACCATGTGTTCGAAAAGTCCAAGTAGCAGCAGAACCAGGTGCAAGTCATTTTCAAATTTACTAAAGAAAAAAATAAATAAATAAACTTGATGCAAACTGTTGAGAAAATTGGAAAAACTGAATAGAATTCTGAACAAATATAATAAAACCATGTCTAAATATCATAAAATAAAATTGATATATTTTATTTAAACTCCAAGGAAGATATAACTAAGTGTAAGTGTATTTTTTTCTTTTCAACAGCTTCTCCATAGTTGGTAACTATCACACACTTGCAGCTGTCAAGTCAATTCAGTGAGTCACTACTGCCACCGTATGTGGCTCATGTATTAAAACTGAGCATCTCACGGGTCTCAGGTGTAAAACAGAAAAAACTTTTACGGCCCTCTATGTTAGTTTTACTCATGACCTCACAACAAACTAAAGATTCATCCAACAGGTGTCGGATATTTAAAGAAAGTGAATCAAGGTCGAGCAGATTTGTGACTTTTCTTTGACTCAGTCAAGAAGTGTTGGGAAAAAGAAGGCACCCATCTGCGGTTACATTCAGTTTATTAGCTCCACTTTATCTCCAGAATACACGCGGCACTCCCACGGATGGAGGTGGTTTAATAAAGTAGAGAAAGCAAAGTGATGCTTTATGAGTCTCTCCGAGCGGGCCGGGCAATTACACCTCGCCGTCATTAAAACGCCACTCTACCCGCCGCTGGTAGCCCGCGGTGAGATCGGATTCATTCTAACAAGCTAAAGAAATCTGCCGAAGATTATATGGGCACTTTTGAGAAGCTCAGCAGTTCAGGATTCCAGCCGCTCGCTCCTCAATTCCTGTCAGCGAGGAAGGAGGAAACCCAAAGAAATGGCAGAGGAAAGCACATGAATGGCCTCACACTGCTCCTTCCTCCGTCCCTGGCTGTTGAATGGGGACGTTTTTAGCTAAATTAGCCGCTGTGTGTGTCTGTGTGTGAGTGGAAAAACAGCTGGGATGCCGCACCAATAGTGGGATTAACGCTTAAGCTGCTTTGCACGGCTGCTGTCTGTCCACTCAAGAGTCAAAACAGAACAACAAGGAGCAGCAGAGCTGTGTTACCGCCGCTCAAAACACCCATATAAGTCTCTTTCCTCATCATCATATCATCTGTGCGTCACAGTCATTATGCTATACTAATGCGCCGTCTGAGGTTGTAACCACGGCAACCGTCCGGCTGAAGCCGACCGGCCTTTCTATCATTTGACATGGCGGCAATGACGTCAAAGTGGCGACTGTTATCCCTCTGAGGGAGTTGTTCCTCTGTCCGCCGCAGAGATAACAGGGTGAGTCAGCCGCGCGCTCGCACGCTGCCACGTAGGACGTAGCGCCACTTTAGAATTCATGCCAAACTTCCTGGGAACAGACGGAGAAGGGGCTGCTGTCAGTGAAACGGGCCGGACACGGTCAGGGCTGGAGTGCAGAGGTGTGACACGATGTTCAAGTCGAAAGCTCCGCAGGAAGAAGGTCGCAGGTTTGAACCCGAGCTTTCCTCCCACCGTGTGTGCGAGTGGTGTATGTGTGCCCCAAAAATGGGCTGGCAAGCTTTTCAGCGTGTCCCCACCGCTCATATTACAAGTCCCCCCATCATGCACTGCAACAGAGCTCATTCAAAAATCAGTCCTTCCCACACCACCTCTGACTCCATATCTGGAATTCTTAGAGAAGCCAAGGCAGACGTGGACAAAGTGCGGCCTGGGGGCCATATGTGGCCCTTTGTCTGTATTTACGTGGCCCTTGTAAATCAAAACTTTTTTTCCAACATTTATTACAGTTTGAATTATAAATGACTTGGGACTATTCTCCACTGATCCCCCCCCGCCGCTGAATCTCGTTCTTTTAGCCGCCACCCAGCAGGCATCCAGCAGGAACATAAACTGACTGGTAGATCAACAACTTTGCCTTTTGGCTCAGCTCTTTCTTCACCACAACACACTGAGTCCTCGTGACTGATGATGCTTCGTCGAGCCACATGTTGATATAACCCCAAAATATAAAGAGGCCAGTTTGACAAAGAGCTACACATTATCAAGTCATGTGACCAAAAGGTCGGAAATTGACCTACAGAGGTTGAAACACAAGAGAAAAACAAGACAGATTAGACAGTAAAACTAGATTTTCCTACCTAGGATTCACGCCCATTCACTCTTTTTGTATATAATAGAAATGTGACCCTTCCTGTCCCAGATTATGGACGTGTTGTCTCACTACATGTGTAACTTTAAAAGTGATCTGTGGGCTGGTACTTTCAACAAAGTTCATGAAAAGGAGGAACGGATTTCTAGATCCAGACGTCACATGCTCCCAGATAATCTGAACCAAATTATAAACGGTATTGAGCGTTTTGTCTCAGCGTGTGATGAAACGTGCTTGTTGCAGCAAACTTTGATAAGATCGCTGACTTCCATATCGGCCTCACCGAGCATGAACTGTCAGTGAATTTCGAGACGCAGACAACGAGGAGCAGCTGCTTCACTGAAGGGCTTGAATGGATTCACTTGGTTTCATACCGACGAAGAAGTACTTACAATATTAAGTATATAATATGAAGAAATACTCACAAAAAAGGTCAAAATAAATATAATTTAAAAATAATATGCAATAAAAAATGTATTAAAAAAATAGATCTGTCATGGGGGATTAAAAAATTGTAAATATGGAGGAAAAAAAGAAAAAGAAAACAATGACGTTTCGACTTTGCGACACGTGTCACCAGGTGTTAAAACAATTCCCGCACTTGAACTACTTGCACTTTGAAGCCCAGGAGGAGCTGCTTTATAATTGTCCTCAACCATTTCCTCAATAGCGTTTATGTTCTCAGCCATTTATGTTTTCATATAACTGAAGTTTCAGGTCCAAAAATTGCAACTACATAAGCTTAAGTGGTTTCGCCTGACGTACGACAAAATTCCATAGCAACTACAGTGGCTCCGTACAGTGCAGCGTCTCACCCCAAAGGAAGCAAATGTCCAGGGATTCGAACTCCGATCTGTCGTCTCCGCGCAGCTCTGACCCACCAACCACAGTAAAAGTGTTTATGAGCTCTGACATCATCCGTAAGTGCTTTTCGTGTCAACAATGACACACCTCGGCACAGACCTGGTTTAATCCCCGGAAAATCAAACGCCGTCATTATTCCGGTAAACTCAACTGAAAACCATCATTTTCAGGATTTATTTGCAACAGGGGAAAAAAAATAATTTTGAGAATATCATGCCAAATACCTTTCCAAAAAGAAGACAGTTAGCAGTGGTTGTTTTCGATGGAATGTTGGGTAAATGAGTGAAAGTGGTGAGTAAAAGTAGAGACCGCATGTGGAATAATGGGCGTGTTCAAAAGAGCCAGGGGGCGGGGCAACGGTGGTGTGCAAAGAATTGTGGTACGTCAAGGTTACTGAATCGCACAGTTCGGCTCGGGCGACATCACTGACGCAGCCGTCCAAAACTTGAGGCACCCGCCTGACTTCCTCCTGGCTCCCAGGGCAGGGAGACACCTGACTAGCTATGAAGTTCGACAACGGCTTTGTTCTTCAAAGTGGAAGAAGTTCGATTTATGAGGGGAAATGATGATGTCCCTGCCACATGACCATTGTCAGAGAGGGCGGACGACGTGTATGTTTTGGTCAGTGTTTGTAGCTCTGATTTAAATGAACTCAGAAAATTTTCGAGGAAACACATTTGTGAGAATTAACGTATTATAACGCAGTCGAGGCCTAGTTACCGGCATCGGTGTCAGAATCGTCGTCAGATTCCCGTGCGCTTCTTACATCACAACAAGTGTTTCACGGACGTGACTTCGGAGGTCGCCACTCGCCCGTAAACCCTCATTTCCGATGGGAGATCTTGTCATTTCAGCGGCACCTGCTCTCGCAAGCTCTCGCCAACCGGCACTGCAATCATGTCGAACGCACCGGTCTGCAGTCCTGCGACACTAGCTAGCATTGGCCGCCACTAGCAAACTACACTAGCACTAACAAACATTTGCAGCTCCTGCTACCAAGTTGTATTCATTTCTTCTTAAGAAAAAATGTATCATTAAGTTACAATCATAAATCTTAAATCTATTTGATGCTGGAATTTGCCTGACATATTTTTTCAGCGACTTATTTGAACCTCGAATCAGCAGACCACACCAAAGCGAGCTCGTTTGATGTGTTTACGTGAGTCAGAATTTATTGACGACGCACTGGAGGAGTAAGACGCTGCGCCCAGCTGCATGTGGTCACCCCCCGCTGCCCGCCACCGCCGACTCCCCTGCAGAGTCGGTAATGAACTGTGTGAACTCTCATGACAGAACCAGATTAGCACCTAATCCCGCAACACCAATGTTTAATGCCGCAGGATACATTCAGGCGGACGATACGACCCCGGGCTCTACGACCGTGGCCTGAGGACACACGAGGCGTGTGCAGCTGGTTCGGTCCGGACCCCCTGATCAGACCCCGGGGGCTCTTCGGCTCAGCGAAGCATCATGCTGGTTTGGTGCTAATCTGCGGTGACCCACACGACGCCGCGTCACAAATAGATCCGTCAGCAACATTCTCAGATTACAACTTGTCCGCCATGACCTGTTTGTTCCCCGATTCATACCATTACCGCCCAAACTAATGACCCACCGCTTCACAACTCATCCCTGTTCATCCTCTCCAGGGGTAACTGCCTTCCTAAAGACTGGAAATGTCGTGCGTGTGTGTGTGTGTGTGTGGCCACCACTGCATCGATTCAGTGACTCATCACTTCTAACGTTTCCTGATCTGCGTGAGTCATGAGCAGAGAAGTGGGTGTTCCTGCCGCATGAGAGGAGAAAATCTATACCTATAAAAATGCTGAGTAATGCACAATAGTCCAGTGAGATGAGACAGTAAGAGGCTGTAAAACAGCCGTAACATCGCTGATGTCAGACAATATGGAATTACATCACAGATAGGATTTTTTGAGCATTTCAATAACCAGTCTTTTAGTTATGGATTTGAATTATATTGTGGTTGATGAACCAAGCAAGGGAGAGTCGGAGTGTGGCGTCATGGTGTCAAACTTTACGCAGAACTTGATGCTACAGTGCATCCATCTGTCTTTAGGGGGGGCAGGACGGAAACATGGGGTCACACTGCCGCCCCCCCCAAAAAAAACTTGTCCCAGTCTCATAGGTAGCTTCTTAAAGATAGAGTCATCCAGGAGAGACTCAACATAGAACCATTGCATCCACACTTGAAGTGGCTTGGGCATCTTGTCAGGATGTTCCCTAAGGCTAAGGACCTCTTGAGTACTAGTACTTGTATTCATATAATGGTCACGACACCATGAAACCAATAGGACTTTACGGCAGAGAGCAGTTTTTGAATGTCAGTTTATGACAGTTTTGTAAAATTTGTTTGTACTGCAGTGAAACTTGTGACCATCACGCATGTACAAGAAGAACATACTGAGGAAAGTTGTTCAATATATGTTTGATATATATGGAAAAAAACAAACTCAAAGTAACTTTATGCATAATGCCGTAAGTATTCAGAATCGGCGAGTACTCAAGTGCAAGTACATCCTTAATGTGGTGTATTTCAGGGTCATGAGGGCTGTGTAAATGTACCCATGTAGTCTTTGCAGATGAGTATTTGGCCACTGCCTCAGTAATGCAGGATGTTCTCACATGCACTTGCGTTTGGTCTTCATCAGCTGCACTGCTGTTACATAAGCCCTAACGTCCGTACTGATAAAACCCCCTCAGGAGGGAGCGGATCAGTTCTGCTACCACCGCGGAGCGAAAGGGCTCATATTTATTTTCAAGGTAACTTCAATAAAGCGCAATTAAACAGGAACCAGACTCCGGGAGGACACTGCGTTTTTGCGCACGAACACGGTTGCGTAATATTGTGTCTCCGCGTCAGAGAAGCTACAAGGATAAGAAACAGAGAGGGCGCCTCCGGATGCCTTTTGGACATTCATCATAAATAAAAGAGCCGTCCTTTTGAGCCGCACCGGCGACTGAAACCAATCGCTTAAGTTGGGACAACACAGGCCACCCCCAGCTCTGGTTCCCTTTGCTAGTTTTTCACTTCCTCTGGTCTCCAGAGAGCAAAGGTGAAAGGGTAATCTGATCCCACCTGCTGACACATCCTCTCTGTAACTGGGGATTCGACTTATTCTATTAGTCGTAAATCCTGTCGCTGGCAGAACAAGTCTGAATAATTCATGTCCCGACAGCTCCCAGTATGACGGTCAGAGTTACTCTTTCAGTTCACTAGTTCTGGATCATGCCAGGTTTTTTTAGTGGAGTCTTGTTCTGGTAGTTAAAGCCATCAGTTCATTTTCACAGTTTAAATTGAAGACAGGTCACTTGGGCTGAAGGCATCAGTGGATGGCAGTTTTCAAGGTGAATTAAATTAAATTGTTGAGAGGAAGGAGCAACAGTGTTGCACCAATTCTGCTGGAAGAGTATCAGTCATGGGTGTGGTAAACAAGGACATGCATGATACGTGTGACTGAGGAGGATGAGCATGGAAGGTTGACTTGAAGAAAGTGAAACAATGGGGTTGGATTTTCCCCAATTTTTGAGGGTCTATGCAAACAATCCACCGGGCTTATTTAGTGCAGGGTACAAAGAATATAACATAAAATCCATTTACCTTGTAATCTCTCCAAGTCCCTCAGTTACAAGGTGTTCTTTGATCTTCTTATTGAACGTCTGATCTGTACACATGGAGTCCCTCTCCAAACCTCTCCAATCCGCCCACACCATTTGTCTGTGTCTCCTTGAAAGTTGACAAACAATGAGAAGTCTCACAGTGCACTTCTACAACTGTCAATACAGTAGAACTAAAGAGGTCATTCAGCAACACATAAATGAAGCCTTACACGAGCTTCTCACTAGCATCATATTTGATTCTTGAATGTTAAGGCAGTTATGTTCTACTATAGTTTGTGGAACAGCGCCAACTCTTCTTCACACAATGCTTCTGAAATATGACTTTTTATTTGTCGCCAAAGATATTGGATGGAATAGTTTTCTAGTCTGGGATTCTGAGCCTGCTGCGATCAGGAAGTCGTGTTCAAAACTGCTCTCTTAGTTCAAATAAACAAGCTCCTCTACTCACCACTGGATTTTGCTCAACACAAGGCATCGGTGGTCACGCAGCCCAGGAGAAGAAGCGCGATATGGATGGGCATTTCACTTTCCGCACGATGAGCTGAAACCGCTGTTAAGGGTTGGTGCAAAAAGTACCAAGCAGAAAAGTTAATAATAATAAACAGAACAAAATCTGAGCTTCATTTAGGCACAGAAAGTAAAACCATAGGGAGGGGCCAGTTAAAAATGCATCAAAGTCGACATCAAATATTAGGAACGTGAGTGCACAGTGGAGTACAGCAGTTTAGTTAAGCGAGGTCACGTCAACAAACAGCTGAAGCCATTCAACCATTGCATCTCGGTTCCATACCATTGGAAAACAAGAGCAACAGGTTTTTCAGAAGAACTTTCTCCTACAAGTCGAGGCCCGCCTCACCACAGCGGGCCAGCAACGTGAGAGGAACAGCTGTGACTGAGCAGACTTTGGTTTGAGGGAGACTTGCAGTGGAGTGGAACGTCTCCAGTAAGCAGTCAACATGGTGGATGAACCTGAAACCGTTTAGTAGCTTGTTGGTAGTTTATTCCAGAAAGCTCTGGGTTCAGTCTGCAGCTGCAGATTCTTTCCTTGTTAGACGCAAAGGAAAAGTGATCTGGATAGTATGTGGTTTTACAGACTTCCTCCATCATCAGCTTCAGTTAAACCTCACAGTCAATTGAATGCGTCTTGTCTCCAGGGAGCCGGACATCCCCCCCTGGGCTCCTCTGCTCTACCAGCTGCAGCTGCTGGACATGAGGGAAAAGCCTGATCTGCTGACTTTACCCGTCGCTGACCGGATCCGCATCGGCAACCAGAAGCGGGAGCGAGGGAACTTTCATTTCCAGAGGGAGGAATTCACCTTGGCTGCAAGAGATTACTCCATGGCCCTGGATGTTCTGACGACCCGCAGCAGAGGTAACCTCCCCTTCTACAGCACGGTCATTTCCCCGCTCAATAACAAGTCCAAATGGATTCTCTCCTTTTTTTTTTTTTTTTTTTTTAAATCGAGCAGATATGCATGTGTAAGATAAAGCATTCACCTGCGGATTACCCGCTCTCTTAACCGACAACCGAGATCGTGGGAGTCCAGAACACCCAAGTCAAGACCGGGACCAGAGTATCCAAAACTTCAAAACTGAATGGTCTCTGTCTCGACTCGGTCTCCGGCCCCCAAAGTCTTGGTCTTGTTCTCTGTAGACTTTGGTCTGGTGAAGCCAGATCTCTCTCCTCCAGAATTCTTCAGGCCGTAGGCACAAAAACGGACTACTAACCCCCCGACAAATCTGGTCTGGTTTAGAAGTTTAAGACACAAGCAGGATCAAATGGAAGTGGCGGAGTGAGCGCAAAGCCCTGCTCTCTGTCTTGTTTTATTCTGACTATTTAAAAGGCAGCTATTCAACTTAAATGGCATCTTAAAAAGAACCTGACACCCTCATTCAAAGGCTAGATTGAAGTGTATTGGGGTCTAATCCTTGTGGCTTTGCATACCAGCGTATTTCTTTGTACACTAGGTGTCACCAGGGAACACAAATGAAGCTTTCTTTGTGAAACAATGTGGCGGACAGATTAACTGGTTCACGAATCTCCAGCAGTAATTGGAAGCTCTTGATCTCATCACTTGAATCACCTCATCACGATGCAGAGTCACGGCTGAGAGCAGCGGGAGCATAAACGCTGTTGGTTAATTCCGCGGCTCGAGCTCATCAAGTTCAATATTTTTCTCTTTCTTCAAATCACCTCAAAGGAGAAGGAACCAGAGTGGGAGAAGTGTAGCTGCATTCATGAACTGCTTTACAATGACTTGTCTCAGAGGAGAGGAGTCATGGACGTTTTTGTTTTTTTTTTTGGTATCAATTTTATGTTACAGATGTGTATACTAAACTAAATTTAAAAAGCAAAACACCAACTAAATTGAGCGTTGTACCGACTGAAAAGATGTTAATGGAGACTGTTATATATATGTGTTATAATGCACTGTAGCCTTGAAATATAAGAAGACATTTTCAGGCTTGTGGAGGTCAAAACGTGAGGAAAATTGTGGCACGTCGAGACGATACCACTAACTGGCGAAGACGTCAAAACATAACAAAACAGGTGAAGCTGTGCGGTGGTGACAAGATCGGCCGTACATCAGACTCAACGGTTCAATGCCACCTTGAGGTTCTGAAGGCCAGTAACTTAGTTTCTCAACACTCAAAACAGTGAGGCCTGATCTAACACTCACACATACTTGTGTACTGGTGTGATGAATCGCTTTATTATCGCGTTGCAGACTTTTACAACCGACACCGAATATTGAGGCCAGATTGCTTGATGGGTCGCAACTTGGATGACCATTGAAACCAGAGTTCTCAGGAATCCACAGCGATAGTTGTGACAGACTCCGTAGTTTCAAGAGTCCCACTTGCATGCGTTTGACTGGGAGTGGTACCAGGGGCCGACGTGGTTTGTGGAGACCAAATCCACAGAGACGAGGAAAAGGAAGAAGGTTTCACTTTGGCTGTTCGAGGGTAACAGCAGTTTTCCAAACTGTAGCCATCTTTTTTTTTGTTGTGTATGTTGTCAAACATCAGGTAATGCTTTCAGTATTCAGTTGAATCCAGAGGTTCCTGTAGACATTTCCAAAAAACTTTAACCACGCTTAGGATCATAAGAGTTCCTGACGTACATTTGGGCTCCCAAACAAGCGAGTTGTTGTTTTTGATCTCCGTTGAAAGAATATCCGGAAATATCCACTTCCTCTGTTCATCCCCGTTTTATCCTCTTGAGCTCCTGCTGGGACGGAAAATCTTGATGTCGACAGTGTTCACAACCAGCTGCTCCGGGAGTTCTGCAGACATTCAACTGCTCAAAAAGGTGTTGTATTTCTTGAAAGAAGTAGGGGGCAACCAGCTGCCGCCCCTTCCCCTGTCCTCTGGGTGTATTGTATGCCAGAGACAGCGACACCCCGTCTTGCTCTCGTAACCTCTTGCATGGTCGGCAAGGCTTGGGCACTTCGCCTACTTCCTCGACTTCCTCTCTGGACCTTTTGACGCGCCTGATGGGTTTACGGTCCACACTTCTGCACAGTTTCTGAGGCAGCGGCAACCACTCTTCGTCGAGAGAATAGTAGCCGCTGCTGCTGTCGTCTTCCTCACTCTCGCTATCGAAGCCGCTTTCGCTGTCGCTGTCGGAAAACTCATCCCACCACCTGAGGCCAGGGGCGCCTTGCTCATCCCCGCTTACAGCTTCAGGCCGACTGAATGGTACGTTGATGTACCCGAGCAGGAGGTCGCTGTGGTCCCTCCCAACAGCACCAGTCGGAGGCTCCTCACCCTTCGCACTGGCCTGCTCTCGAAGCTGATGCATTCCCTGAAACAAGCTTTCGGGATCTTGCATTCCGTCTCCTTGTGCTACGTTTTCAAGTGAAAACCTTTCTTGGCCTTGAAGGGCCATAACGTCTCCCAGATCCATTGGACGCAATAAGAGGGTTTGAATACTAACGCGGGTGACCTTCTTATTGATCCCAGGTACTGAGATCCGACCTTTGTCTGTCCAGCAACTTTATATAATTTTGGAGATTAAAGCCGTTTACTGCCTTTGTTATGTTATCACTTACTACAAGGCCCCATCACTGCAAGCTAGATGATTCATTCGTTTTGTGGACGACCCAACTTTGGTGTCAACAGAGAAGGTCATATTCCCTCTCGTCCTCTGAGAAGAGTAAATATCACTATCAATTTCACACAGTGTCATGTGGGACTGCTGTAAGACCCACGGCAGCTGTGCTTCTGCGTCTTTTTCCAAATACATTTACTGGAAAGGTTAGCACCGGCATGTTGACTCTATCCTGCTAGGTACAAAGTGTTCCGCCTTTGTACAGATGGTAACCAGGGCAGCATGGAGACAGAGGAGGAAGAGGTGCGTGACTACAGAGTGAAGTGCTTCAACAACTTGGCCACGACGCAACTGAAGCTGGAGCAGTACAACGATGCTCTGCAGTCCAGCCAGAATGTTCTGTCCCTCGAGCCCAACAACGTCAAGGCACTGTTCCGAACAGGAAAGGTGATTATTTCGACCCTCCTGTCTGGAAGAAGCCATTGCTTATTTGTTGGCTACACGAGCAGTAAATAATTTCTGGGTTTATGTCCAAGCTGCTGTCAGACATGGGGCAATACAAAGAGGCAATGGAGGTGCTGAAAAAGGCCTTGAAACTGGAACCAACTACCAAGGTAAGATTAGCGTATGTACTTCCTGTTAAGCACAAATCGGTGATTGAAACTTTCCACAGCGTGGGGACGTGATACATCTGTAGATAAACTTTAGCATTGCCACTCATTATTACTTGGGGTGTGTCTCCAGACAGTCAGAGATGTAGCATCCGCTACATCATGGCTCAAAAGTGTCGTCTAAGCTAAGTCATAACTACCACAAGGCATCGCTCCTCCCATGCGGAATATAACTAGTGTCTTTGCTCCCAAGGAGAATGACAGGAACATGTTTGCACAACGCAATAAAAAACATTGACTTGAAGCATCACGTGTAACCTCACATTTGTGAGAGGGAACATTGTCTACATCACCGCTAACAAGTGGGTCAACTCAAACGGAGTCCAATTTAGTGAGCAGCAATAATTTTCTCGTAAGAAAACAACCTCAGAACCTGACTTGAGCTTCACATGGAAACAGCTGTAACTGTTCCAGCGTCCACGTGCTTGTCTTCGACCCACAACTCGTACAACCACGCCGCTCTGAGCTGTTTAGCAAACAGGATAAAAATACATTCAGGAGCTGAACTCTCACAAGCCACAGCTCCAAAAGTGAAGGTGAGACTGAGTCACGATTTCCCGTCCGTTTGAATCGTCTGGTTCCGAGTCAACAATCTGGGTTTATAAACATTATTTTTAGAGCGCGATGTCTGCCGTGAAACGTGTCAGCAACATTTCCATCTGCTGTCTGAAACTTTTCAATGACCTTGTTGTGGGGAGGACGGCTCGCCCAGACAAAACAAAAATATCTGAGTCACGGCAAATCTGGTTGTTGTTGCAGAGTTTCTAGTTCTCTTCCAAACTGGAATGAGAAAGCCTTCGTGTGGTGTGTGCTGAGCTTTGACTGAGTGGAAACAGTATCTCCACTTGAGCTGATCATTTTTCCAAAATATTCCTTAACAGATCTCTGTCATGTCCTCTGTCCAAAATCTTTTGATCCACTCCCTTTTTCACAGTGGCAGTGCAGCAAAAATGACATTATGCCACGTTCTACCACTTCTTTGGAGAACCAGGGTCCTTGCCCTGTCAGGTGTAACCACTCAAGATATTGGTCCAGATCTAAAAGGTTTCATCTCAATAGCTTCATACACAGTAAATGACAGTGGCAAATGAGTGTGTTTGCTACTGACCACTGCAGACTGACATAGATCACATTTGTAGTGTTTTAGTAATGGGCTGGAAAACCTTGTGGGAGGTGCTCGTGACGCACACGTTCAGTACTCTGCTGCCCCCTGTTGGACAGTTGGAAGAATTGTGTGCATATATATTTTTAAAGATCTGCTATGTATATATATATATATATATATATATATATATATATATATATATATATATATATTTTTTTTTTTTTTTTTTTGTTAATAATCCTACATGAGATAGAGACGGGATTTAAAGGTTGTATATTCCCTCTCCAGTGCAGACATTTTTTAATGTGAGAAAGAGAAAAAAAAATCCTCCAAAAAAAAAAAAAAAAAAGAGATTGTGTATATTCAGATGCGTGTTTGGGGAACTTGTGCTGTAATAGAATGAAAAACTAAACAGAGGAGCTCAGCATTGTGGTGACTGTTAATTGTTATCAAGCTGATGTTGCGTTCTTTTAAGGCCATCCATGCCGAGCTGTCCAAACTGGTGAGAAGACAATGTGGGGACAAAGAAACCCAAAAGTTCCAACCCAAACCAGCAGAAATGCTCGGAGAAAACATGGCACCGTTTCTGATCCCTCCCAAAAAGAGGCCAGCGGTGAGTCCGAGATGAGAGTTGCAAACGTGACTTTGTTTTAATCCGATGTTTTGCTTGTTATTCAGGCAATGTCCTGGAAGTTCATACTCGCCGCTCTGCTGGTGGCGCTGGGCAGCTTGGTCACGTCCGTCGTCCTGACCGCGCGAAACTGACCTCGCCTGCCTTTAGGTCGACTGAGTAGAGGATGAATGACGGCACGAGTAGAGGTGAAGCTAGACAGAAGCATTTGATATTTATTTGTCAGAAAGATATAAGAACACTGTAACATTTCAGCTATAAAACATTTTGATCAGAGCTCAAACAAACTGGACTTTAAAATGCCCGACCATTAAAACACCATCCAACTCCGGAGGAAAGAACGCCAGTACATTTTCTGTGTGCAGGAACCTTCATTTAAGTCACTAAAATGCTAAAACCGGTAAAAAATAAAGCACATGCAGTGGTAATAGTGTGTGGGTCATTGTGTTTACAGTTGACAGCAGCTGCTTTTTTTGGGGCTGAGACCCAGTTGGACCTGAGAGTCTGACCTCTGCCTCAGTTTGACACTTCTCTTGACGGCTCTGCGAAAACCGGCGGGGAAAGAGGGGGTTTGTCAGAGTGCGAGGCCGTGAAAGTGAACGGGGACAGTTGTAGGGAATGGAACGACCACCCACCTCGCCAGGTGAAGCACGGCCTCCACAACGTTGGTTCCTTCTTTGGCGCTGGTTTCACAGAACAAGGCTCCATATTCCTGACAAACACAACACTCTTAGATTCCCTGCAGACGAACCAGGAACTCTGAACTTGGGTTGACACCTTGGCAAGCTTTTCTCCGAGCAGACTGCTGACACAGCTGCCATCTGGACTGGACTCCTTCAGGTCCATCTTGTTCCCGATCACACACATGGAAATCTCGTCCTGTGTGCAGTCCTGGCACACAAACACAGACGTCGGTCGCCGCGGCAAATTTACGCTCAGTCACGCGACGCGCTACCTGAATCTCGTCCACCCACGCTCGCACGTTCAGGAAGCTGCTCTCTGAAGTCACATCGTACAACAGGAGGACGCCGTGTGCTTTACGGAAATACGACCGTGCGATGCTGCGAAACCTTCCGTGCGGGAAAACCGGGCAAATTTTAGTGCGGTTGTTTCACGGGCCGCTGCCATCGCACGGCTAAAGAAACGTGGGTGGTGTACCTCTCCTGCCCAGCTGTGTCCCAGATCTGAAGGCTCGTCCTCTCCCCGTCCACCAGCAGCCTCTTGATCTGGAAGTCCACGCCTGATGAGCAGACATGATGAGAGCACAGTTGTGACTCGCGTGTTCCTCAGCGGAACTCACCCAGCGTGCTCTGGATGTCTCCTCTGAACTCGTTGAGCATCAATCGGAGGAGGAAACTGGACTTTCCGGACCCAGCGTCGCCAGCCAGAACCAGACGGAACATGGGAGCCGGCTCCTCCGGTGGTGTGAGGTCGGAGACTGAGGGCTTTAAAGTGACAAATTAGTTCATGAAGTAAGTCACGAGTTGGTGCAGTACAGTGGGATTAAGACATTCCTGTCATTTGTTTAAATCTTCAAATTTTCCTCTGAACTCTGACCTTCACTCTTACAGTAGTAAGTACTGTGTCTCATTGGCTCAAGTGACCTGGATAACCCCAAGGTCAGAGGTCGCACAGCTAAACTAAACTCACAAAACAATGGGCTTCAGTATATGCAACAAGTGTGACTGCACAGAAAGTGTCAAGCCTTATGTATGGAACGATGGCCGACCTTCACTGAAAAAGCAGACAAGCGTCTTCGGAGTGAGGCGGAGAAGGAACTGGTGACACTCGGCGCCAGCGAAACGGCGGCTTCCGACGCGACTTCTGATATCTGTAGCAAACATCTGACATGAATTTCACGTTCAGAGGCGTCGGCGTGCGTGAGCCGCTGCAACCTCGATGTCAGACTGGACGTAGCTCTGAAACACCGTCTCTAGTGAGTTCCTCCCATCGTCGCTGTCATAGTCGCTGCTTTCTGCCATGTCCGTCTGCAGAGAGACGCCGCTGTCCAGGTACTTGTCAGCCCATGAGGCCACGTGAGAATAGCCCGCGCTCCTGCAGCCCAGACAGAAGCGTCAACACATGTTCACTGTGTGGTGGAGAGACTTGTTTATCCTGCCTTCTGGGGATCAATTCTTGGCCTTATGAGGACCTTTTGTAGGGATATTTTTTGCCGGTCCACACAATTTGAAGGTTAAGACTTTTTAAATATATGGGTCAATATAACTGGGTTTCAGTTTGGTTCAGCGTCCTGGTTAAAGTTAGCCATGTAAAACACATGGCTAACTTAAACCGGGACGCTCCAAAACGGAGGGTTAGGTTTAGGGTGAGAGGCTGGGGAAAGGGTTATGGCAATGAGAGGTCCTCACAAGGATAGAGATACGAACGGGTGTGAGTCTACGCACGTGCCGTTGTTGAACGTGCTCTGTCGAAGAGGCTTCATCCTCCGAGCTGGGATGTCATTTTGGGGCGACATCTAGAGGAAGCGTTTGCTGTTAGTTTTCCTAATGGTACGAATGTTGTTGTGTCACGTTGGGAGGAGAGTCACCCGTCTTTTGGTCGCTACCGCTTCACTCTCCAGAGCCGATCGCAGCCCGTCGTTACTGTCACACAGCTGCTTGTTCATCTCCCTGTCAGAGAGTTAAGGTCAACAAATTAGTCAGTCAACCAAACACGTTTCAAACCATTAACAAAAAAGAATCTTGTAAAAGCTTTAAGGAATAAACCGATGAAAAACACGATGTCTTCAGCAGGTTATTTCAAATTGCAATTCATGTCTTTGTCCACTGGGTGGCGGTGTTGGACCAGCCGCTCATGCGTACATGCGAACATCTACGCCACAGCTTTGGTCTTCAATGAGAAGGTTTGGACGAGAAGAAAGATGTACTCACTGGAGCAGGCGGATCTGGCCAGAGTACGACTGATACTCAGAGACCATTTTCTTTAAGTCCTCAGTCACTCTGCAGGTGAGACGAAGGCAACATTAGAACGGCAGCACGGTGTTATGATGGAAGACTCCCCACCTCTCATGGTGGGTTTTTTGATCCAGGTAGGAGTTTTTGATCTTGTCCAGCTCCGTCTGCAGGGCAGAGATGTTTGTCTGCGCTTGTAGCAGCGACGCCTGCAGCCGCTGGTTTTCCTGATAGAGACTTGGATGAAAAAGTGTTCGCCACAAACACTTTTATTAATGCGTCTTTCACAAGCGAGTCACCAGTGTGAGAGTCTGGATTTCAGCCATCAACTGGTTCACTTCTTCCCTCGACGGGTCGTCTTCAGACTCATCTCTCTGAAACAGAGTTAAAAACAATGTGTTAGGCCGTTTTAGTCATGAGCAACATGTGAACAACACTGACTGTCACTATGTTTTTTCCGAAGAAAACAACAGAACAAATTTTTCTTAGAAAAAAGTGCATGTTTTCACACTGCAATTTCCCCACTATAAGCCACAACTTTTTTTCTCGCAGTCTGACCCCTGTAGCTTATACAATGACATGGCTAATATATGGATTTTTACAGGCTAAAGCCCATCATGCTGCCAAAATATTGAGCCTTGTCACATCAAACCAATGACATCACAAGCATTTTATTGACCTTGAAGTGCTGAGTTGCTGAACAAAAGGTTTGCAAAGTACTACTCACTTTTAACAGCCCGTCCACAGTATCGTGCAGCTCAGCCATCTCACTCATGTGCTTCCTCTTCAGCTCAGACACGATGGCCTCCATTTTCCGACGCTCCTGCAGTCATACAGCCAAATCAGCCAGGTGACTGGTGCACACAGTGGAAGGCGCAGAAGTAACACAGCCCCTTTGTGAGGCACAAACATGCAGGCGGTTCGCAAGACTGACTGAAGAATGTGGTTTTTCCAAGAGGCTTTTTTAGCTTTGCTTGAAGCAGCGCGAGGTCAACACAAATATTTAAATTGAGGAGGCAATCCGGAGCACTAAATCCCAAAACACCCTCTTGTTTTAAACTCCAGTCTGACACAGTAGCAGGTTTAACACTCACCTCATCTCTCACTCTTTCCTCTGCTTTGGCCAGCTGAAGCTGCGTGTCCTCCTCCACTTCAGCCAGTCGATTGCTGTTCATCTCCTCAGCTCTGTTTGAAGACATTTATGAAGAGCTTTACTGAATTATATAGCATTTAAAACGGTCACCATAACAACAAGGCCTTTCACAACAGAAGTGAATGAGGGCAAGGTTATTCATTTGCAGGGCACCTGGAGCGGAGCTGTAGCTTCTTTAAGAGAAGACGAAAGAGTGTTTGGGTGGACAGTAAGAAGCCTTCTGCCCCCAATCGGCCTCAGATTCCATCAGTCAGGGAATGCTGGAGTGAATGAAAGGTTTGTTTCTCTTCAAGCTTCCTCCACCTCGTCCTAGCTCCAATTCACCGACCTGTTCTTCCGTTTATTTATTCAGTGCGCTGAGCAAGCAGAACAAGTTTAATTTGGAGCAGGTTCTCTCTAATACACACTGGCAGATGATTCTGCTTGTCATCAGGTGTTATTGTTGCACCTGGAAAATGATTTGTATTTGCAACAGGGATTTAAAAATAAATGAATCTATTCAGTCTAATGTCATTAGATGCTGTGCTATCTCAGTGAGGTGCCAGATAACCTGATATTTTCATTGCTAGCTTGAGCCATTGATCCTGTGCAGGGTGGTCATGTCAAGCACCCCTCAGTTTTCCCTCCGCCTCGACAGCTGGTGAAGGTTCTGAAGAGCTACAGATGGTCCGACTGTTCTCCTCTGGTCACTTATTTAGAGACATTCGTGATCAATAAAGGTCTCCTGGCGACGACGCAGCTCCTCGTCTCATGGAAACTTTGTTTTGTATGAGGACATATTATAATGGTTAAAGATCCTCGCAGTCATGACAGTAGGTGAAGTTAATCTCATGACAAAACCACATGTGGGCCTCAAGGCAACATTCCTATTAAGGAGGAAGACTTTCAATCGTACCGCTTCAAACTTGTTCCCAGCTGCTCAAACTCCAGCCGGGTGTCCAGGCTCTGACCAGCGAGGGAGTGCACCACTTCCTCATACTGCAGCAGCAGCGCGGTGTTTGCAGAGGAGTGAATGGCCTGGTAGAGATCAGCCAACTGCTCCCTGAGACTGAAGGAGAACAAACAGTTAACCAAACAATGGAATGGCATTTTCCCCCACTGACACTTTTACTCACACTCGGTTCCTTTTTTTTTTTTCCACAGGAGTGTGTTTATTTTTAAAAGCCAAAGCAAAACAAACCAGGTAAACAAACTGTAAATGTCAGCAATGTGAATGTCATCATTTGAATGTGATAAAAATAATTGTAGGACCAAAAAATTCAGTTATCTCTCAGAAAGGAAAAATATATATTTTTAAGTGCTCAGATTAAAAAAAATAAAAAAGCTACATGAACAATATTTACAGCGTAGTTTTGTTATATTACTACGCATATTTTAGCACGTTCAGCTTCAGCTTTTATTTAGCGATTATGTAAACATCTTACAGCAAGTATTAAAAAATATAAATAAGTTTGTTGTACAGTTAGGAAATTGGCATAACCTTATTTATAAACCTTTATAATAAATATAAAAAACAGATTAATTAAAATCAAACGGTTCATCAGTTCGTCTAATTTATAATCTAATATAATAAAACTATTGCATCTTGACCTTTTTTCTATAAAAATTGGATATTTCACAAAACAAATATATTTATATTTTCAACAACAGTGTGAACAGCAGAGGAAGTAAGGAGGGATGGTGTCAGCATGTTGGAAAAAAACATAATTTCTTTGCAAAACTAGTTTTATGACAAGATAACTTCAAATCAAATATTGTGATGTGATCACATCGAGAGGTTTTGGCTAAAACTAACCCCAATATACAACAGGACAAAAAATAAAATAAAACTGCAGCCAACTGCAAGTTCAACTTTCAGTCTGATACATACAGCAGCGTAGAGGAAAAAAGACAAACACACATATCTGCGTTGATAGACTCAATCTTGAAAATAAATAATCCAACTCGACACCGTCAGTGTTGTGCTAGTTCTTCAATCCTGCCACGTCATTTCAGTGTATGGAGAACTTGAGCTTGTGAAGAATTGTAGCATCAGATGTCATCACTTTCCCTCATTCAAAATTGGAACAAACTTCCTCGAAAACTAAATCACAACTCTACACAGTAGATATTGAAGAAGGTGGAGCAGCATGGCATCTCTTCATTTATACAAGGAAGCTGAGATATTCAGTAAACCACTCGGGGATGAACAGGCAACATGATCCAGTTATTTTTATTGGGAAGCATTTGGTTCAGGAAAATCAGTGTCGGCAAAATGACTCTATGGCCATTTCTGAAATCCTCTTGTAGCATCTTCTGAATCAAAAGATAGCTGGAGGAACTGGACCTTCCAGTATGGATCCAGGATAAAATATAAATAGGAATTGTATCATTTTCAGTGGGAAAAACCAGAGTTCCTGGAGGAAACCCAGAGGAGTGTTTCAGAGCAGGTCAGTCTGTCTGCACAGTTTTACCTCCTCCTCTTTTTATTGCCAAGTCTTCCCAGGTATCATCAGAGTTCATCTCTCTTTTCAGGAACCTCCATGCAGTGGAATATCTTGATCCTCCTTTCTTGATCTCTTGCAAGGTCCTCCAATAACAGGAGCATCGTCTTGCTGCTCCTCCTCCAAAGATCTCTTTAAGGATCCTGTAGTGAGAGCGACCTCTTGTTCAACCTCATCGCCGGGATGCTCATCGTGCAGCTGGACCTCCTCTTGACCCGACCTGTTAGATGGCTCATTTAGTCTTGCTGTCTGAGGGAATTCACCCTCTTCCACGTCCCATCTTCCCCGGAAAATTGACGTGAACTGGACAGGCACGTCGTCGTCGCCGGCTGAGTTATAGCCGGTGCTGTCGTCACTGTCGTCATCACTCTGGTTGTCGGTATTAATGTCACTGTCGCTCAAATTCATCCCAATGTCATCCCACCATCGGCAGAACGTATCCATGCAACTCAGTTCCATGGTTTCCTCGCCAAGTCGTAATCTGGACCCTCTGGGCAACGTTTCATCGACCGCCATTAAGACTAAATTCGTCACGTGGCGGCAGATTTCATCGATCCCGTTGGCCATGTTGAATAAATCCATTTCAACGTTTGCTTCAAACATATCCAATAGACCTCTGTTTGGGGGAGGGTGGAGTAGGTGAGGCTCTTGTGGTGCGTTCCCTAATACTATGTGTAAATCTGAAAAAACATGTGACCTTCCCATGTTTTTGTTTTGTTTTTCTCAGAGGGGTAAGGTTCTTGTAGCCTCAATTCAAAGAAAGAAAAGAGCAGTTTTTCAGATTCAAGGAACCATAACACTCTAGATGAGCGATCCAACTAGTGAGTCCAGGTAATATTTATAACTTTGAATATTAATGTGGCATTCACAACGCTCGTATCAGCTTTATTATGTCATCACCAGTAGGCGCTGGAGATCAAGGCCAAAAAAAAAAAAAAAACATTCAGAAGGCATAGCTTGATCAGAAGCAACCAACACGTGGTGATCGATCTGCTGATGGAAACTCCTTTTTAGCTCAATAAAATCTAAAAAATTGGGGATTTGTATGACTATGTAAATCAATCTAACACAACAACCTGACTCCCATCATTGGAGACAACACACAACAAAGTGAGAAGAGAAAAGTTACAGTATTTGGAAAATAATATTCCAGACAAAACATTTGATTAAGCTCACCAAGTTTAACCATGAATAAACATGACAATTTGTTTGTCAGCGGGTACGTCATTCATGCATCATGACACAGAGGGTTAGCCAAATACGTACTGTAACCCAAACAAACAGCGACACAAAGCAATTATTGGACCAACAACGGACGGTATGTTTAGCATGACGCAGGAATAGTGCTGGGCCATTTTACTGAAAAATAAAAAAAAAAATAATAATTGGTTTGGTCTCAAGTCTGCAGGTTGTTTTAAAATACTTCATTATTGTAAAATATCAAATATATTTTTAAAATACCAGTTTTGGAATGAATATTTTTAACAATACATTCAACAAACTATATTAACAATAGCGTCAAGTGCATAAGAACACTCTCCGGTCAACAAATGTAAGTAAATAAAACAAATATAAAAATAACATAAGAACAATCTCCACATTGATATCAAGTCACAGGAGGTGACATGATGCTGTGTTGGAACGGATTAGCGTGCTGGTCAGTACTACAACGGGAAGTTGCCAAAAAGACCAACAAACAACACTCATTCACTCATTCCAGAAGACTTTGACCTCTGGTGGTGAGGGGCGAGAGGCGCATCCAAGTAGCCACGGAGTCCGTTTATTTAAGGATCAGCGTGGCAGCCGATAATCGAGATCAACTTGAAACGATCATTAATCATGACCATCACTCAGTCCTCCATGCGGGAGTGAGACCTGAGGCAGAGACTATGCGATGAGCTCTTCTTCAGGTGCTGCAGTACCAGCACCTTCCTCCTGAATGTCTAGGACTACTACAGTGGCAGAAAAAAAAAGTTTCCGGAAAGCCATAAAGTTTCACACAGTCACAAATATCATCATGAAATCTTCACTTGTGATTGAAACGTTGTGGCTGCATTATACAAACAAACAAATATTTTTATTTGAATGTTTGTTTATAGTTTACAGCAAAAACTACCAACACCAAAGTCTTGACAATTTAAATACGTCAGTTCTCACACATTGACTTCTCTAAGTCAACAAATACCAATGAATGGGTTCAATACTGGACAAAAAAATAAACCATCCCATCATCAAATTCATATTCAGTAGTCCTGCTATTAGAAGACAATAGGATGTATATGGTGTTGATTCGGTGAAATATCTTGTCAAAAAAGCTCTAAATCGTCAGTAGCTGTGACCTGTTCTAGACCGGCGATCATGACCAGGGTATCCCTTCATACATATCCGGGACATACGTCAGTCCACCGACAGAGTGTCAGAAATAAGCAGTAGAAATAAAGGAGTGATGGTCCAGAACGAGGCCTAATGTTTGCAGTCACAGTATGTTGCACAGCTTTAAAGCTTTCAAGACAATTAAACATGACTTTAAAGACACACACGATACTTTGTTTCACTCGCACAAGTTGTACAGTGTATTTAAAACAAACGCCAAACTAATGCAGACTTTTACTCAATCCTAAATGAAACAAAGTAAACATTATTTCGACCTCTGTGAAGGGGAGTTTAGCATCTCTGCTCTCATCTAGTAGCATTAGCCGTTAGCTCGACACCTGAGCGGACGCTTTACCTCTCAGAGAAGACAGAAACCACGTTGGACTTGTCCACAAACTCTTCCCACGCACCCCCGAGGATGGTGCTCGACCCGGCTTCGGCGAACAGGTCGAATGCGGCGGAGAACTCCTGGAACATGGAGGAGAACTCGCAGTAGTCGATGTGTCCATCATTGTCGGCGTCCAACCTGTCGAACAGCGCTCGGATCTCAGACTCCGGGACGTTGTGCTCCTGGCACACGGCGGTGAAGTCCTCGAACTCAATCCGCCCGGACTTATTCACGTCACAAACCGAGAACAGCCGGCGAATACGAGACCGGTCCATTCTTCGACGATAAAACTCATAAAACGACGTTTTCACTTAAAAAGCCACCAGCTCGCGCACCTCGAACTCACTGTCAAACTTCATCGCTTCTGCTTTCGAGGCAGTTGATTGGTTCAAATAGAGAGGTGGGCGGGACATATGCGTCACTCAAGATACCTGTGTGAGTAAAAACAAATAATTATCCGGATTAGAAAAGTATGCAAAAGAAAAACTATCTCAACTAATAAGGATGAAATCATCTTAAAAGATACAGAAAATTATTTAATTTAATTTAACAGAACAGTTTTGTGGAACAAGACAGGAAAAAAGTGTGTGTGTGTGTGTGTGTATATATATATATATATATATATATATATATATATATATATATATATATATATATATATATATATATAAATAATTGCTAATGTATCATTTGGTGAAACAAAGCCAGTAGAAATGCCTCAAGCTTGAGCGTCCGGCGACATTCCAGCAGAAGGAAACCTCCAAATAAACAGCAGGACTATAAACGTCCAACTGCGTCGGTGACTGCGCTTTATTTGCCTTTCAGGTGTGTGTGTTTATGAGACACCTCTTTGTGTCCATGGTAGCTGACTGTTTCTGGTTGCACCTCTTGAGTCAACACTGACCTCTCATCTCCAAGTAAAAACCAGACGACACCCGACTCATAAAAAAAGAAGCCTCTGTTTGATCTTTATTTGAAAAATTAAAATAAAGTGCTTTTATATACAATACAAAAAAAACAGTGATGCATGATACAAAAAAATACATTTCAACATTTCGTTTTCTTTTTTTTTTTTTACACTGGCAGCTGAATTTACAAAACAATTTCATATAGAAACTTTTTTTTTTTTTTTACATGTTGACAACAGTCTGAGCAACTTGTCACAAATAGAAGGCCTGACTATAGTGGTTCATTTAGAGCAGACGACTCCGTGGTATTGAGATTAGGATACACCACATGACAGTGAAGGCTGGTAATCAATTAAAGCACATATTTGCACGAAATCTCTGCCACGGTATTTTTTCTTTTTTTTTGTTGTTGTGCACTTAGCAAACTAAATATTGTTCCAAAGACAGCCACTTCACCAACAGCTGCCAAGAGTTAAATAACAGTCAAAGCATGAGTGTCTGGTTCTGGGCGAGCGTTCGTACGACAGAACCAGTTCTACAGTGCCATTAATAACAATAATCTAATACTCATATTTAAGCCAGTGGTTATCTGTGTGCTACATTTTTAAGGATAACATCACGTCCCTGACTGAAGCCACTGTAACAAAAATACAGTAAATAAAACAACAGTATCACATGTTTCCACACCAACACTCCCGCAGTGTCGCGTCGACTCAACAACGCTACTACCTGGTTAGTCCATAATCCCAAGAGGCACATCTCTGGATTATTGTCGCAGAATGTGTTAGTACCCTTCTTCACAAAGGCAGATGTGTGCTATGAAATCTATGACCTGCATTATACTAAGGCTGGACAGCGTTGTGTGCAAATAGTATGCATTCTGATGCTGCATCCACAACAAGATGGTTTCTTTTTCAGACTTTAGGACACATCGGTAGCGAAAACCTAGAGATATTCAGCACCTTATGACCACGATTTGATGTAAAAGTTTGTTTCATCTTGATTCATATTTATTGCCAATATTCAGAGGGCAGACAAGGCTTTGTTTTGTCTCAAACTGAACCCTTCCCTCTGCCCAGCATTTAATATTTATTGAACTTCTAAAATTGAATCTGATTTATTTAATGTCGATGTCATTCACCACGTGCAGATTAAAGTATTTCTAATAGAAGAGACACTCTAACTCAGTTTTCAGTAAAGGTGCCATGTTATCAAAACATTTTTTCAATAACAATTTTACCAGTAAGGTCTCTCGTTTGCAACTCAATGTTAAAATAAACTACAATTTAAATGCCACCTAAACTGATTGAATCACATTTTTTTTTAATCCTGAGGATCAAACCTCAGAATAAATGGGTCATTTATAAGTAAACTTAAGTGTGGTTCAGAGTCCTGGTTAAGTAGAGCCATTTGTTTTGATGGTTTAGGGTGAGAGGCTGGGGAAAGGGTTATGTCACTGAGTGGACCCAACAACATGGTGCGACAAACCTGTGTGTGCATGCACTTGTATAGCTATCCTAATTCTTGGGCACATTTTTGCTGGTCCCCACAAGTCCAGGCCTCAATTTGAGGATGAAGACATCAAAATAACTCAGTCATTATAATTGGGTTTATGTTTGGTTCAGATACCTGGTTAAGGTTAACCAGTAGTTTCCATTGGTTAGGTTTAGTGTGAGAGGCTGGAGAAAGCACTGAGGCCATGAGAGTCTCCACAAGGATAGATCTACAAACGTGTGTCTCTGTGTGTGTCAGCTCAATTTTTTAGTGCCTTATTTTGAGGGAATTTTTTTTTATAAATGGCTCATTATTATTCCTGCGACACATCCCATAAAGCACAGTCAGAGTAGTCAATGAAGTTACATTTTTGTTTTACAAACTGCACGCCTCTCACTGGGCCAAAAAAGAAGTTAAACCAAATCCATGAAAAGTCATTTGAAGTGGAAAATGTGGGCTAAAATAACTGGGGGCACATCTGTATGCAATGAAAACACAGAAAAGTGAATCGTTGTGCTCGCAGTGTGACTGCACACACAATGCAAACCCTGTCTAAGAGCAAGTTAATGCTGTGCCGGTTTGAAACAGAAACCATGTGGATGCAGCTCGAGTCACTTTGCCTCCTTTGAATGTCAGATTTCTACACTGGCAGTAATGTTGCAATACTAACTCATGATTTAACCACTGTATTGTTGAAGGAACTAAACTGTTTGGTAGAACGAATATGATGCTTCAACCCATGACATTATTGCTTCAAAGTGGGGAACCTCTCTTATTGAATGTTATTGAAAACCTATCCCGAGTGAACTCATTTGGCAACAAGTTAATATACTGGACTGTCTTGGATAAAACACACCATGATGGCTAAAAATCTTTTGCATACTCAAGTTAAGTGCGCGTGTGTGCGTCTGCAGTGCCGTTAAATCATGTCAAACACCTTTGTGCTTTCTCGATCCGAAGGTGAAGATTCCGTGTGTCTCATCTCACTTCACATTATGTGCTTTGCATAGACTGCCTGACTCATCAAGAACAGCATGATAAAATACCTGGAGAGAGAGGGGGCGCTATTCCATTGATCACATTTGGCTTCAAAAATGAAGCAGCCGGCTTCATTTGTATCCACGACTAGGACCGGTACTTGGTGTCAGTCTTCACGTTCTTTTGGTGTAAAGTGATTGAGGTGTTAAAAAAAAAGAAATGAATCTCTTACAAGTCAGTGTTCAGACTTCAGCCTGGAGCGGCAGGAAACATAAACCGGACCTTTCCGTGTGTCAGTTGTCGGCCGCCGGATGGTGTGTGTGTCTGTGTTTATCTTGTGGCTGTACAGTACAATCGACGCAGCGCCAGCTGATGACTGAGAGAAGGTGACGTCCGTTGTGCGAGATCATGTTTAAACATCCTTCTGTCTTTTCAGAGCCTCCCTGTGAGAACATGTGGACGGACCGATCGGCGGTGCCGCGGAACCTCGGGTGTGATCCCTCTGCTGCTGATACATTCTGTTTCCGAACAAAAGCGCCGCGATATCAGAAGGCAAACTGGAACTTCTTAAGTGGATGAAGGTGAGATACAAATGTCCATGGACCACAGGAACAGAAGATAAGACAAAGTGCAAAATCTGTGAAATTAAAGTTGCTCATTCAAGAGTCCTTTTCCAAGTGCACTCGTTCAGTTGTGGTTCATTTCCTCTTTACACGATGGAGTCTTTGATTTCCGAGCCCAGTCTGACCCGCGGCCGTGGGCTCGTCGGGGATAGCTTCACGTGACTGTCCTTCAAGTCCAGAACTCTCTTCTCAGACTCTAAGAAGCTCTTGTGGTTGTCAGGGGAGGTGCACTCGTGCGGCGGAGTGCTACAGATGTAGTTGTCATGAAGGGTCTGATAACCTTTGTGATCTGCCACGGAGGCCGGGACCGCGTTGCCGTTCAGGGGAAGGCTCTCGGCAGGTTTCACGATAATCCTGGGCTTCTTCTGCTGCATGCTGGGGCACTCGCCCTCTTTCAGCATGGACTTCATGTGGTCTCGGTTCCGGTACACCACAAAAAGGGAGAAGACCAGCAGTGAGAAGGCCAGGAGGGCGCACACCACGATGAGCTCATTCCAGTAGGTCTTCGTGTTGATCTGTGGCGAGCGGGCTTCACCGGGGAGGATGACAAACTCGTCCTGGGAGATTAGATGAGTGCGCGAGTGCCCGATCAGCGTGGTGCTCTCCTCCTTGGCCTCGCCCTTCACGCAGTAGTTGGCCAGCAGCTGCCTGAAGCCTTCCTCCACCGACCAGCACTCGTAGGTCTCCAGGCGGTCTGCTTGAGCCACCACCACCAGGCCTCCCTCCGGGCTCGGGTAATGAAAGTGACCCACGCTATCGCTGAACTTCCAGCTCTGCTCGGCCAGATTGGAGCGCGGCTTGCAGGGCAGCACTTTGAACGTGTTGGCGGGGATGATGACCACTTGACATGAAGACGGCCCTGCAGAGAACACGGACAGATATTGCAGCCATTGATATCCCCAAAAGTGTGTACCGTCTTTCTCAACTTCCAGTTGGTTATGTTTGTTTTAACTGAACCTCAGATATGTGTATTTTTGCTACATGCTTTCTGTTCTTTACTCAACCTAGCTGGGAGAAAAGTTGGAGTGACAACGTGTCCTGAAACAACTAGCACAATAAATAAGCTACTTCATACCGAATGACTCACTCATGCCTTCTTTCTTCTTTCTTTTTGAAATTCAAATATTTACACACAAAAGCAACGTGTGCTCTTACGTCACCAAAACTAGGCCACTTCCAAGTTCTCAAGTTCACTGTATATATATATATATATATATATATATATATATATATATATATATTCCTGAACAAAATTCTTATACAATTGCAATTCTTATACAAATACTTTCAAGACATTAAAAGAGCTTCAGCTTAACTAAGGTGATATAAAACTTGAATACAGCCACCGTCATGATTTATTGTGCTATTGCCAAACTGATGCAAAATAAACAATATTTTGTTGTTTAACTGTATGTGTGGGTCCATCATTTGATTCAGTGATATACCAAATTCATTCAAATTGAAAACTGTGACTTCTTGGGTTAAATATTCTCATACCATTAAACTGCGATTAACTGAGATTAATTAATCATAAATTCTATTATCAATTAGATTAATGTTTTTAATCGAATCCCACCCCTATGACTGACTGACTGACTGACTGACTTGGTAAAATGTCACACTTACGTGTCACTGGAGGTTTAACCGACCGTGGACTGGAGACGGTTTTGTTGCAGACTGATGTATCTGCTTCGTCGACATCCTGCAGCCACACACTGAAACACATGAACATGTTTTAATGCCTCGCATCACAGGATCAGTTTTTTACATTGTAGATTTCATGAATAATACCTGCTGGTTGGCGACCGGCTGCTCATCACACACTGCCGTCCGTTCCAGCCACAGTAGGGATCGCGTGAGAGGACGCACTCCCCACAACTCTGGTAGTTGGAGCAGTTGGCCACCGGGAGCTCCACCAGCTCAGACAGGGAGGTAATATACAGTCGACCCTATAGCGATGGTGACGTGGAGACGTGAAGCTATTGTCGAGCATTTAGGTAGAAATCCAGTTCACAAGAGTGTGGCATACCTTATGTGAGTCCAGCTGAATACGCTGCACCGGCTTGGAGTGGCTGAAGACCACGATCTCCTCAATGATGTGCATCTTGTTTTTCACATTCAAGGCTTTGTGAATCCTCCCATCATCTGGAAATATTCAAAAACGATTGAACATGTAAAGTTGACTACACTGACTATGTCGCCTTCTAATACCTGTCCCGATAAAGAGCACGTCGTAGGCTTTGTTCAGGGCACGGACTTGATGGACTGCGATCTGGGTGTAGCGGACGTTGCGCTTCAGGAGGAGCGGCTGGCTGCGGAGCACGCTGTCCATGAGGAAGTGGTCTTTGACGAAGTTCAGCACCTTGTCTGGCATGTGCAGGGAGGAGGAGATGCCCTGCTCTCTGGCTGTGTTGGTGATGCACTGCAGAGACATCAGACAGGCACATCCATCCAAGCTTAAGATTAACAACACAGTTTTGGTATTGAAACTGTAATTCTATTTAGTTTTGTTTTTCTATAATCATTCTGAATCTTACAATTTAGATTTAGCCGACTTAAAACTTATTTAGAAACAATAAAACTGATTTAATGGGTCACAATGTTTCCTCAGAGTACTTTGTTTTTCTTTCACAAATTTAACGCATAATAATTCAGTTATTAAGTTTACTATTTAAATAAAATTGATAGATGAAAAGTACTTCACACACAATGTCCTATATACTGTATATATGAATCGTTTTACAATTTCTTCAACGTGCAGTTCTGTCTTTTGACCAGCAGGTGGAGGCATTCACTCACCGCGCCCGGTCTTGGATCAGGAACAGGATGGTTGTAAGTGTACCACTGCTGAGTTTCCCTGTTGACCTCGCGGTATCTGCCGTTGAACGCCCGGTCCACTTGGTCCATCGTGAAAGAGCAGACAGCAGAAGCCCCCGACGCGCCTTTGTACCTGAGGAGACGTTGGGTTCGTTTAGACTTCAGCATATCATCCACGTGGACGTTCCATTCTCACCACTGGGAGGTGAAGACGCCGTAAAACATGGTGTTCTTCCAGTCCTCTGGGCTGGGCGTCAGCACAAACATGTCCTGGATGATGTTGAAGGGGAAGCCGTCGTCAGGTAAGGAGCAGAGGAGCTGAGCCTTCAGGAAGGTGGTCCATTTCTTCTGCAGGACTCTCTCTCCCCCCAGGTCTCCCTAAAACACAGCACATTTGAGAGTGACGCCAGAGCTTAGCAGCAACAGTCATGAAATACTGAAGTACAACACTGCATAACTGTGTGCTCCTAATCGCCCAGAGATGTAGACGACGAAGGTTGACCTTCTCCGGTCCAACCAGGAAGAGCTAAATGAGTCCTGCCGGGAGCCTTGAACAACCCTGAGGCAGCACACTTCTAGGTCGCGGAAACAATAAGCATCCTCACAACCGGCTTCGATAAAACATCCGGCGCTTGAAGGAGGACAAGTGCTTTCAAATCGGGGAATAAAAAGAGGCATTTCACCCCAATGATTCTGCCACGCTCTGACTCGACGCCTTCGGCTGGCAAAGTCATGTGTGGCCTTGAGGAGGAGAAAACTCATGCAGTGGTTCTGCAGCAGGCTGGAGGTGCAAATTAAAACTGTTACGTCATCTTCTTCTAGGGAAGGGTCAATGACCTGTAAAAGCCGATGGCAATGATAAAGTCCTAAACATTTTCAAACAAATGATAGCAACGTATTATTGCAAAGACTGAGTCCAAGGGGCTTTTGACATGAACACTTCATGCCAGAGTAATTGAAGGAAGTATCCATCTTTCCCTCAGATGTGACACAAAGTGAACGAACATATAATGAAGCAGCTTTTCTCATCGGAATTTCAGGCTTATAGAACGAGTGCCTGAGCTGTCTCTGATTAATTGCAACAAATTAATCCTCATTAAGTGCTTTTTTTCCCTCCACGGAAAGCAGCTCAAAAGCCTCTGACATGACAGGAAGTCATAACTTTAAATCACAGGAGAGAACAAGCATGTAAATGGATAAAAAGGGGAGGAGGTGTGGGGGGTGAGTTTGGACTTGGAAAAAGCTGTCACAGCTCAATACATATCAAAGGAAAGCAACCTCCAGCCCCTGATGTTTCATGTTCCCGAACTCCAGGTTAGAAATTTCAGGCTCAGCAGCTGGACTTTATCTGATGGACTTGATGTAGGTGGTCCTTATCTTATTCAGCGGGACGACTACAAAGCACGTAGAGCTGTTGTTGTAGAATGAAGCAGCCAAGTCAAGCTTACATTCTTTATTTAAAGTAGGCAATGAGAATCTCGGATTACTGAGGAGAGGCTGCTGAAATACTCAAAGAGAAGAGTCGAAACGTGGTAATAAAAGTTACAATGAGAGTAGAAGTAGAGTTATTGGGGTGAAATTATGCATTAATAAATCATGAAATAGGTTAAAGGAAGTTATCACAATGCGCAATATTAAAGTGTAATAAAAGTGGTGGAATTGTTTGGTATGCCATTAGTTATTTTTACTTTTAAAGTACGAAGTCATACACCTTTAAAAGTATAAATATCTAAAGTAACTCCAAAGAAATTATTTAAAACAAGTGATAAAAGAAAAAGCAATTATTTTAAAATGTAATTTTCACAAAAAAAAAAAAAACTGATTCAGATAAGGAGGGAATTCATTTCGACATAAGAAGAAATATTAATAAAAAATAAAAAAACAGATATATATTATTAGATATATTATATTAGATTGGATTTTATAGAAATATAACAAAATAATTAAATGTCAATCATAACAAAAAAAGTTTTTTTGTGAGAATCACATGACTATGAGAAGAAAACATCCATAAAACATGAAGATGGACTGAAGAAGACAACACTGCCTGACAACAACCAGTATACACAGTAAGTTAAAGATCCCGGGATGGTGTTGGGAGGTTTTGGTTTAGGGGGAAAAGGTCTCTTGAGATGGACTATCTGCCCTCAAGGATCACTCACCTTACACACACGAGCGATGCGGGACACAATGGTGTTGTCAAAGAAATCAAACTCCTTCCCTGCTTCGCTGAAGAAGAAGTAAATCTTATCGTCATCGCCCACCTCATTGCCCCTGGGAAGACTGGCCTGGATGTAGGCAGAGCCCACAAAGGCCGGGTCTGGAAGGACACCACACAGTCAACATGACGTAGCTGCGACAACAGGCTCAACGGCAAATCTGATCGCTGGGAGGACGTGTGAAGCCTTGTGTTGCAGCTGGAGAACTACCTTGTAGCCAGTTGAGAGAGTTTTCGGTTTTCAGAGACGTCCCTTGACTGAGACTCTTGTAGATGATGGGTTCGTTTCCTTGGAAATTACTCACTGTACCCGCATAAAGCTCACCATCTACGAAGCAAGAAGATTTGGTTCAGTCATTCACCGTAATCACCTTCATTTTACCAACTGCTGTTCCAGCTCATCTTGGATCAGACGTCTTGACCCAAATCATGTTGTAACTGTTGAGCCTACGCGGTAGAGACAGTGACTCTGGAGTGAGCGGGGCAGACACGGGTTCAAATCCCTGTAGGGCTGTGCATTGGAATCAAATGACGACTATCTTTAGGTGACTTTTGCGTCCTATGTTGATGTCAGCCTTCAGCGTAACGTAATATTCTCACGAGACGGTCCATCGAGACTGGGACTCACCCGCCATGATGGCTGTGGATTTGTATTCCGGGTTGAACGGGCAGCGGCTTCTTCCATCCTCAGAAACAACCTCACCGTTTTCGCTCCGCACCAGAGAGAAATCTGACGAGTCCTGCACAAAACACAGCACGTATTTCAAGATAAAGTCAGTGAGTGGCCTGTGATACCGAGAAACACTCACCGCTGTGTTATGGAGGGACATGGGGAGGAAGTAGAGGGAAGACGTCGATAATTGAGAGACACTCAAACGGTTTAATTTGATTATGTGCATTAAATATGTTGATCCATTTCCTCTAGCCACAGGAGATGATAATAATAATGTGCATCATAATGCTGAGTGACCGGAGGGCAGAATGCATTACGGCTCAGATAAACGTGGATCAGATAGAACTGCTTGCTCCTGTGTTCCATCAATCAAACGACTTTATTTATATAGCGCTTTTCAGAGCGTTCAACTCCAAGCACTTCACCATGATAAAAGAAAACAGTCGCTCATCACATTAACCATTCCTGTACACACAATGCATTGAGATTCTACGGCGCAGGCTTGTGTGTGTGTGTACTTGTTAGCCTGCCTTGTGGGGACCAATCCCTTACAAAACACTATTTTGGGGGGACCTTATGCTTTCGTGAAGATAAAAATGCTGTGTGTGTGTGTGTGTGTGTGAGGGTTTCAGAAACTCACGATATAAGCACAGATGGGGCTGAACGCGTAGGTTCCACACACATAGAGGTGAGTGCTGTTCACGCGGAGTAAAATCTTGATGTAGTTGAAGCAATCCGTCTGAAAACAGAGAGACAGTGTTCTATTTCAGGTTCAATATAAAGCATGTTTATGGAAATACATTCCACACAAGTTCATTTTCATCTGCTCTTCCTGTTCTGAACACAAAGAGACATTTAATTTGATCTATTTATTAGTTTTGTGTTTTCTTGCTGCTCGATTTGCTGACCTCTCATGCAGGTCAGTCACTCAGGCGACCAAATGATGACATCACGATTCCAAGGAATGTCCCTAAATTAGAGCTGTTTTCTACATGGGTGAAATGTAGGAAACTCTGGGATCTGCTGGTGCTGCTTCCTTCAGCTGAAGCCCTGACAAAATGCTGTCACTTTGCCTCTAATGTGAGCAAAAATGAGACGAAGATGCTGGTCATGTGACAACAACTATAGCTGAGTATATAATGCACTGCTCTTGACAAATAAAACCAGGAGATAAACATGAATTCTAAAATAAAAACCACGACAAAATGTCAGGCTGCTAAAAATCAACACAAAACTTAATTCAACATGGTCACACTTGAGATAAGGGGGAATATTTGACCCTAAATAAACGACTCATTCATACATGTATATTGAGCAGACTAGTCAGTAATGAATTATGATAAAGCATTGATAAGAGTCTTGTTAATACTGACTAGATTTTCACCCTGGAATAGTCACCAAAAGTTCACTCTAAACAACGGCATAATTACCAAGTATTAACTGTAAATAAACAAGAAAAAGTTTATTGTGATCCCCACTCACCTGTGGGTCCTTCCCTTTAAAAATGCACTCTTCTCTCTTCCCATCTGGAGTTTCCCATGTGATCTGCATGGAGGAATCACAGATGATTCTCAGTGTGTGTGTCTTACAGCATGTGTATTTCTGTACTCCCTCTGAACCTGTGGGATCAGCCTGGAACCGTGTTCAGCACTTTCTGGTTCACGGTCACTTACATTTCTTTGTAGCTTGGCTGCGCTGATATCAGAAAGGTTGAGAGCAAAGAGAATCTCCCGAGCGCCGATGTAGAGCGTGCCATCTTCTTCGCTGAGGAGCACGGAGGTGAAGTTGAGCACCCCGCTGGCTGTGAAGCTTTTGCTCGTCCTCTCCTTCGCATCTTTGTGGAAATGGAAAAAGAGAATTTGCAGATTGAAAAAGTTATGACGAAATGAGATATCACTTCTACAGAGTTACGCGTAAAAACACACTTTTTGTTCTATGTTTACTGAAGTTATTTTTTATTTAAACATAAATGTTTTTTTTTATTGAAAATATTCCACTAAAACTACTAAAAACTTCAACTTAGTAATATAATATTCTGTCAATAATGTAAGATGGCAGCAAGATTCACTGATTCCAAATCTAAAGACTCTCCTTCTCTGGTTTAAAATTGAAATAGATATTTTTATTAGTTTTTATTGGGGGGGATTTCTTTACTATGCTGTTCTGATTGGAACTTTAACTGTACCTTTAGAGATGGAACCTTAGTTAGTTTAAATTAGTAATTTTTTATTATTATTTTACACTGTACATTTTCTTTTTCAGGTTTATTTATTTCCTTTTATCAGGAAAAAACAGAAGCACTATCATAGTCCAAAAAAACTTATTGAAGCAAACTGACTTAAATATTAAGTTAAAACAGTACAACAACTAGACACCTTGTGATTGACCTTCTGGAACTTTCTTTCTCTGTATTGTTGTAAACTATGACAAATAGGAACTGCCCTAGTAGCAGATTGAGAGTCACCGGGAAGCCATTATTTAAATGGCATCACTTCCTTCACACATGAAACCAATGCAGCAGAGATTATAAGACTTAATGTTTGACAGATCACAGAGTCACCATGAGGTAGATGCCCTGCAGTGCATGTGGCCTGACATGAGCTAACCTTGCCGAGAAGGAGGTTGAGAGACTTCCCTAGCCTTGGGAAAACAACTTGTTAATAACAGCCCATTGCCATGGCAACAGAAAGCCTCATTGCCGTTAAATCTGTCCTTAAAACCACAAGACACTCAGCTCTGCACACAGTAACATGGATCCATCAAGGCTCCCTTCTCCCTATCATTACAGGATAAACAGAGTGATTCCTCCACTCCTCCTCGCTGGAGCTGCTTCATCACGGCAAAGCCTCCAGCCAGTTTAACTACAGCGCAGCAGAGGAAGACGAAGGCCGGAGCCAGAATCTAAACAAAAGCTGGAGGCACTTTCATCGGGAAGGAAGATAGCGACGTGGTTATTCTCCACAGTTGCATGATCACAGTTATGGTCTGTAAGCACAGCGCAACAGGGCCCTTAATTGAGATTCATTGAAGAGAAATGGGAGGTTAACAAACAATCCTAACTTTCTATGAAGAGTCATTTAAAAGAGAGCCGCATGATATCGGTGACTCAAATAAATGTTCGGAGTCAAAATCTATGAATGTAATTTGGTTAATAAAGCCCAGATCTGACTGCTCGCCTGAGGGGCACATGACAAAACATTTCCATGCACCTATAAACTTCAACATCATTTCCTCCAAATATGACTTGTAACCTTCCGTGACGTTGCTGCCAACCACTTGGGATTCTCCCTGACATCTTGCCTGTGTTTTCCCAGCCACGACTTCCTCGTTTTCCAAATCTGTTTTCCATCTTCCTGGAGTTCAGCACCACTTTTCTGTGGCTTCATTGTCACAAATAAAGCCTTCAGGAGTTCGCGTCAGACAACAATGAAGGGTATTATCGTCGCGAACGAGAGAGGGAGGCGTGCGAGGAGTACAGGTCAGGGTGAGTTCATGCCGTGAGGGCTCGCCACCAGCTTGTAAACCTCAGTGTTTGACCTCTGTGAGTTGTTGTGTCTTGGTTTTGCGGTTGCGACATGGCTGCTGTGCCAGGCTGTGAGAGCAGGGGTCTTAGACCTTCACAATCCGTGACACCAAACAACTAGAAATACTACATTAGTGCTTTTTAACGGTGACTATATCATAGCTGTAATTACTGTATTGGTTTTTCATAACATTTTAAATAGGAATACATCCACATCAAAAAGTAATTAATCAAAATGTTTTGGTATTTTACTGTTAGATTTATACACAATTGTGGCTTGTATTTTTACATTGTCTCAGTTTCCCAACTATTATCATACAGTTTCATAGTTTCATCATATCACACAAATTAATTTGGACCACAGAGGACAATCAGAAAAGCATGGCAAGAACATACCATAATTTCTAGACTGCAAGTTGCTACTTTTTTCTCATGGTCTGAACCCTGCAGCTTCTACAAAGACTCGGCTAATATGGATTTTTACAGACTAAAGAGCGTCATGCTGCCAAAACATTGAGCATTGTCACATCAAACCAATGAAATCACAGGCGTTTTATTGATCTTAAACTGATCAAAATGTGCTGTGCTGTCGGAACATCGGATCGGCAGGAGAAAACGGCCCATTTTGAGCGCTTTAATGTCAATAAAAGATGTGAGGAGTTCATGATTCAAGTTGAGAACATTGGCCAGTTTGTTTCATGAGTCAGTCTCCATGCTGGAGCCCATTTTCAAAACTAGTTTAGAAGTCATCCTCATGCCATTTTAAGCTGGGTGCACCGCTGACCTTTTACGTATGAACTAGGAGTCCGGAATTTACGGTACATACTTATTTAAGTTTCCAACCACAAAGATACAACAAAAGCAAACAACTAAACATACATGAAAACATGTGCGCCACACAGATGGAACAAAAAAAAAAGAGGATCCCCTTTCGACAAACTCACCGTAAAACTAGAATAGGAAGGTTGAAAAAGCTAATAAACTTCTAAAATCAGTCACAGGTCAAGAGGATGAACTGTGTCCAACTACAAACAAAGCAACTTTCTCAACCTCAATAAATCAGCGGTGTGAAGCGGAGGGAGAGACAAGAGCTTTGTTTGCCTCTGCGCACATGAATGACCCCTCACAGACGCCGCACTGAGGGCCTTCACCTCTGGCGGCTGGCAGCAATACAAGATCATTGCTACTATTATGTAATTAGGGGTAATTTTATTTTACAAATGACTCCATTAAATGGTTAAAAATGGTCCTTTATTGGCTCTCGCTAATCTATTTGGAGAAGGGGGATTTAATTATACTGGGCTTAAAGGAATCCTTCAATAGACTTGGAGCCAATTTGCTAATGGGTCCGTGTCCAAAGAGTACAATAATTAAAAGCTTGTCAAATCCCCCCAGGGAATTGTAGAGTAATTTGTCGTTTTGAGACAGAAATCTAGTGTCTACTTTGTAAAGCTTTACAACAGCTTTCCTCTGCTTTGGAGCTGACCACGCAAGTCTGTTGGGTGTGTGTCTTTTTGATGGCATCGTATAGCTTCATTCATGCGTGCTGATCCCCTCCTGCATCAGGTGGCACCAGTTGCATAATATTTTTTACAGCCTGACTGAGGACTCGTGGGGAACGGCACGTCAAAGATCCCGATTCTGCCTCTGGTCTTCACACACCAATGAACCAAGCTAGTCACTGTAAGTGTAGAGAAATAGCAACCACTGTAGTCAGCAGTATTCTGAAGAAAGAGAGAGAATAGAAATAAAAAGAAAATGTTGATACACTCAGATATTGTAAGACTTGATGGAGCATATCAATATTTATTTAATAAATTCCTGCATAATGTAGTGTTTTTGAGTTTACTGAAACTTCGTCGGCAGCAAGCAATTTGACTTCTTCTTCAGCTTCTTCTAACAGACGACGTGAGCTTCAATATAGCAATATGATGGTTTAATCTGAAGAAACAAGACCATCATTCACAGCATTCAAAGCCGCGCACAGACAAGAGCCAAGTTGTTTATCTGACATGTCACGCCAGGGTCAAACTAACATGCTACAGTTCTGTTCATTTCTTTTTAAAAATATCACAGTAAATGGCTATATCGCAAGATATTGCATCTTGTATTGGGATACGTACTGTTTTGCCAGACTTCAGCAGCCTTAATCCGTTGGTGCGCCATACTCTATTTAGTGCTTATACATACTGTATCTTTGAGCGTGTTAAAGACAATTCTGTGTCCTCTGATTGATTAGATACACAGACCAATCCGATTACACCCAACAAAAGTTTTTCAAAAGCCTCTCTGTCGTTATCATGCGTGGATAAACTAGCATGACACTGAATTTTACATTTTAAACTCCTTTCACTGACTACGGTTGACTATCTCCAGTGCTTCTATGTCAGTGTAAAATGTACAAATATTCCAAAGAGCCACTGTTTGAAGTTACACCTCAAAAGGATGACTTGTCACAGGGGCCAATTTTTGGCTGCAAAATCTGTGATATCGACAGAATTATTTGCTAAATTGTACTTATGGACATAAAAATTCTAAAATACGGAAATTTTAATTTCCTCAGCCAGATTCAGGAAGTAGCTTCAATTCATTTGGATTGAGGACAAAAATATGAGCCATGATTCCTAAGACTTGTATAAGAGCTTAAGAACTTAAGAATTGACATTACTATTAATATTAACAGTAAATAAGCAAGTAATTAGCTTATTAATAGTTCATATGTGTTCTTCAATCAAATGCATTACCAAAAGTCTATATTCCACTCCAGTCATGTTATCAAAAAAAAAAAAATCACAACTTTGCGATTGTTGTCCAGAAATGTGATTTCTGCTGACAAGGAGGAAATGCTCTGTAGGTAAGCAACAACAGGATGAAACCTCCATTCATTCTGCAGACCAGCGAGCTGCACTCCATCAGACAAACCTACTGCAATCCAATTGTTCTGAAAGAAAGCTATTACATCCCACAAGTGAGATCAACTCCAGCGGCAGGGAGTCAACACCAGTCCCACTGGGTCAGTGTCAGATCAGGGAAAGAACTAATGTGGCTTTGTTGGCAGATATCAAGATGGAACACACTTATCCCAAACATCACAGGGTCTTTATCGAGACCTGCTGCTGCTGCTGCCGCTGGGTGGGTTACACTGTGTGGGGTACAGACGAAAGCATCTGGAAGGCATTAAGCCAACAGACCCCGGGGTCAATTAACCAGGAAATTCATTAGGCAAGCCTGTTAACTTGTGCGGCTGCATCTTGTTAGCAGGGTATTGTTTCCAGTGCACCGCGGTGGCACAGAGACCAGTGGCGAATGTAAGAGCCGAACGAAGGTTGGGACGTGAGATTGTAATTACTCTGGAAGCTACAGAGATTAAGCAGACTTATTTGATACTCACTCTGCAGGGATGAGCGGCACCATGCTACGGCACTGCAGTTTACTGGAACAGGATTGAAATGGACTCCTTAACATGATACTAGAGAGTATAGTGAAAATATCTGTCTGTCAGAGGGCGAGCCCAACCTGAGAATAATATATAAAGAGGGACCACCTATGATGAAGGGGGTCACGTATCTTTATTTACGTTTAATTACAGACCAAAATAATCGATTCAAATAAGGCCGATGAATCGCAGACAAACTTTCTTTCAGGGAACATTTATAGTGCACCAATTCCAGGACACCACATTGTGAAATGCAATGTCATCACCAAAACACAGACAATGAAAATTCAATTTTTAAAATGTTTAGATTTTTCTGTGCATTTAATACAGTGAAGAGTTTCTTCATCAAAGTGCAGAGAGTTAAATTTGATCACTCGAATATTAAAACGTGATTAACTGAAATATACAATTCTAATTTCCACCATTTTCATCACAAACTTTGCCCAAGTATCTCCAACAGCTGTAAGACATAACAGGAAGACAGGTTAAGTCTGTCCGACTTATGTCAATCTTCTTAAAGTATTCTTAAGAACGCATTTTGCTCATGTTTCAGGACTTGTTCATTACTTTACAAACACAACAAGAGGAGAGGGGGACAAAAGTTCTCCTGAAGACCTGCATCTTCTGGTCAACTTCCCTGCAGCTCCACAATCGTAGAGAGCTTCATTTAAAGTGCAGGTGGAGGCAACAGAGGAACACTGTGACTGGGTAACTGAAAACCCCCCTCTGAAATAGTGTGCCTCCAAATCCTGTTACTAAACCTAAGAACCAGCTCCTCGCTGTGAAGTCTGACTTGTTGATCCCTGACTCCCATCAGCTTGCACTTGTAAGCTGATGATGTGCTGAAAATCCCTTAGCTAATTATAATTACCACCATTATTTCTAACCTTCTGCGATCGTTGCAGGTAATTTTCCAGATCAACGTGCAGAAATACAGCCATCGCATCTTAACGGAAGAGCAATGGAATTTTAATTACTGTTTGTTTTTCGGGCCAGTTTTTCCACAAATCAATCGCTGCCCTCACGAGGAATATTGAACACCGTGTTCAATACCATGCTGTGCTTTGGTAACCAATAGCCTCATTAGAACTATCACGATGTTTAGGGCTACATTTGCAGCTCAGGTTCATCAATGTCTTGAGTGTGCTGAGGTGCGAGTCTGTAGAAACCTCAGCTATAGAGCTTCCATGTCACTCTAGCTGCTTAAATTCTGTCACACCAATGTTTAAAAAAAATGACTGCTGATTTGCTGCTGAAAAACCTCAGAGCAGTGGGTTCCATCAAAATAATGGTGTCATTCTCCATGGTTAAATAAACTCACTTAAAGATAAATATTGAATTATCCGCATGGGAGTCAGCCATTTCTTAAATGTCAAATTAGTGATTAAAACACTACTAAAATACTCATCACACCAAACGTCAGACAAGTTGAAATACATATTTAATTACTGGCAGGATATTTCAAAACTCATAGCCAGTGTGACCCAAAACAGCCAAGTCATAATAAAACCTGCACCGTCATTACAGTGCCACTGACATCCGGCCTCAACCATCAGCGCAATTTCTGAAAAGCTGTTATCTCACTTGGCACCGCTGTCATTCTGAATTACTTGTGAGTGGTTGATTCCACCGGTCGGAACATGACAGCACTTGGATAATTAAAGCTTTCCTCTCCAAAGTGGCTGCGGCTTGGCCTCTAAACAAAAATCACTGCGCCGCTGTCGACACACATGATGTCCAACAGAGCCACCTCACGGGCGACTCAAAAGGTTTGCCTTTAAAAGGTACTTTGGAAGACTAAACCATTCAACGTGGGCCGTGTTGGAGTCTGGAACAAAAGCAGAGACACAAAGCAGATGCAGGCTCAACTCCCCGAGCCTGTGATCCGTCCTGATATGCACATAATGAAAACCAGACTGGTGTTCGCACCATGCCACATACAAATCCCCATTCATTATTCATGGCAGATTAGCCTCTTCATTAAGGCGGGACTATGGGACAATGGGCGCAGCAGAAAAGCAGAGGGGAAGTTGGTTTGTGAGAATGTTCCCGGATGAGCAGCGGTGGCCAAGGCGATTGGGCCGCTCATGTCCACGGAGGTTACAGAATGCCATTCATACCCGACAAGAAGAGCAGAAACCAGCTGAGAAAAGGCAGAAACTGCAGTAAAGTTCATGTCCCTCGGGCCTGCAGATCCGCATGCCATTTCAAAATGTAAACTCAACGTGACAAAGCATCTTTTGCTCCGCAGGCATGGAAAATGTCAAGATGCACTTTCACAAGTTTAACTACAAACCTGCTGCACTCAGAAGGTTTGATTACCTTTGTTACAAGTGGTCTTAAAGTGAGTCATCTGACTATTTATAGCAAAGATAACAGCAAGTTTGGCACTGAAATTTTTTTTTTTTAGTTTTTTTTTAGTCGAAACCACCAGGTCTTGAATAGACTGCATGGATCAATTTGCAAAACTGGCAACAGCAACACTTATGTTGTCTTTATTTTTGATTCATTTCATTTTATTTATTTTGGCCAAGCCATTGACATTATTTAATACGACCAACAATGAAAAATGTGTGACTTTTTTCCACCCCATAACAGCCAATAAGCACTGAGACATACTGCCTGAATATACAGTGTTTCAAAACAGTCAATGTTTCCCCTTCATGAAAATGTCATTTTGATTTTAGAAATAAATATTCTATATGTAACTGGTGATTTAAAGCATTTAATATTGCCCTTAAGTTGAAAAAAAAAGTGATTTTCACCACCCCATAACACTCCATTTCGTTACGGGGTGGTTTCAAACCAACCTAAATATACAACATTTTGTATACACAGCGCATACACACATACATGTGTATACACAATACTGTGTATATAGGTTGGTTCGGTTTGACGTTTCTAATGTTTACTTGTCTACACGCTTGTGCTGGCAAGCACATATATTTCAGTGTCCATATGTTGTTGACACAGACGAGCGTGACAAATAAAAATCTCGACCTTTAGCGTAGACTTCACCGTACAAAGACAACCAGTTACTCGCTCCGTATTTATTATGCTACTCCAGTCATGGAAAAACCTGAATACTATGGGATGCTTTACGCACACACAACTGCTAATCCCCAAAAATGCACGGTCCAATAGTAAAGTTAGGTCTCCATTGAGAAGCAACTTTTCTTTAACATCTATTATTGAAAGATAAAGCAGTTGAACCATAACTGCTAAAACGTGCCTGACTGGTCTTCCTCTTTCTCATTCCACCTACGCTGCTCATATATTCTCCGTCTGACAATGCAGCCTTAAATCTTTTATTGTGTGTGCTTAACGTCGGCAGCACACCCTTAAAGCAAATCACTCCATCAAAAGTGGGAGAAGTGTGAACGTGAAGCCTCTTTTCAGCAGGTGATTAATGCCGTGTGTTGTGAAACGCTCCGCCAGGGCCGAGGCTGCGGGCTTTAGAGAGCCGATGATGATGATGATGATGATGATGAGGGGAGATTATGCTGGTGGGTAAGCAGGTTCCAGGTGAGGGAGTGGGCACGTTCAGACAGGTAAAGGCCACTGACCTATTTATACATAAGCTACATGACTGGAAATGTGATCATGGAAGGTTTAAAATGACAATCTTTTAAAGTGGTTATCATGCAAAGTAAACCATGTTAAGGAACATTAATTGGAAGCCTGCGTTCACATCTAATCCAGTTATTTAGATAGATAACCAGGGTTCAACTGTAGTGCAACTTCATGGTACAATTTCATTATAATTCCTTGGTTACTGACTGTCTTCAACAGCAGAATGTAATCATGTAAATATTGAGAGGGAAAGCAGCGATTCTATTCCAAACTTTGATCAACAGAATTTCAAGACGCAGACAGGGTGGAGAGGGTTTTGGACTAGGCTGACCCAGGATCTGACCTCTGCAAATGATGCAGTCCGTCAAGTCAAAGATCATGGATCTCATCCACAGAAGGATGAAATACCAACTCTAGCAGAGAGTGTGTCCCCACCTGTTGGAGCAAGTTTCTCCTGCATGGTATCGAGTGGGCGTAAGATGGAGATTGATAGACAGGCCATAAAGAGGGTATTCACTTACCGATCAAGCTACGTTCAAGCCTGGCAACCTCGAGGGCGTCCTGACTCCCTAAATTTCCGATCATCAGAGCCTGTATAGGGCCCTAATCGTACTGCCATCATGCCGGCTTCCATGAAAAGAGTGTTTCTTTCCAAGTAATTTCACTGAATTAGAATGAAATTCACAGATATGCCTTTGTGGACCCGCAGCTTTGCAATTGCAGGCGGCATATTTGTTTTCAGGGGCCAAATCTTATGGTTATCCAAATATCATGAGTCGCGTCATTCATATTTGATTGGCTGAAGCGATATAGAAGAACACTGTTATTGATGGGGAGACGCTGTTGACTGGAAGAAGCACATGTATGTGCCAAACTAAACAATTGTGCACAAAACTTGAAGATTTTTTTTTTTGCTTTGTTGGTGGTAAAAACAGTCATTGAACAGGGGAAAGAACGGACGGGGCCTTCTGTCTATCTCTGCACGTTTCCACAAAGCTTACGTCTACAGACCAAATGGAGCAGTACCACTGGAAACCGTGGGGGGCAGTGTTGCTTTTACTACCAGATGTGTGGCTCCAATGAGACACGAAGAAGACGTAACAATGGCAGAAATTCTCCATCCTCCAGTCGCAATATATTTAACGCCGCCTCCTACAACACTGCCTGTTTCATCTTTTGTGCGAGAGATAGATTATCAATACTTTGTTTTGGAGTTTGTTGTTGTCATAAACTTTTGACTGTGGGCTTCTCCCCCTGGTGGATATATTGGTGAACAGCAACACCAATGTAAAGAAGCCATGGGAGCATGTGATCAGTGAAAGTAACGTTTAAAACGGACAAGTGAATTTTGTACATAAAGGGAGCATAAATGGGCCTCTAAACTAAAGTTTGTTGACCCTGCAGCAGACTGCAGGATATTCAGCAACCAACTCAGATTGGGTGTTGTGTAATTCTAAAAAGCAAACACAGAACAACCAGCTATATTAAATAAAAGCAATATCAGAGAGTGCAGGCGAGACTGCTGTCAGACTGCCCTCCGACAGTTACAGCACAATAGTCCGAGCTGATGTCGTAATTATGTCTGACCTGCAGGTTCTGGACACAGCCACTCTCATGTAGCTGCAGATTTGGAATCAATATAGAGAAAACAAACACAATTTCTCCCATCTAAATCCTTTTAAGGTTTCCAATGGAAACAGACAGATGGTTTGTTTTGATGGGTTTCTTTCTCCGGGAGAGTTAATGACTGGCAGCACTATTGGGACATGAATAATTAGTTTTGAAGGCAGAATGTGGGAGGTAGCACTCGACAAATTGGGCCTTTAAGAGGGTTTGACAGACTCGAGCGATTTTTATTTGTCCTCCTTAGATGAAAGCAGGAGACAAGAGTGAATAATGAGTATTTACAGGAGAATGTAAAAGTTTAAATAAGCTGCCGTGTCATCATCAATTTTTTATTAAGTCCTCAGTCGCTAGGTAAAAAATACATCACTGACTCAGAGCTTCAAGTGAGGCTTTGGAGGCTCTGTGCACACAGAAGGAGATTCACATTCCCTCATGTTGGCCATAGGTGAGGGGAGGAGCCACGTTAGCTGTTTTGAGGCTCACACTTTGAGCAATATCATTCACCAGTGACTGTGACGGTTGCTGAGGTGATGATATGTTTCAAGTCAAACTGGTGTTTTTATAGATTTACATTCATCGGATGCTCAATTTGCTCCAAGTGTAAAACAGAAAAAGTGCAATGCTCACAACAAGGTTTTTGGCGACAGTGTGACAAGACTGAGAAGTCCAAGTCATTGCCTGATAGAAAATTATTCTTCATTTCACTAATATTTTCTGGCCTTACTAGTCCATATAATTACTCTTTATATTATCATAGTCTTTATGCAGTCCATTAAGTGTCAAAATGCATAATTTGGAATTCTTCACTACTAACTGTGCCTCCTAATCCACCTCCTTCTATAAAAACATTTGTATTTGGAAACAATTGTTTACACTTGTAATCTCCAGAAAACAGCCTGTTAAATGGCAAGGCTTCAACACTATGACCTTTGTGAGTCACATGGCACACATATGTCCTAACTATTTGTTTTGGTGGCTTTAAATTTGAGGTGAATTTTATTTGGAGCCAAGTATTTCCAGCTCTTCTGGTCCAAAGAAACATGATTTGACAGGACGGATGTGGACCTGGGTGTTAAGTTTGAGGCAGATTGTTGACATCAAAGTTGAGAGTAATAGCAGGAGTTTTGACCAATTTATGGTGTACATCATCCACATGCACACAAAAAAAGGACGATGGTTTTAAGTTAAACGCACGCACTAATCACAAAAGGCTTATAAACTATCCCTGCACCGCTGTTGACCACCTTGGCTGATCAGTAAGCGATACAATCAGGCTTGGTAGGAGGCATGTTTTAAGTGGAACAATAAATACCAGTAGTCAACTTATAACTTATGTTTGTCTCTAGTTATTCAAAGAGTGGCTAAAGTGTGGCTAAAGCTTTGGCCAAGCTGATAGGTCGAACTGTGGGCAATAAATAGCAATATCTAAAAATATTCCACAGAGAAATTTCAGAATAAAGTTCAAAACAAACATGTAAATAAGAAACTTACTGTAAGGGAAGGTGAGTCGAGGAATGACGTCCGTTTCTGCAACTGCTGTGTTCCAGCAAACGGCCAGGATAATAGTGCAGGCTGGGAGACAAAGCCAAGCCATACCCATTGTCCATATGTCTCCTCAGGACCAGCAGCCCACTCAAAGTATTCACCCTCACTGCCCTGGGGAATTCATGAAGAGTGTATTTTCTTAAAACTCCGGTTCGTTTGTCTTTTCTTTCTCTCCTCTGCCTGTGTTTATCCAGGAAGCCAGACAAGAAGGACCGCAGTGTCTTCAAGACAGAAGGTGACACGCCTTCAGGGTCTTTAGCAGATGTTGTTTTAAAGGACGTTCAGCAGCTCAGAGAAAATCCAGGTACAACGAGTCTCCATGCAGCACCTGTGAATAGAAACATCACTATTATTACCCTTTTAAATATTAGTTCTCTGGTAGTGGATTGGACTTGTGAACGCAACATGAAAAACATCTTACTTTTCATTGCCCAGTGAGGTGTAAAGGTGAGACGTATCAGATGTCTATTGTGCAGTGTTTTTCCAGGTCAGCGACTCATAATAGTGTTGGTTGCGATGATGTTATAAAGGTTCATAAAGATGTTATCTCAAAATACAACCACATTGACCCAGACTGAGTTTCATAGTCACTCAAAGCCTCCAATAAAAATGTGTGAAGAAAGTATTTCCGAAGCAGTCACACTCACATGCAATTTAATTTGTTTAAACTTCCTTTTAATGCTTTTTATCCAGCAAACACACACATATATATATATATATATATATGGTATATACATTTTTTAAAGTGAAATTGCTCCAAACAAACTATTGTTTTATATTGAATAAAAACTTGGTGTCCTATTTTTTTTAATTCCTATTTTCTTCTTCCAAACTCAGCGCTGCAGACAGAGTTTAGCACGCCTTGGCAAGTGTGGAAAACAGCTGCCAGGTGAAAATTTAATCAGCCATGAAGCTAGGATGCTGATTAACTGAATGTAGTGAGTTGTGAATGGAAATTCAATACCGGCATCCCGGTTACAATAGCAAACACTCCATTACTGTTGCCACAGGGAGCACCTCATTAAAGACAGCCAGCAGCGGATTCGGTTTCCTTGGGAGGTACAGAGATCGATCGCAGGAGGTAGTAAGTGAAGCTATTTCGGGATGGCATCAATAGACTTTTGACTTGAAGGTACCGGTAGAAAAAGACAAAAAAACTTGTGGTATTTAATTCAGATTCAGACTCGACAGTCCCGCGAAAACATGCCCCCGACGCCCCTCGTCATTACCGTCCTTTGTGTGAAACTATTCAAAAGTGAGACGCCCCTTGTCCAACAAGCAGACACACCAACATCAATTCTGGGTTCGGGGGGGAAAAAGAGATTGACTGAGGAGGAGAGGGAGACGAGTGTGAGAACAAGGGTTCCTCTGACAGCAAAGAAATCTATATGCTGCTCTGCTCTTCACCGCTCGCTCCTGCATGATGCATCATCTGAATCATCCCTTTCATTCCCCACACAGACCGGATAGTGTGCTCTGTGCAGACAATCTCACACCAAATCACCCCATGTTCACTCGATCCTGATGAACCGACGAATGCAGCAGGTAATTAACGTAAAATGATGCGACTGCAAAGATTTGTTTACGATGCCGTTCGCTCGGGAGGGACTCAAAATTGGTAGTACTGTATTCGTGGTTAAAACATTTTGATGGTACAAAGTAATGGGAGATAAGAGGAGGGAAAATAAGTGCAGGCAAGGTAGGTGAGCTGGAAAATGGAAGCAGAAATGATTTATGATGAACATGTACCAGAGAGATTGAAATGAAGGGTTGTGGAGACAGTTTTTGGACTATCAATCATAGATACAAGGAGACAAAAATGAGTTTCCTGGGGCGGACGGCTGGTGTGGTACTTCGAGGAGCTGGTGTTGGGACTCAAACTAGAGCTTTCTCAATAACCTACTGACAGCACAATTGCTCACTTATGGTGGCTCATATTAAAAGTTTAAACTCTATTTCTGAAATACTTCTGAACTGGAAAGAAACAGACCCTGTTTCACAGCATAGAGCGAAGAAGCTCCAGATTACAGAAGCAAAACAGGGAAATCTGGGTAGAAATTTGAATCAGTTTAATCTACTCCTTGGGATAAGATCATGTCTTGGTGGGAAAGATCAAAGCGAATGCTCGAGGAAATCCTTGTTGTAGAATTCCATCTGATACATTATTAATAAATAGGAGATAAACTCAAAACAATAAACAATACATAAACAATATGATATACACATAAACAATATGAGAGCCTAACCCACTTGTCAAAAAAAATTGGATGAAAAACTACAAAACTACAAAGGCAGCATTTACATCGATACTGTGATTTTTATATAATATACAGATAAACGACTGCTTATTTATCTACAGTACTTATATATCAACATCACTTGAATTCACACAGGTGGCGTGAAGAAGAAAGTGATGCAGCTCTCTCACTACAGATATTGAACAGATATTTCCTGAACATGTGATTAAAATTGTCAAATTGTCTTTCAAGTTTCAGTTTTAAACAGCAGTTAACACCTTTCATAGTGAAACATAATCACTCAAGTTTTAACATTGTTTTCTAGGAGGAAGTTTATGATCCATTTTTGTTGCAGATAATATATTAACTGTTATCACACTTGCAAGGAGGAAGAAAACTGTATCAAGTATCATTTCTTCTCTTTAGTTGAGGAACAACAAGAACTATTTAGAAGACAGAAACAGCAGCAGCAATGTGGAAAAAAACAGATGCCACAGCCATCATGAGCACAAAACGGTCACGGCAAAACAAATTCCACACGCTCCTTTCACTGGAAAAGTGTTGATGGATAATCAAAACATCGCGGTATTACTGACAGCTCAGGAAGCCTAACAAGAACACTTACGTAAGCCCTCTCTCAGAAACCTGGACACTTGCTCCCAGATGTGGCCTTCAACCTGTGTACAGCGCTTGCCCTTCTGCCCCTGGAATAACCTCCGCCGCACTCAAGCGCTAACAGATGTGTGACTGCTGTCAGGAGGCGCGTGTACACCTGCACATGTTGATTCACTCTAAGTGTGAGACTGGTGTGTCGGCGTACGCTGGATGACTGGTCAGTGGTGACGTGGAACGACGCGCTACAGTGATCGAGAGTGAGTCAGAGTTTACCGCACTAACTCACAAGATAAGAGTATCTGCCTTAGATGACTCATACTTCCGTTGCCGTGAGTCAAGTGAAAGATACCGGTGATAGCTTCCGTTTTTACTCAACTGAAGAGCAATAGACCTAAATAACAGTTCATGTGATGTGTGACCAGGCGAGTATTGTCGAACCCCAAACATTCCGAGGATAAGAATGTTTTTGTTTTTCCAGTCGTGAAGCCACTTAGTTGGGGACTGAATGGGAAAACAAGGAGTCAAGAAACCCAAACCTTAACATCCACTACTCTTCTTAACTAAAATATATATAACTGTAAAACTAAACATAACCTACTATAGTCTAGCAACGAGGGATGAACAGTATATCTCAGAATTGTACTGTAGTTTTAGTGTCAACAGATTAAAAATGTAATCTCAATTAGTCGCACTAAAGTTGAGTTAACTTGTGATTAATGGCAAATGAATCACACATTTTGTATCTGTTCTAAATGTAACTTAAAGGAAGATGTACATAAACACGAGTCGCCAATAATGCTTACCTTGTACACATATGTGTTTACTCCAACAAGCCATCACAACAGATACTGTCAACAACATTCTTTAGAAAAACCTCAGAGGTGCTGAAAAGACTCAAAAACATGGTAAAACTGTCAGCATTAATGGCCACTCTTCTGTTGATCATATCTATCTATAAAAATCAACAAGAAATGAGGTTTCTGGTTTCATAGAAGGGTCACATTTGTCAAGATGAAGGCCAGCATTTATGGACTAAGGAGACAGTTTGGTTTCACACAACACTCGAGCTAATGGCTGTCTTTAAAAAAGACAGCAAAATTAGAGCAAATAGCTTGTTTGGTGATGAAAATTTGCACTGATCCAACTTTTATGGACCCAATACCGATACTAAAACCTGGGCTTTGAGTATCAACTGATACCAATCCAATACCAATGTACTGTATTGACCAAGCATTAACCTTTATGCCTTGCTGTGGGATAAAAGGCAAACGTGACTTCATATGTAAATATGGCGCCGTGCTTCCCAAGGTGCTTAATTAAGTTGGTGGCGTTGAACCTGGTGGGGTCACTCCAACCCCTCCCTTGCATGTCGGTGCTGTAGTTTCCACTCAGCTGAGCATCTGCAGCTAGCTGCTGCCATGTCATCATTCTGACCTTGCTTAAGACACTGGAACGGATTGATACTTGATAGCAGGATTGGGATCGGTCCATCCCTAAATCTGACCACTGAATTGGTTGAACAATGAGCAAAATATGGTGTTATGAGTTTGGCCTGGTCTGTACCAGACAGGTTCAAGTCAATAGCCAGGATGACTGAGACTGAAAAAGGTCAACTCAAATAGCATGCAAAGAATGAATGAGTTCACCCAAATGTTTGATGAAATAAACTGCACTAATATTTCATTTACCTGAGGATAAGTGAGCTTGGCGATCAAATGAAAGTAGGTTAAAAATATAAGGCCTTTAAAAAGGAAACACAAAAGCCTTTCGTAGGCTTGCTGTTGATGCCATTCAACAGCCCAAAAAAGTCAAGTGCCCATCCTTTTTAACCTACTTCCCAAGACAAATCCCAAAAGTAATTAATGGTTGGTCCATCCTTGTGAACTATACCGCAGTAATTACGAGCATATGTTATTCCAAAGACTTTTAATTGCCTAATTAAAGTCTTATTAAAACTATTGAACAGAGATTGGGAACGTTGTGAACTTAAGGTTGAGGCGAGCTAAATTGCTCAAGCGTCCATCTCCTGCGGGACCGGTGACACTCATATGGAGGTCACGGATAATATTATGAGCGCAGCTCCAAAAACATCCTGGAAATGAAGAGGAAGTTGCGCAGGATGTATTGCCACAGTTGACTAATAAAGTAGATGGCAAGCCAAAGTATCCTCGCCTCTCGCTTTGAAATCGACGCACAAAAGTGTAAATCAGCCACTCTTCAAAGTGAAAACATTCAAAAACGATATTCCATTTCTTTCCATTTCCCCTCTAAGAAAATTTCCATAGCAGATGTGGAGGCAGCAGAAGCAGCTTGCTGATGAAATGTAAAGTAGCTTCACCAACTCTGGCTGTTATTACGATCAGGGCTACAGTGGGTGAAAGAAGAGCAGCAGGAGCCCAGTGACAGGAAAGCCCAATTATCCGGCGCGAGAGGAAGTATATGATGAGATGTGAATGAAAGACACGTCTCTGAAGTAGCTGATTTGTCTCAAACCCAAAACCCCGGCGTCAATTAATTGAGAGTAAACAGATCGACGAGGTCACTTATTGTTGCATCTTTGAGAAGTGACAGGGCAACACAAATATAAGGGGGCCAAGTAGGTTTTGTTAGCGACTGGTTATGGACACCATGGCACACTGAAGGTGCGTCAAAATGGTGAGAGGAAAACCCACTTTAAAAAACAGTCTGACAGCAGCTTAATAAAAGGTACATAGAGAGTGCTCAAAGCTTGATTTAACTCTTCTGACAGTGAGTGACGTGACACGTGAATGAAGAAAAGCGACAGTCATTTAATGTGCCAATGCTTAAGAAACAAGGTCACGTGAAACCTACTGAAATGAACAATAGTACGTAGCCTTGTTTCGCAACTTCATGTTGGATGATTCCCTAATTGGCCTGAACAAACTTGAGAGAGGAAAATACCCTCATTAATCGAACAAGACAAACACTAGACTCGATTGGTTCTTCAAACAACATGCTTGGCTTGATGCCCGTCCCTTGCTCTTCAACAGACTCTCCCTATCAAAACACAGCAGACCCAACCAAAGCCTGGCTTATCCAAGTGACGACACCAAAAGATCTGCTTCGTACAGCAAGACTGACAGGGAAATCGGTGCTGATCTTTCTCTACAATATTAAATAAACTGATGTCCATAGAATGATAGAGATAAAGTGACTTTCTAGAGTCACACTATTTGAATAGGAATTCAGAACTTAGTAATGCAGGCAGTTTTTACCTTTAAAAACGTCATTAAATCTACAGTCAATAAAGACAGGAAGACAATTCACTGCCATAAAAGCTTCAAAAGAATGACTAGATCATGATATTTTTTTTTAAAAGTACAACATGTTTTTATATCACAAAACAATTTTAGATCCACTTTGCACAACTTCAACGTTCCTCTTTAATTCAGCATCAAAGGATAATGTCACCGAGTGTAAAGCTGACATGACATAGATACAATTTAAATCTCTCACAGGAACATTAGCCTCCGCAGGAAAATAGCTTTTTAAGACAGAGTTTTTCCGTCTGCGATCCGTCTGAGCAAGAAAACGGAACGCTCATCTCCACACGTGACGTCACCTCCGCATTAGGGCAGCATGACATTTTTACAGCCTTGAAAATGGAAAGAACACGGCGACGGTGGACTGTGATTAGATGTGCAGAATGAGCAGTCATGCAATTACAGTATGGAAATCTCTTTCTGTGTCTCTTCCATTACACACAGCAAGTCCCCCAACTGACCTATAATATTCTGAAGACATTTGGTTTGAAAGTCAAACATGCACATTTGCATTAGGTGTTAAATCATTTGAAAAGTGGAACCCTTTTATTGGATGAATTAAAATGGCTTTAATTGCTGAGGAAGGTCCCACTCGTAAAAAACCTGGATTCCTTAAGCACACTTGACTCTTTGAGCCTGGCGTGTAATAGATCAGGTGTCTGTCTTTAAGAAGGGTCACATTGCCTGGCGAAGGTGAGGAGCTGTAAGTAGGTCAGGTCTGTTGAAACACTTGCTTTCTGAGAGGTTTTACCTGTCCGTCTAATAAATCTGTGTGCCATTCAGTGGTGAAACATTGACTTTAGAAATGGGAGTGCTGATCCTTTATTAACCTTCAGCTACAAAAGCCCAATTTGAGATTTAGTCAAAGGTTTAAGTTAAGGCCATCACATTCACATGCATTAAATGAGTTAAAATACAAAACAGAAGAACAAGTCTGAAGGCAGGCAATGAATATTTGTGAGGAGATTCAAGGTGCGTCGGGACCCATGATATCTGTACTTCCGTCTGGAACTGGAACTGTTTTTATCATTTAAAAATTCTGAATTGAGCTAGTGAAAAAGCAAATCCCAAACCTCCAAGATTTGGTCAGGAGTTGAACACAGTGATTGGCATATTTCACGTGTAGAAATTGACCCCAAAAATAAGAATGAACAAAAACAGACACAAGAGAAGTGGACCGGGTTTCAAAAAAAGATCATTATTTTTTTCCATAATGCGTGATGTGAATGAAAAACCTTTCTTGTAAGTTCCATTGTTTTTCTTATTTTTTTCTGTTCTTTTTCTGTATTTTCAACTTAAACAAATACAAAATAAAAGTTGCACACAATAAATAAAAAATAGAAAAAAAATATTTCAGCAACTAGTTGTCAATATTTGAGCTTGAAAGCAAGCAGTAAATAAAAAATTACACATTAACATCTGATCAGGTAAAATGCATTTCATGAAAAGTAAATAGATTTAGGGACAATTTTACCATGAGTATGGGATGCAGAATCTCCATGACAAAAAGTTTCAAATCATGATGGAGCATGGGCAGGAGAACCATGGGGCAGGAAGAGAAACCATGATATTGTTGTGTCCCCTGAGTAAAAAAACAACAACTGTTTTTACAGTCAATCTCACTGGTCCGATTCCTGTTATAATATGATACATATGGAGTTATTATAGTTTTACTTTGTCTCAGCTCCTCACCCTCATGATTAATTCCAGTCAAAATATCAACTATGAGCGACTCAACTAGAGAGTTCTGGTGCTTTACAATCTGCCACTGCTCAAATCCAAAGACCGTTCAATCAGTCAGAAGCTCTGAAATATTTATCATCTCTGAAATTGATTAGGCTGCTGTGGCATCCATGAAAAGCTGTAAACAAAGCGGCGTGGCTGTCCGCTCTTGATGTCCGCAGCGAGAAGCTGCACGCATTCCACCAGCTTAGAGGCTTAGACGCCCGCTCGGACTGGAGGCCATCGCCAGCAAGCTGAACGCATCCATCACTGCGCACGGCTGATAAAAAGGCTGGAAATGTCCACTTCTCCAACGTGTCAATCAAACAAACCACACAACAGCAGAACCTGCAGGCCACAGTTCCGCACAATTTCAGACAGCACCACCCAAGGTCGCTACTATAGCGCCACAAATTGCTTTAGCAAAGTTCAAAGCTGCAAATACAAATATCACTCACAAAACTTTTATTTTTGTAAAAATGAAAACTGCATGACGCAATTGGTTGACGATTTATCGCGGACTTGAGCAGACCACATTGGGTGAAAAGGTGAATTATCTCAGGGTGTGTTCACTCAAGCGGGTACAATTGGTTCATGGTCCCTGTCAATCATCTATTGTGCAGCCTGGTTTACATGGCACTAGTTAGAAAAATGCTGACCCAACAAAGCCCTCCAAAAAAATCTGAGAAATTAATGCAAATGAGTTTTAAAAAGGAGGTCACCTCAGGATTCCCAAACTCAGCTCTAGCTGCATGACACATGGATGACATAGCTTCATCATTGTGTGCCCTCCTGGTTAGTCACATGAATATATATAACTCTTAGCTCCTTCACCAATGAAACTATTCATCACATTTCAAAGCATCTTTAGTCAAGTGGTAGCCTGCATTAAAACATCTTTGTCTGCCTTGATGTGAGGTCTGAGAGTGGGTCAGTAGCCCCCCCCAACTATCTGTGACCTCACTTAGTTCAGATCAATAGCAAGCTGCACATTCCAAGCTCCAAGTCCTCAGGAGTCACTTAGGCATCGGTATCCCAGTCATGCAGGCCATCTTGTGAATCCTTTACCACTGATATTTGCCTGAAATTCCAATCATTGACATCCACCATCCAAGACAACCAGATTTGACCCGTGAGGGCAGACTACAAGCCCTTAACCATACTTGGGTGATGAAGCCCTGTCACTCAGACGTCGCCACAGAGGCAGGCGGCTAATGCACTCAGTCAAGGGCAAAGCTGCCGAGTCAGAGTTACTCAGCTGAACTTCTGAGGGCTTTCTTGCTCACACTGTACACGTGCAAAAGTTCTGCAAATTGTGAGGCCCAAATGGATCTCTCAGCAGGTTGATTTAATGGCTGACTGACTTCTGCTTAACCAGACGCGCATAATAAGGGGATTATCAACCTATCAGATGACAGAGTTCCGTGTGCTTGGCTGCAGGGATATGGACAGCTCCCACCACATGATTCCTCAATCGCTGTGCAGCAAGATAAATAAATAGGATCCCTGTTGGAGAACTGAAAAGAAATATGTGTCGTGACGCTTTGAGATGGAGCTGAATTGTCGAGTCCCTCATTGTGTGCTGTGAAAAGCCCACATGCGTGTGGGTTTGAGATGCAATCAGAGGCCTGACGCGTCCACGCTGCGTTACAACCCCCACAGAGGAGAGGCATGTCGGTGGGTGCTGATGTCATGGTGAGAGAGAGATGAAATCAGCTCTTTCTAGAAAGTTGATCCCCTCCACTCCTGAGCCCAAGCACGACACACATCCTCAGACATGTTCACCTATTTCACCATCTTCAGTCAACTGTCATGGAAAGGAAATCAGGGGCGAAAAAAAGGTCACATTTTTCTCATTTATGACATACGTTATGATGTTATAATATCAAATAATAAAATAGTAGCTGTACATTTATCACACAATTTTACTCACCATAAATATATTAATTGCTAAGAATACTATCCTAAGAAATGCATGAAAATTTCATCTAAATCCATCAAAAACCCAGGTTATTTTGAACACAGACAAACCAATGTCGAAAACATAACCTCTTTGGCAGAGGTCATACAAAGCCATAAAAAAAATATATACATCCACTCAATCACAGACAAAGGATAGCTGATGTTTCTATTGTTATTCATAACCCTGGTTTCACCATTACTTTTAATACTACCCCACAGTCTTTAGTCTTTAAGGCAGCAAACTACAACAAACCAACACTGTCTAAAACCCCAAAAGCCTTTTTCCTTAATTCATTACTGACAGAAGAGTAAAACATAGCAACAATTGACATTTATTTAGATAAGCACAGGGCGACAGTCGCATTAAAGTGGCATAAGGGGAAGGCAACACGGAGAAACAGCCCGCCTCCCACATTTTTTTTTCATATTATTATGTTTGTTCAATATCCGTTGGCCATGCTGGCAAACATCTTGCTAATTTGACAGTTAAATGGTGTGCTGAGGCACTAGCAGAAGAAACTTGCTGTACCCTGCATGTCAGCAAACAATCACCAGCAACACCACCCAACATCAATTCAAATGCTGGTACAACAGCAAGGTCCTGGTCATCATGGAAACAGTATTTATGGTTCAAGAAAAAAAGAGAAATCCACTTTTCAAGATAATAGGACGGGTTTTTTTTAACCAGGAAATTTGAAGTGACGATATGCAAACAATGATCTGATGCTCTTTCACATTTTCGTTCCTGGAAAATAACAAAAACCATTCCCATGAAGCCAGTGACCTCTCAGACTGTTTAAACATGTGTCACGACAGGGCAAGCAAACGATCCATTACTTTGTTTATAATATGGAAAAACAAGTGCTTTCACGCTGATAAACACAAAAGGGACAAAGAGACCAGAACAGGGGCACAGAAATAAAACAATATATTCATAATCAAAATTCATTTATCAAAACTGAAACCAAAAAAAACAAGACATTTAATCAACGTGAATTCTGGATTTTAAGAAAAAGCCATCAGTCATTCATTAAAATTGCACCTGAACAGCTTCATTCCCGCCACACAACTGAGGTCCTTTGAGCTTGAAAAACTGTATCCTCCGCCGGCGAGACTTTGGTGGATGACAGCCAGAAGGAAAGCAGAGAAGCCGTGATCGGTGCCCCTCAGCCACTACACTGCACAAAAAAACTGCTGAAAGAGGCCATAAGATGGCTGTTGCTGTGTCTTAAAATATCACATCTTCTATCCGATCTGATGAATTATTCAGGCAGCGCTATCTAGTGTGCCTCTCACCTAAAACATCTGCCCTGCCAGTCTGTCTTCCCGGGCCACCGTGCACGTTCTACTGCCGCAGGAGAGTTTCACAGAGTCTAAAGCTGTCTTGAGGTCTTACTCTCATCTAAATCTCCTTCCATCTCCATCAGATAGAGCTAACTCGAAGAAACCTGCTGTTATTGGATCCAGACAAATGCGTTCAGAAGCAAATAATATTCATAAAAAAAGAGGTTTATTAGTGGCTTTGTTTTTGCAATGGAAATCAAGCAGGTTTAGATGTGATGTGACTTTAGTGATCGGACAAATGAAGTAGCTAAAAAAGTATGGAGACAGAAGTAAAAGATAATATTACATTGTCTTTGTTGAACTGGAAATAATACCTGTCTTCATTCATATTTTGGAAACTATATCTTATGGCACTTCTTTTACTCACGTCTGACATCAGCTGTCTGAACAAGAAATACACATCATCACTTGCATAATATATTAACATGAGGAAAGTGGACTTGTGCATCCTATACTGATGACAAAGGCAGCCTTCTGCGTGGCATGTTGATGCATCAGAAAGTCACAATGACTGAAACAAATTTGAGGGGCTTTAAACTGGAGTTAACACATTGTGTGTAGAACGAAAGAGTGCCTTCTCATGCCTCACCTAACTCCAATCTGGATGTGCCACTGAAGGCGGGGGCATCTGCATAAATTGAAAGTCTAAAGCATCAACACGCAACAAGGTCACTTCGGCGTCCACTTTCCCAACGTCAATGTGTTGCGCTACTGGGGTGAGGATGTGTCAGATGGACAAAGTCGAATCAGTTTTACCATCTCTTTTGGAAGTTATATTGACTTATTCATCTCTGCTTGCAAGAAAGTAGCTTGTCGAATGGCAAAGGTTGCACTTGATCTTCATTGGGCATCACATTGACACGCACTGGAGGGTCTAGTCTTTTTAAATGACTTGGTGATGCATAACTGGCCCTCAAGTCTTGAGATTGACATACTAGAGAGGTTCAAGAGAAAGTAGCAGGTGGTAGGCTTTACGTTTCTGAACTACCTAATGCGGTAGATTGCTCAATGCAGTATACAGAAGTAGAGGTTATAGTTATAGAAGTATGACAGTAGCAGATATGATGGAAAATGAAGAAGTAATATCAGCAGTAATTTTGCAGCAACAGTATTTGGCAGATGAAGCATTTGCAGTAGAAGTAAAAGAGGAAAAAGTAGCAGTTGGGGAACAAGTATTCATCTGTGATAGCTTTCAAATATTCAATGCACATGAAGCAGGTGCAAATGAAGTTGCAGTAAGTGTATGAGAAAGTTGTTATTCTAAGCACACAAGCAGGTTTAATGCTGGATTACTAAAGGAGGTAAGAGTTGAGTGAGCTAGTTTTAGTGGAACATATACATTAGGTCAAATGGCAAGTTTGGGTAGTAAAGTCCTGCTGTCATTCTAAAATTACAATCACACTGAGAAAAGCTTTGCCCGAAGTTAACCTTGATATCTCAGACTCTAAGACGAGCAACGTAAACAGAGGCAAGGCCACTTTAAAATGATGGAATGTTTTCATGTTTGCTTATATGAACAGTTGCAGCTAAAAGGGGTCACAGCCATACGTTCAGACGAGGTTCAAAGAAGACATCCTTTTTAAAGCTGGTGAAATAAGTTCTGTGGGAACGTGTGTGGCGTTTTCAGGCTTGTTAAACTGCTATGTTTCACAGATACTATCAGCCTGTGTGTACCAGTAGATCTAAACGTCTGTGGCTCATCCTCTGCATCTGCGCTCCCAGCATGGACATCTAATAGAAATAGCAGGTGACTTCAACTCCATTGGTGTCCAAGGTGGAGGAGTGAGGGGGGCTCCTAAATTAGTTAGAGGGGATCAGCAAATCATACATCATCCGCGTAATTGCTGTTTTACAAGAACAGTGTGTATTAATATTAAATGAAGGCAGGGTTTGTTTACAGTGGAGCCATTAAGAGGACTGATCAGAGAGCTCCGTGAGGAATGTCGGAACGGGTCAGTAGCACCATTAGCAGAGTAACCATCAGAACATGGAATGCTCAAAGATATCAAATCACAGTGACCGGGGTGGGAGGGGGGGAACAGGCAGCGGGACCAAACCCGGTTGGATTGCATTATGCAGACCTACTTCAGTAGCAGTGTCATAAGGCGTGCAAACAGACCCAACATCCGGCTACAACCTGACTCACATTTGCTCCGCGTGACACTCTCCGGTTGTCCCCAAGGGTTCAGGGTCCGGAGCACTGGCATAGCATTGAACTTTTAAATAGGACTTTATTATTAAACGTGTTGCATGCATGGGGAACAGCTGACGTGCATGTGGTGACGCAAAAACATTCTTTGAATCTTGCACATCTTTCAAGAGCAGTGATTATATAAACATGATATTTACTTGATGTGAAACATTTTTGACAGTGCAGCAACCAGGCTGATCTGGCCATGTTCCACGTCCACAGTCATTTCCCACATAGGGGCACAGTGCTGGACTGAGAATAAACAGAGGAGCCCGCTGTGCTCCCAGAATGCACGTTTGAAAAGTTCCCATCAGTAAGTACACAGTAATAGGACTCCCTGAAGGGCTGTATTTAACCTTTAGGTTACAAGTGGCTGGTCGCTACTGAGCCCGCCCCCTCTCCAACTATTAACCCTTCCCTCACTTGTTATGATAAAGATTAAGAATTAAAGGGAGAAGCATTGTGCGAAAGTTCATGAGAATCAATTACAGAAGATAACAGAACATTTGAGGTTAGCACTCGAGTGGAGGGCATTTAAGAGCACTTGTTCAAGAGCATGCATAAAAATAGCAGTATCTGAACGTCGTATTTAACCAGACACAAGAGTGAAGAGTACAGAACAGAAGATAGATCTATATCATTTTAACACATTTCAGAAAAGACTACACTGCCTCTCACATTTGACTAGTTCTGCCAGAATGATCCAGGTTCCAGAGTTCACATCATATCACTGGATAAACATTAACTGTGTCAAATGTTTGACACTATTGTTAGAGAGTCTGCCTTTGTTATATCTAGTTCCAGAACACAGTAGTTGATAATGAAGACCTTTATTGGCTGGCCAAGCATGGGGCATGAGACCAGTCCAGTGCACTAACCAGGTGGCCATGTTTGAAGGGAATTAAATTCGATTGAAGATTTGATAAGAATGTGTTCATTCAAAATGAGCAACTTGCAAACTTCCTTGTTGTTTAAGCTGTTATGGTGTAGTTTGAACTAAGGAATGGAGTGATCCCATGCAGTATCAGATCCCTGTGGATCAGCTCAGATTTTCAATCCATGAGCTCAGTCAGTGCATTAATGCAGTTAGCTGAAATCTCTTGCCTTCGATTCAGGAATTCCAATCCATGGTTTGCAGCCATTTGGCAAGCAAGCATTTAGTGTCAACTTTCTTGCAGTTCTTGCAAACATGTCTGCTGCATTGCAACATAAAGGGAGTACATTTGGCCCACGGTAGGGATTTGATCAGAACAAAATAACAAAACACATTCAAACTCGAAAAATGCAGTTCGGTGCTTTCGATGTTTGAATTGTTTTCTGTCGTCGCCGCATTTTACCTCTCGTCACCAAAAGCATGATATCAAGTGCGCTTTCTAGATGACAAAAATGTTTGCGGAGAACCGTGTAATCCATTAAGTTAATATTGAATTTTGAACAATCATTTTCTGGGATCCAGGTAACCACTGCGTAGCTATAGACACCTGTCTGGTTTTTTCTTTACCTATGACATATGATACAGCAATACAGGATGTGCTTGCGTCCAACAAATCTACTTTGAACTCCTTTTCAACAGCGAGAAGAGACTGGCACAAAGCAACACAGACTTTGTTTTGCAATCCTGTCATTTTAATCATTACTTAATTTACTGATTTGAAAGAAAATCAGAGAGTCGACTTGTTGTTTTTTCCTCTTGAACAAGAGTCGCTCGACTTGTTTTGGTCTCCAGATGTCTGATTCGGAGGCAGATGCGTGCACACAATAAAGACCAACTTTAATGACTGTAATTACCAACAGATTCGAGCTACTGAATGAGAAACAGTCTCACTGTCCTCGGGTTCTCGAGTACAAGTGCTTGTTCTAGTTGTCTGATATCATTTCTGTTCAATTATTAATCTGAATTTTAAAGTGGCAACATGAAACAACAAGCCAGTCTGACCATCTTGGAATGTCTCGCTCGACGATATTCACCTCAAGTGTTATTTCGCGATACTATCACCATATGACTGCACCACAAAGCAAGTAGTCGTGATAAAGCTTGTGTTACTCACACACAATTTGATGTTCAGGATGAATAATAAATGTAAAGATTAATGAAAGCCAGGGACTCTCATGTAGGAGTCACCAAATGTAATCGTGATAACATGAATTATATTACAATAAATGTTATATTACAATAAAAGCATGATTTGAAGCTCAAAAAATAAATAAATTTTAGGTTATGTATGTCTTGATATTGTGCACACCATGACCAGTGAAGCATAACCAGGTCTGGCTCTATTTAAACATGAAATTCATACTGTTTCACTAAATAGAGCCTCAAGTTTACACTCTATTTAAGTGTGTTAAATCTACATGGGTACACAAACAAATAAAGAGGCAGGACCAGAGCAACCCTAATGCTGAGAAAATGCCCTCAGGACACACTGACAAAACGGAAACATGTGCATGTGGGGCCAGTCTGAGGGATTAAAGAGAGATAAAATAATGTGACATGGAATCATTTATTTTTTCTCCCTCTCTCTCTGAAGAGATGCAGTAATCTGCAACAGGTTGCAAAGTGCTTTGCGCTGCTGCACACAGACGCCAAATTCCATATCCTTGCTATTATTTCTTCCAGTGAGTCTCGATCCAGAACACTGCAGCATCAATACTCATTAGAGAACGTTCCGCTGAGCTGCGACTCGAAGGAAGAAGCTGAACCAGTGACAAGTTGGGATTGTCGGCATTAGTGTTTCACCAACCGGCCAAAGTTTTTCTGACAGCATCATACAGGCGGTTCTTTGTCAGAGCCGGGGTCCAGAATGCAACGGCCAGCTGTTTTCTTTGTAGATCACAGCGAAAGAAAACAGCCGACCAAGGTCAGCACAGACAGGCTTTTCCCTCCGCAGCGGGGCGATCAATCTACATATACAAGGGCAGTGGACAAAAAACTGTCTGTCACTAACAAGATCTCTCAGCTGATTACTCCAACGGCTCTGGAAAAGCACATGAAAGATTGTATTGACTTTATCAGCAGCCCGTTAAATAGGAAAATCTGTTTCAAGTTTTTTTTTTTCCAGGAGAGTTATCACTCTTGTCCAGCTGCTGTCCTGTTAGAACACGTTGAAGTTTCTCAGAGGGATGTCAAGCCGTCCTCTGAGGATGCGCTCGATTTAAAAATGACACTTCTCTCCAGGGAAAACACAGGGGGGAAAGAAATTAAACATTCTTCCTCATGGGACAAACACTATCTGGCTGGTGTGGTCAAATATTCATGACTCTCCAGAGACATTTACTATACATAAAAACAGATATTGACCAAAAAAAACTCATAAAATGTAAATAAACCACTAGCTACTACTAACCATGTCACCAATTCCACAATATCAGTAAAAGTATATAAGCTAAATAAATGATATAATAAACGTTATTATATAAATAGCTGGTAAAAACACAAATGTTAGTGTCATACAAGGGCTAAAACAATTTGAAAAAAGTCCTGCAGCACAGTAAACGTGCTCTGCTTTAATCTGTTGCAGCATCCAAGTCTATGCTACAGACATGTTCAGAGGTAGTTAAGAGTAACAAGTACAGTGGAGTACTGTCGTTTGTCAAGGTACTTGACAGGACTACCAACAAAAGGTAACAAATCACATCAGCAAAAACTCACACTGACAGAAGAAAACCCATATTACATCGATGACTGTGTTTTACTTCACTGAGAAGTTTGCAGAACAACAATGTATAATAGCACTGAAAATCTTTGTTTTGAACGTTCACATACAGGTCTATCCTGATGGAGCAACATAGTAATGTACATATTTTTTGATGATCAGAATCAGAATCAAATTTATTGCCATGGTCAGTGGGGAGCCCACTAACTAGGAAAGTGCCTTGGAATTAAGTACTGACAAAAAATAAAATAAAATAAAATAAAATTCTGAGGTTCAGGTCTGCCAGAGGGAAGAGGAACAAACAGTCCATGTCCAGGATGAGAAGGGTCGGCTCTGATCCGACCTGCACGTCTCTGATGACGAATATGGGTCCACAGAATTAACAAGATGCAGTTCTATGGACGGACTGGGATAAAGAGTGTTAGAAATGGAGCTCATGGATGTGGTGACCGTGAACATGAAGAGGTGTGACCAATATAGCTTGAGGTGGAGGAGGCAGACTTGCTGTGGCAGACTGATGAGAAATGGTGAAAGATAGAGTTTTGAGCTTGAACTCAGAGGAAAGAGCAGTGAGCTATGTCCACCTCAGTGAGCGAGGCGCCAGTATTTCAACCCCAAATTAAGTTTTGGGACAAGCATAATAATATTGTCTATGCACCATGATCTCTCTTAAAACATATGTCGGGGAAAATGTCGCACCTTGCAAGCCTGTGATCACATGGTTGGCATTGATGCTCCCACGCAGCGTGACGGTGCGACATTTCATTATTCATTATAGTACACTATTAAAGCAACAGTCACAGCAGGTTCAGTACTTTGTATTTGCAATCACAGTCCAACACAGATTACACAGTGCAGTTAAACACAAACTACAGCTGAATCCCTGAAAAGTTCACCACGTTCCAATGAAACCAAAAAGAAGCACACACCTCAGTTAATAGCCGTGTTCCTAAAGTAAAGCAGCCGGACAGCATCACCTCCTAATGTCAGGGTGGCTGCCCCACAAATTGAAGCGTGAGATGCACATGCACACATTCACTCACATGAGGCAATAAGGCAACTGTTGCCCTGCTATCAGCCTCATGATAAAGCCCTTCAGGACTGGGCTGCTTCATGTCAGACTCACACCCACTATAAGTAGAGGCGAACAACAAAACCCATCCCGTCATTAAAAGTTTATAATTCCCTAACAGGGAAATGACTGGTTAGCCTGGCTTCATTATGGGTAACCAGAACTGCAGTGTACTCACATCAATCATTCATGAAGCCAGTGCACGCACACTTAATGAAAATAAGGTCTGGACTTACCCACTGTCCCACTGAGCCAGGAAAAAAAAGCCCTTTCAGTAAGAGATGATTCCTCTTTCCGGAAAATAAAAATCCACAACAGGCAGCGTGTTAAACGTTGTGATAGATGGCAGCTCTGACTCGGCAGGTCCACACTCTCCCCCCGCACTGACACTGTGTGGTACTACTCTGAGCCTCTGGACACACAACACGCGGAAGCTCCTCCCACTACACAGAGAGGAGGGAGGAGTGCAGAGGTGAACACCTACCCTGTGAGCTTGACTCATTTTAAACTGCCAACTTGTTTTTAAATGGTATTTGTATTGTAAATGACAAGTCGTCTCGTGACAGAAAGCCAGAGTTGCTCAACATTTAATACCCGCAACTGCACCTGGACAATGACTTCCACAGGAATAAATCCAAGGGCATTTCTTCATTTCTCAGAGAGTCGTTATTCAAAAATGACAGGAGAAAAATAGTTGATGTCATTATTATACCATGGTTTTTATGACTCAGTAATACTTTTATTTTATTTATTATAGCCAGGTTGATGAATAATTTCATTCGAAATAAGTAAAAATAAGTTAAAAATAAGACAATAAATCTTGGCATGTTATATCAAATTATATCAAAATGGGGGTCAAAACAAGCTAAAATGAATAGATAATATTGTATGTAATGTAAATTAATTAAAAAAAAGTAAAATAACAACAGGAATTATGAACGCTCAAAGTTGTATATATATACATTAATTTGATGATGGAACAATAAATCACGATGGTGGCTATATTCAAGTTTTTATATAACCTTATTCAAACTAAAGCCCTTTTAATGTCTTGAAAATATCTGTATAAGAATTTCAACGTTACAACAATTTCAAATACATTCAGAGCAAACCCTGGCCAACCCAGAACAAACCAAACAGGTTGCTTTTGTTTGCGTTTGTATAGGGATTCCTGCATGTTTGTTGTTGTTATCATCCTAGCTGCGACATGTCTTCAGTGATCTCCTATATATATATATATATATATATATATATATGCATCTCCATTTTTGAGCCACAATTTACATGATACATTTATACAACATGATAATTTACGAATGTAGACTGAAAACATTGAAATGCTAGATTAAAAAAATCATTAATCCTATTAAGAAAATAAAAGCATGTTACCTTTTCAGGATGAAGCACTGTATTTCCAATGTAAACACACCCAGTGGGGGTTGAAGGGATTGCAGTGGTTGGATGAGTTTTTTGGGGGGTTTTTTTCCTAAAAGTTGGTTGCCTTGCTCTGGACTGCAGATGTTTGATTCTCAGGCAGCTGCTCGCACACATGAAAGGCAATAATGATTGTAATTACCAGAGAATTCGAGCTACTGAAAAAGAAACAGTCCTCCCGGCTGAAAGTCTTCAAAAAAGTTCTTGTTTGGTTGTTGGTTTGGAAGTTTCCCTCAATTCATCAATACGAATTTAAACAAGACAAGTAAGAGAAATGGAGAAGTTTTAGGCTAAAAACTGTGTTTAATCTGTCTGATTCATTTTCCACTCTGGCATTGGAACATATTCCCCCGGTCAGAAATGGTTTTAGTGGCTGAGGAACAGAGTTGAAATAAAATCAGTAGCACAGGGAACTTAATATTTGATGAAAAACAAAGTTGTAGTAAACAAAAAGGTGGCCACATATTCAGTAATTAACTTCCCCCGGCCATTTCCGAAAAGACATGAGGGGTAAACAGAGAAGAGGGAGAGCTAAGACGGGAACGTGTGTTGCTAAAATTGAAGATGCTAATAATACCTCTAAGGCAACTGTTACGCAGCGCATAGTCTAGCTTTTGGTTTCGCCATTTGGGAATGTGGACCATGTGCCCTGTCAAGGCACCTGAGTCGGGGCAAGGCCACAGCTTCAGTATTTGGTGGATGGTTTATTTACATTCAGTAAGATGCACACGTCCCCGTCAGAGGGTCTTCCCTGGGTGAGTGTGACCACCTGTTTTCACAGACCTGTAAACACTCCCGAGGGCATTAAGGGGGCCCCCTGCTGACGTCTAAACAAGGGTCTTCAACCTGGTCTTCATCTCACTTTCTGACCACGTGAATGTGGCAGTGGTCATATCAAAGCAACTAATAAAAAAATAACACAGTTTTCTAGGATTTTTCTCAACGTTTCAACACATTTTCTCTCATAAAAGTCTCAAAATGTCAACTGTGTCATATGTCAAATCACTGATAAACAAGCGGCTGTTCTTTAAATTAAGCTTTTAATATCAGGATCAGGATACAAACATCTAAGTTTTGTTCGTCCATCTTCATATTAACTTTTAAACGTCCTCTACGACGTTTTATTTCCCACTCCCACTATTAAATCTGTACATTTATGGACAGTCATTCTCCCTGCTATTGGCCTCACAATAAGAGAATCACAGCCGAACCCAAGATAAGTGGGTTATTTAAGTCCATCCGGCTTAACCGTCACAATGAACAAAAACAAGTGGATCGGACGGTTTGTTCCAAGAAGCATTAAAAAAAAAGTAAGAAGCCAAGAACACAGAAAGGATCTCTGAAAGATTAGAAAAAAAGGTTGAAATCAGTGTGAGGAACTTAAACTGAACAAGCTCAAATGTAACTCTTTAAAACTTTTTAGTCTCCTGTTTTTAAGATGACACTGTGGCTGATGGTTGTATCCTGTTGCTTTTTTTCTTAAATCCTGGTTCAGGGAAAAATAAAGCTGTGACAACTCAGCACCCCACGACTGAAAGCATTAGATCACCTCTGACACAGCAAGTCTCCGGCAGAGCTGGTTTTTGGGACCAGTGCCCTTTGGCAGGCAGGCGATGCCAGAAAACAATATCTGGCGTGTGTGTGAGCTTTCAACCATTTACGTGACTCACCTCGGGTCCTTTCATTAACCTGCTGCACACAATGCTTATTTTCCCTCCGCCACCGTCCCAACTGTTACTCACTGGTCTGAAGCTTCAGGAGTTTCCAGCACTGCCAGTCACATGCCCTGCATCATCCTAACATTTGGGAGCTTGTGACCTCAATATCCTTCTAATCTCAGCTCGTCTTTGAGAAGTGGCTTTACCGCCAAACGATTAATTAGATTAACAATTAGTTCAAGCCCAGCTGCTGGAGCAGGTCCAACCCAAGAAGGACTGCTTGATATCGAGCAGACAGAGCAGGAGAAACAGCTTGGATGCACCTCAGGTGGCCACCATGTTCGTGGCAGCCACTCAACTTCCTACTGTACATCAGTTCTGCCACAGTCAGACAGTCACTGACTGAAAGTCTTACCATCCAACAGAGGGACGTTTGAATCTAGCCACTTTTTGTGAGGCTTTTAATTGACCATTTCAGCCACAAGATACAACGAAAGGGAGCTTTTTGGTTCATAAGAAATTGGGTGATTTGGACACAATGTGGTACTAGATAATTCAATTTGTATTCACACGAGGCCTTTTGTATAAAGGAAGGATTTAGTCTGTACAATAAGCAGATGATAGTGACTTATCTAATGAAAGAATGACCGGATTATCTTGTTATGAGCTTGTAATGAAGAGAAAATTTGAATCACTAAAAGCACAAATCAGCATTACTCTTATATTTAACTCAAATATCGTGTCCAGTGCGTCACTGTCTTTCGTCGTCAATCCAGGGTTGCTGGAGCAAATCCCAGCTATCAACAGGCGACTAACTCTTCCTAGTCTTCACAAAAAAGTTACGAATGCATCATAAAGCTCCAGTTAAAATATAAGTTACTCGGTCATATTTAAAATCAAGGACTGAAAGATCAATGTAAAACATACATGGAGGTGAAGAAAAAAATGATGACTCCGCGTATCTCCTTGCCCTGCTCCTCTTCATCATTCGCCAGAAAAAAAAGGAAAAAAAAACATGTGCTAATGTGATTTGAAGTCTTCCTCCATCTGTTTGAGAGCGATTCCTCCCCGAAAAAATTCCCTGATCAGATGACAGAAGAAATGCCTTTCACAGGCTGAAATAAAAATGAATTATGATTCGGATGGAGGGAAAATCCCACGGATGAATTAGTGATGATCCCATCTACATGTGGGGCAGACGAGACATGAAATATTAAGTTGGAACGTACAGTGAAAGACTTTGTTCGAGAAAGTCCTGGAAAACGGCAACCAAAGAAACTGTAAAGGGATCAGTAATACCGTGTCCATCACACATTATGTCTCATATCTTCTGCATCATTCATACTTGCACATGAGAATCCCTTGTACACGCCCAGTTTTGACATAGTGGGGGAGGAAGGGGGGGGGGGGGGGTCAACATACAAGTAACCACAAGTGAATCTCATGTGACTTACACATCTTGAAACAAGAATAAATGTCATCCTTTGAAGGAAAAAGTGCTCAGCTTTTTAACTACAATATGCAAATGAGGAGAGATGACTTCACACCAAAGGTAATTGTGGAGTAGCTGCTGACTCTCCTCCGAGCCGGCGCAGAGATCATCTTTACCATGGAAACCAACACCATACTCAAGTAAACCTACACACACTGAAAGAGAAATTGCCATGGCATCCAACACCGGGGCGACAAGAAGCTTTTCCGTGACCGAACCAATTTACTCGGCGGCTAACTGCACACTCAGACAACCTTCTGCCAATCATTCCCACTCACTCCTCCTCTTTTTCCGCCGCGGTTGTGTTTAATTTAGCTGAAAGAAAGAGACATACCTCATTTGAGCGTCGGTCTGGCTGAGGCCGGTAGAAGCAGCCGCTGGTTGATCGGTGACAGACGAAAAGACGCTCTGCAGGGATCCCGAGAGATGCTCGGGGATGCTGCTGCTGCTGAACCGGCACCGCTCGTTCTCCGCCACTATCAGCACCAGCAGCAGAGAATCGGGAGGGGAGGGGAATCTGAAAAGAGCCGGAGAGGGGGGTTGCTCGATGATCAGCAGAAACATTACATCATAGGCTGCCTCAGTGGAAGGGTGGGCGAGGAGTGGACGGAGGACAGGAGCCGTTCCTTATTGCGGCGCTCGTTCTGTCACTGCTGAGCATCATTTTGGGACTAAATTTAATACTTGGGATCAGATTGTGAAATGTTCCATTTGTGGTCATAACAAGAAGCACGTTTTAATCGAATAAAACACAGTTAATTGCACGCAATGGATGCTCGCTGTTGCACTGGATTTAATAAGACGCGCCTGCGTGTGTCCTGCTTATGAGCAAACGTCTAGTCTGGACAATAAATTGAATTGGGAGTCCAGTTCATGATTATAAATATCTCGGGCTGAACCTCCAGAAACAGTGATCCAGCAAAAAACATCTCTGCAGGTCTAGGTGAACACACGTCAGACAACTATCTGGTTCTTAGGCAGTACATTTCTCAGTTACATACATATTATACCTAACATAAATAATAAAAAAAAATAAAGAATCTGGAATGGCAGTAACATGAAGAGCCCAACAGCAAACATGCTGCGTTGTCACTATGGTATATGGAATTTAAGAATTTTCATTTTGACGCTCCAAAATATCACATTAGAAGTATGGTTGAAATGACAACCATATATGAACATAGCTTATAGAGAAAAAAGATACATTGTAGCTGCAATTCACTGCTACTGGTGAAGCTTTAATAACATTCATCCATATTCATTGTTTACCTGAGGAAGGGTCTGGAGGGCACGTCCCCTCCGCCCAAAAACTCTAGCCCCTCTGGGGGTATACTGAGGTGTTTTTAGGCCAATACATCCTTGGTCTGCACCAGGCGTCCCCATAGGGTAGGAGCAGACTAGGGCTGGGCACTAAATTGATAATATATTAAGTCAGTCCATTTTTTAATGAGGAAAACAACATTGTCGGAGTGAGCTTCCCCGCTCCTCCCGAGCAATCGTCCATCCTATGTGAATAGAACTGGTTCGTTTTTTTTTTTTTAAATGTCAAGACAGCTATTGAACCACGACCTACTGCAAGGTTAGTGCTGAAGCCGCTGCAGCTAAAGCAGCTCAGCGGGATTCACAAGAGTGCAACCCCACAGACCGAGAAACATAAGCCAATTCCTTTTCACTTTGTGGCGGACAGATATGGTCGCTATTTACACAGTGGAAAACTCAGGGTCTTTGGCCTCCAAGTATGTCCCAGAGTTGAGGAGTTGCCTTACTGGTACAACAGTACATGGTGCAGGATGACAAAGGATCTGCGTAGTTTTATTTATTTATTTATTGTTTTTTGTTATTTTACTCCACAACAGCACTCCTACATGAGGTGCAGATGTGTGGCATTTAAATTGTTGTATTCAATTGCAGCTTCTTCCATCCTGTACAGATGCATGCTTGAATACAAAAATCTTTGTATGTACGTTCCATATGTTTTCAAGAAGTCCTTCCTTAAGAAGAGCACATGCCTATCATGGCTTACTGTCCTCAACAAGGATCACCTCCATGACGATGAAACCAAATGGGCCAACGCAGGACGACTTTGCAGAGGAGTCTCTGAACACATCAATTTACAGAGCATCTGGAAAGCAGCGCCTGACCAAACCAAAAAGGGACCGGTGTAACAGATACCTATTCCCATTGGTCATTTTTTAAACAGCGACACAAACCTCAGGAGACACTCGACAACAGCACTCACAACACCATCCGTCATGTGACGTTAAGGATCCTGATGAGTGTAAACACAAACGCCACAGTGTTTACGTTGCTCAGGTCTGTTCAATGTAATTGATTTAGCGAAGAGCACGACGCAGTCATAGTCAACAGTCAGCTGTCGCACGCTGTGAGCGACGACCTGCCTCACGTAAAAAAGAAGGCAACTTCAATTTCAATTGAACGGTTAAGTCTCTAAGGACAGTTTAATCAATACCTTGGTCACTATGAGGGCCGGCAGGTTCGAGGAACAACGGCGCGATTGCTCTGAATTTTGTCTCCGCTTAAGTCTGACTCCAGAAAGTCTTATGGTACTATGTCGTCCTCTTGGAGTCAATTAACAATCCCCAGCGCCGTTCTAAAAATAGCTATATTAATTATGCAACCAGCTTGTTTAGACTTACTCTTAAAGTATTTTCATATACAAGTTTCAGAGGAGAAGAGAACAGAGCACAGATCCTTGACTGAAGCATGAGTACAGTTAGAAATGTCTCCTGTGTGCGAGTGAAATATTCAGAAGCAAATTAGCAAACACTCGGTTGAACTGCTATGAATCATGTGTAATGGTAGCTTTTAATATTCAAGCCATTGAAGACTTTAATCAGGAATTTAGGATAGAAATACTTTGTTTAAATTCCAGCAAATTTAAAAACTGTATGTGTTACACAAATACCTGGTGTGAAATGGACTTTTATCTCAACATGGAATCAGTTTACTTGATCTATGTGAAGATAAGTCAAACTTTCTACACAAATATTTTCAACATACTACTAACTAATCTGTAAGATATAGAAATACTAATACAAGTTACCTTGTTATACAAGTTGATTTTAGAAAGTGTTCAGAAGCGCATTTTTAACAATTGGAATAACTAACAACAACCACAATAACAAAGAGAAGTAAAAAGCATATTACAGCAACAGTGAAAATGCGATGCATAATAGTAATGAGTAAAAATCTAAGCTAAAATATGGATACGATAAAGACTAAAATATGAAAATATGTTTTTATTATATCATGTATAAGTGTTTTCTGTCTTTAAATTGTTTTTTTTTAACAAAACAGGGTAGATGAAAACAGAAACAGTATCCACTCATATTTGTATGTGACACCTCCTCCATCTCAATGCTCTGTAAAAGGAAGAACTTCCCACCTGTAGAACTATAAGTAGCAAGCTGTGTTATCCTTGGATCAGTGACATCAGACTAAAGAGAATGGAAGAAGGGCTAAAACCTTGAGATGTTCCGGCCTCTTGGGATAATGGTGCAATGACAGTCATATATTCAGTAACCTCATGACAAACGCTCAGATTAACTGCAGTTGAGAGAGAAAGCACTGGTCTGCAGCAGCATTGTCTCCAGAGTGGGACATCTGTCACGTCCCACTCAATTCAGATGAGCGAGCCGCTGAACGACAAATGGAAGGCATTTACGTGCGAGCGGAATTATCCCCGTCCAAATTTCGGTTTCTCTGCTAAATCATACAGCCAACGCTGCAGCAGTTCTGGCTCCTGCGTGAGACAGATGGAAATGGCCTTTGTCATGTGGTCAATTATGCAGCGGTTTAATAGAGGCTTTTCATTTCAACTCGCGCACTCCAGTCAGGAGCCGCTGGTTCTGAGCTCCATCACCGACCTGTTCGATTACATTTGAACTAAATACCATGTGAAGTCATGGCTTTACAGGCCAGTTGAAACATCTGTTTGCAGTCTAGTTCAAATGAAGGGCTCTAGTTTTAGTCGTCTGAATCCTGTCATCTAAGCGCTGAAGAATGTAACTTCTCTTATGTAACGGACGACTGGCAAATGGCATCATGCTCTCGACACATATTCTGATTTTGTAAAACTGATGAAGAGGAATTGAGGGTAAATCCTGTTACAGCTCGCGTCGTTTTTGCAAATGCAACATGAAACATTCCTTGCATGCTTCTTGCTGGAGGTGGACTGGAATGTGAGACTGTACTCTCAACAAGGCAGTGTGATTCCCAGCGAGTGGGACTCAGTGGAGGAGATGACGCTGAAGAAAGGCGGGCACCCCTGAATGTAAACAGTACTCCAAATGGTCCTGACCTTTGCTAACACAAATTGCCAGAGCTTCTTTTTGACCGCAGGGGACAGGAGTCTGAATATATTGTTGCTGTAACACAGAGAGTCTTTCTGCTGGGAGAACGAAAGAGCAGTTCTTTTTTAAATTGTTCGGAGTCAAGAGGTTTACTGCGACGGACGGATACAATGACAGCATTGAGAAATGTTCCGGAACCAAACAAAAAAAATGTAGCTGCGGCTGTAAATTCAGAATCATACTAGATGGCTAACTTGGATTTTATTCTGTGACCTATGCCACACATTAGTGGTTCAATTTTATTACACTCATACAGGAAGTAGCTTTTTGAATGGAACAGTTGGGCCTACTATTTTGGATATCAGCCATCACAAGTGAAGTCCGAAGTGATAAAAGGCCCTGTTTAAATCTTTTCAACTTGAGATCAGCATTCCAACCACGACAAGGTTACCGCTCACTTGCATTAGCTTATGCTAACCATCATAGCCAGTATAGGAGCTGCTTCTAGAGATGACAAACAAAGCAACCATTCAGTGAATAGAAACTAACATCGTGGATCTCAAAACCAAATTATTAAATATCACCAGATATGTTAGAGGCTGATTGACTTGCAGAGTATTTTCAGGTTTATCGTACATAACCTAGAGCAGCAAGGAGTTAGCAGCGTATAAAAACCATATATTTGAACAGACTGAATGCAAACGAAAGTCAGATAATGCAAATACAAGAGAATCCAGTTGAAGCAGAGACCCCGAAGGCTTTGTTGTCATGAATAATTGAAATATATCACGCATGTCAACAGTGATATATGGCGTTGATAACACGGCAGCACCCCCGTCACTTTCAGGCAGACACACATTTATCCCAGGAGAAATTAAAAGGTCAAAGGTGATTGACTGAGCTCTTCTGAAGAGACTGAACAGCACCAGGGACAACCAAACATGGGCACATAAATCACAAGGCTGTTTGTTTAAGGAGGTCGCTGGTAGCAATACAGTATTTTTGACCATAAAAGAAGTATCAGTAATACACATTCGTAAATTGTTTCACGTCCATCTCAAATAAAACTATTCTTTGATGCTGACTTACAAGACAGAAACCTCTAGATCTGATGTTGCTTTTTTATAGTTTCACCACAATCACCAATTGTTTACAGGTATCCCTTTTCTGAGCAAAACAAGGCTAAGGTGTGTCCAGTGTATTGAATTAAACACAAATGCATGTGTTGGATCAACTCTCACTGTGCTCACAAAGCCCCAAATGCCAGCCGGTATCATCCCAAGCTGACATCATTCTACTCTACTAAATATTTTATACTGGGTTGCCAAGTGTGTCGTGGCTCTCAATGAAAATAGCAGCACTAAATAGTTGCATATCAGATACGCTAAACTTATCACAGACAGTTAAAAAGTGTGATCCCCACCTCTTCTATGTCTTTGAACAGTCCACCAACCTCCACTGGGATCTGAACGAATCTGCTCCAGCTGTTTCTCTAAAGCCTCAAGACTATTTGCGGAACACACTCTTGTCATTCTAGCCATTTGGTTAGGACCCAATGTTACCGGGAAATGTATCTATACATGAAATGAATGATGAACATCAACACACATTAGGTGCATAAGATGTATGTATGTCGCTCGACCATACAAAAATCTCTAGAAAGTCCTGCATTTCCAACTTTTCTGACTGAAGGCATTTGTTTCAACAACACATCCTCGCTCTCATGGCATAAAGAAATAATAATTTAATCTAAGATATTGATGTTGGCAAAGTGGACTTCTGCATCCCATGCTGATGACACAATAGGCTGTCAATTGAAGCACATGTTCTGCCTTTCGCGTGGGCAGGACGTCACATAAAACACGAATGGAGGTTGGGGTTCGTTCAACATATTGTGAAGTGTCAATTGCTATTTAAAACGGTCATGCGTTTCAGTCTAACAGCAACTGATATCCAGTGGAAGTCAATGAAAAGACCTTCTGAACGTCCGTCCAACCGTTTTACCGTTTGTGGGAAACATTCAAACATTATGTTCATTTTCTGATGCAAATACTTGAAAATATTATACAAAAGAAAGTATACTGCAGGATGTACTCTTGAATCTACAATATTTAGGCATTCCACAACTGGGTTTTGCGAGAGTAGTAGAGTGGAATTGTTTCATGACACCATTTGAATGAGGATAAATAAAGAATGTAAATCGACAAAGACACCTTTTCTGAGCATTCATACAGCTTGTTTTTTAGAGAGGTCCATCTATAAGAAAACTTCCCTCAGCCACATCCAACCTGTCCTTAACTGGCACTGGGATGATGTCACACGACGCACTGATCTATGCTCTCAAATTCGAACATAAAAGAGCTACAGGTGTCTTCTTCAGTTTCAGTCCTGTCTACCCAGTCACCTTGTTTACAGACTCTCACTGCAGTATCATGTTCTACGTTACCGCGGTAACACTGCGATTATGTTTGCTTTTCTATTCAGGCTTCGCTCTCGTCCCCCCAAGAAACACTCATCTCATCGCCACGTTGACAAAAGAGGGCTACAACAATGGCCATTGTTAGCTGGAACTATAATGGGCCGCACCCCATCGCAAGGCAAAATCAAGAACATAAAAACTTCCATCCAACAAATGTAGAGCCAGGGTTTATATGTTTATTCATTATACTTTGTAACTGTGAATTATATCAGATGAACTTTAAGGGCATGAGCTGGAAGTCAACAGAGACAGTATGCCTTTCGCAGATCGATCGATAAAAAAACTGCAGGGCAGTTAATCAGATTATTGGGTCTCCTCTCCCTTTAAAGCATGACGGCTGAAAATGAAGAGTCAGTAGCACCATTACAGGCCTGCATCAGCCTTTCTCCTGCAGTGTTTGCCCACACTCACACAAGACACTCTGTTCCGTGCTCAAGCATGTTTGTCCACTAAAGTCCTGTTTGTTTGTGCAGAGGGAGTGATGTCCATTGCGCTCAAGCACTTCCAAAGCTCTGACACGGTTGGGAGAAATATGCTCGGCGTGGAATGGTAGCGGAGGAGCACAAGTGCCTGGTGTCTTCTGCTACCCCGACAGCATATGTCAAGTTCATACATCACCTTGAAATAGCTACTTCGCACAATCATTATGAGATAAATCAATCTATTACATGTTATTCCAGCAGGCGTTGCACAGCTCAAGCTTAAACTCCCGCTGTTTTACAAATTGATGCAAAAATAATCCCCACAGAGTTTGGGCTCTTGCTGTGTTGCTGCATGCCACGCAAGTAAAATATTGGGCATGTGTGGCTCTCACCATATAGCTGTGTGTTTACAGTGGCTTAAGTATCAGAGGGGATTTGTTACTGTGATTCACACACACATAAGGTTGGGTCTTGATCAAGCCACTCGCCATCCTAATGGGTTCTAAGACAGCGGCTGCGAAGGAGTATTTGACCTTGACTCTTTGATGACAGGAGGAAGGTTGAGCTGTTTGAGATATTCTAACTAGCAAATGGAACACAGAGCAATGCTAATAACACTGTAGTCATTAGTGCTGCTTTCTCTCTTTTGCACTCACCCTCCCATTCGCTGCAGGAGGTGCCAAACATGCAAAAATGAAATAATTATTCACAAAAATCCAAATGGGTTGTGTAACAAAGAAATTATTAACATTATGGTTAGGTTAGTTCATTGCGCTTTGCTTTGTCTATGTCTTAAGTGTTTGTTGGCTGCTGTGACAACAAAAATTCCCCATTGTGACAAGAATAAATTGAGTCTATTCTAATAAATCGACTGGTATAAATCAATGTTTGTACAAGCCCAGCTACCTACACAGAAAGAAAATTAAGTGTAAAAGATGCATCTTATAAAAATCTTTTTTTTTTTTTCTTATTAAATGCAGCTGATATTTTGTTGCGCTACGTAACAAAATCGTAACCTCACCAAACAATACGAAAGACGAAACAAGGACTGTTGGGAACCTTTTTTAACCCCATGAAAACCCAACATTACACGCATTAAACTTGAAACTGCAAACTAGCAGGGCGTGTTTTGGCAGCTATTATTTTCCAAATATATATTCAGTGCAACATAAATTATGTTCATAACATTTGGCCTTACAATGGCTGAAAAGGACATTATATAAAATTAAACAGAACCACTTGCCGTGACTCCGCCACAGCACTTCAAGCTGACACCTGCTTCGCAAAACTACAAATTATTCTGTTTTTCTGTCTCTGTCTAAAGGGAGCCATTCGAGGAAAAGGTAATTTGAGGGTTCCACTTAAAAAGCAGGTATGTGAGAGGCCCACTTAGCGCTCAGAACACTGCAGCTACGATTATTTTCTGCGTCTGTCATATTTTTTAATTACAGGCTGCCGGATCGTTTCAAAACAGCAAATGTGTGTCCTTCATTTCAAGAGGACCATTCTGCTGTACAAAATGGAGAATATTCATTGGCTTTTATATTTCTTTATTTCTTGGGTTCAGTTCAACGTTTAGCAATGTGAATTATATTTCAGAGGCCAAGATATTGTCATGAGACAATTGGCCAAGTCTATCTGAAGCAGATAAACAGTTGAGTTATGGTCCAAATATATTCTGCAGAGAGCTGCATAGCTGTGAAGCAGTGAGTCATTTCATGAAATATTTAGACTCTGGTGCATGCCTACAGTCGTGCAGGTACAAGCGCCTACTTCTTGCAGCAAGGCGTTGCTTTCAACATTAAAACCACAAATTTGTCGCCTTGTTTAACATTTAGATTGATGTATTTCTACAAAGACATTAATAAACAGGGACAGCTTTGGTGAAAGTGCAGTGGTTGTCCAGCAAGCCAGGCATCTGGCAGCTAGTCAGAAGTAAGGGCTTGTGTTTGCCACATTGTCGATCATTGTTTTGTTTTAAAGTGTGTTCTTTTTTTAAACAGAAACCACTGGTTCGGTCAATTTAAAGGCAGCACGGCTAATATAAACTTTCACAGTTGCTATTTAACAAAGGACATAACAGCTATATTTCATTAGAAATAACATTTTTCATTACATTTATGATGATATATTTATGTTTTTCAAGTTTTATGGATCTGCCATTACTCTTTTTAAATTTATTTTTCTTCTTCTTGAAATATTAATGTTGAGGTTTGTGGTTTCTTTTTTCTTAACCATCCTTCTGTTTCCTTAGCACTTAGTCAGTTGTCTATTTAACCATTATTTAGGGCCTGAGGTCCAACTTGAGCTGTTGTTCTTGTTCTTATTCATGCATTATTCTTTCAGGAAGATTCAATATGGCCGTAAATAACGTTCCCATACTATTCCATACAACATTTATTTAAGGCTTTTAACTGTGGTTCAAAATAGCCGCGACGACCTTTCACCAGACCTTTCAGGACTGTGAACTCATGAAAAGAGCGTATTATTTTTGCACCTGTTTAGCGCATTTATGAGCATTGCAGATAACGCGTCGCAAACACTTTGAGCTGGAGTCAGCGACAAAAACAAAACCTATGTAGTGCCGTGTCTGACCAGCGTGTGTGGCGCAAAGCCGATCCAACAGCCGCGGCCTCCATTTCGGTGCTAAACTTAGCTCAGCCCAGAAACACGGGATCAGAGGATGTCGGCTTATTGCTGGCTCATGTGGCAAAGCCTCCGAAGGATCCGGAGATATGCAACAACTGCGATCACAGGAGCACAACAATAGCCCGAGCTGAAGCAAAGACCTTCGGGTGACGGCAACAATGAGATAATGACGAGAGCTCAAAGTTTAAAAACCACTGCAGCATTCCATTTACCAGAATACATCAAACGCATGTTTGGTACGAACTGTACAACAATGTAGCAAAAGGGGAATTGGCTTCACAAGAGTTTCAAAGATTGAATATAATGTTTAACTAATATCTCTTAAGAGACGAATTTACAGGAGCACGAATCAAAATGACGTGTCAAACTTATTCGGGTAAATACAAGTAGTATTTTAATATACCTTTTAATATACATTTGGCCTTTTAATTACGTATTATGAACATAAAATACATGCGTGAAGAGTACTGATACTAGCCAGGATTTCCGCCACGGCTTAAATGAAAGCCGCCACGTCATCAGATAAAAATGATCTTTTCTTAAAGATAACATCGCATGTGTATCTCAAATGTATTAAAACAAAGTGGAATCATTGAAGCAAACAGATAACATATAGCACTTGATGGAGGTGGACATGAACATTCATTTTTTGCCGTGTTATTTGCAGAAAATCCCGTAAGGAACACCATGACTGAAGTCCGTTGCTCGCGGAAAATATGAAGAGAGGAATTGGAGGCAGATTGGCTTCTCATGAATTAAAACTAGTGTTTCTACTGTCACCAATTCAGTGAATGAATGTTTCACTCTGTTTCTGTATCACTTCTCAATTGGCTGCGTTGTTGTTCCGTTGTTAATTCTACGGTTACTCCACCATTTTAAAAAAATCCTGACGGAAACCCCACTGGCGTTATCACAGAAACATTATTAATATAGTGCATTAACTTAAGAAAACCATATCCTAAAGTATTTTAACTTTTTTCACAGAAAACAACTGATTTGTATAATTGCTTTCTCCAAACCAACACCAGAACACATTATTTAAACTCACCTCTCACCGCTATAAAACAGGTCTCCTTGTACAAAATAATAATATTTTAAGGCAGTTTAAGGGAGCTTTCAACGTGTTAGACACCTGTATTGATTTCAATCTGCATTATAAAGCCATCAACCATATCATCACATCCAGGTCGTGGATTCATCTTTTACCAGCCAAAGTTGCTTTTGAGGTGTGTCCTTGGTCAGAAAATAGTGTGGTAAAAAAAGTTTTGAAGTGGTGAAGACCCTGAGGGGGAGAGAAGTGAAAGCAAAATTGCTTTAAAATTGCCGCACACCATGCTGCATCCTACCGGGTCCTCTGCACTGATTGACTAGTTATGTGGCCAAGTAGATCAAGGTTCGCTGTCAAAATCTCAGTAACTGGGTTGCACTCAGCACCCAGAACCCTCAGCAGTGTCGGCATGACTGTTATTGACCATGTAAGTTTGGTTTGTTCTATTCTTTTCCCCTGCACATGCAGTACTGCTCGCTCTTGTTGGCATGCTAGTGTGTCTTCTTCAATGTTACTTTTTCAGCTGCATACGTTGGAGTAACGCAGCTGTTGGATGAGTTACAACAGATCAGTTACGACGGATGAGTTACTGGCTCAGGAGACCATGGTATAGTGTTGTGAATCCCACCCTCTTTTTGTCTATTTTAAGGACATTAAACACTCAAACACAGTGGACAAATTTAGTCCCAATTTTACAGCTCATTGCCACAAAATCCCCAATAAATAATGGTTCTCAAGCACAGTTTATCAGCTGACCTTAATAAACTGACATTAATTCACTATTTAAAACATGAGCTTCATCAAAGAGTGAGACAGGAACAATATTGGCTCGGCTACATTGATGAGGTCGGCTCATTTGTAATTCAAACAGTAGTAAGTATACTCACAGATTGGTGTTTACTATTGATCTCCCCGCATCAACGGCCACAGCTGTAGGAAATTATTGATAGTCTGGTGAGGGGACAGTGCGGACTGGTTTTGTCCTGAATACATTTAGAAGAATCAAAACAGTGCCACTGAACAGACTGCTTAAACTCAAGGTGGTTTATCGAAAACAATATTACAATAGAATAATAGGCCAATGTATTGGGCAGAAGCAGGGGCAGGTGTTGCAACCCAGGGGCCGACCAAATAGGCAGCACCAGACTGTTTGTTTTCAACAGTGTTCAACTGTGTGTAACTGTGTTGGTTGGAACTAAAACCTGGACCCACTGCAGCCCCTTTTGCACATCACTTTGAGACCACAGTTGAATGCCAGTTTTTCCATGATGTCTATACAGTTGGGCAGAAATTTCCATGGAGATGCTGAAAAACAATGAACTTTCTACAACTGTCAACACCGAATGAAGAGGCTGCTGTGCAGACAGCAAACATCAGATACCGAATCCGTAACATTACAAGGCAGCATCTACAGAGGTCATCATTCGGATGATCCGCTGAAAACATACATTTTAGCAACTCAAGTTGCAACCTGTGAAGGCAAAGGTGATGATTTAATCCCAGCAAGTATGTTCCAGCAAGGAAGGCTCTGAGTGCTGTCAGGGACTTAAGTGGTAGTAATTATCTGCTACTGGACTCTTTTTTTTTTTTTTACTTTGGGTGAAAAATGATATAGCGTTGCATGATGACTCCAATGGTGTTTGCCGAAAACAGAATCCGTTTTTTTTTTCATCTGTTTCTGTGTCAGTGGAGACACAGTTAAATTGGATTTGCATGTTAACCTTGGAGGCACAAATTACCTTTTCTACTGACTCGGATTCAGAAAAGCCAAATTATAGATGTGCCGTGTTGCTCTTTGTGAATCAGCAAGGAGTTTCTAGACAGGAAATGAGTGCATCTTGCCGCTCCAATAGACGACTTTTTGAGTAAACCAATAATCATACTTGAAGCTTAAGCCATCCGAATAGGATCCCAGACGGCCTGAATGTTTGTTTTACTGATGTAGATGAGGGCTGTCAAACGCACAATTTCAAACACAGTCCAAAAGGAGAAAATGTTTTTTTGCTGCAGGGTTAGAGCAATATAACACCACAATATCTGCTGTGACAAATAACGCTTTATAGCCATGGGCGCACAATAACAGTCAATGCTCTTTCAACAGCTTTTAAATCTTAAAACGATAAAAATTCTCTGACTTTTTCCCTCTATATTCTACAAGTAAATAAAAATAAAACCTCATTACCTGACACATTTAAATCCACAAGTCAGTTCCTCCAGGAAATGGCGAAGTTTCAACCAGTCTCGTCTGCAAGTTCTGCAGAGCTCCTTTCACCAACCCCTCCATGCGGCATGTTTGTCAATATTCACTCCCACCTTGTTGAGATGAGGTTATGTGCGACGCCAAATGCTCACATCTGCCTGCAAATATTGCCACCAAAGGTTGCGAATTGGACTTGGCTAATGAAATTATACATTGAAAAGTATAACAGATGGAAGTAAAAAGCGGAACTCACCACTGCAACATGCCGTCACCCGAACACTATATGGGCGGACGTCAACAAACATGGCTGACCGCCAGATCCATCTCTCTCCAGGCTATTTCTGACACTCTGCATGCCGACCCTGTGGAACATACAGCAGTTACTGTTTTAATTCAACACAAGCATCACCCACCCCACCCATCCAAACATCTGTCAGTCTTCGCCCTTGTGAGGAGCCCTGTAAGAGAACAACAAGCGCTCACTACACACTTACAGCCCAGACACTACTCACGGAACATCATTATAATAAAGATACACCTATATTATCTTCATCCAATCGCCTTGTTTTTGCCTGTTCATTTATCTATTTATTTATATTATGTATGTGTGTGTTTTGCAAGTGAAATACTCACTGCTTTTTGTAAATAAAGCATATTTGGTAAAAATCTGCAGCATTTTTTGGCTAAAAATGGACAAAATTTTTTACAAGCTAATTTACAATGGTCCTTACTTGCCATTATGTTGCGTCACAACCATAAATGATCGCTACTTTCACCGCAATTTCTTTTTAAATCAGCTGCATTTTTGGGCCACAGCAATCAATAAAAAAGTCTACAATATACCTGTAGGGACTGACAAGTTTTTACTTGTTATACAGTATTTTCACATATACTAGCCAGAGAACTGCAGTGATGTGAGGGGGTTATAAGACCTGGGTCGAATATCAAGGAGACAGTCGGAGCACGAGAAGTATTCACTCAAACCATCCTTTCTTCTCCCATCCTCAGGCTATAACAAGAGTGAAAAAATCATATAAAGCTACGTGTCTCAGGCAGGTGGCAGCTTAAAGAACACAAGGCAGTAAAATGCAAAGACGGGTTGTATTTAGAAATCACACATGACAAAATGAAAGCGATAACTCATAGGAGTGAATGAAAAGGTTATCAAAGCCCAGAATTAGGCCTCCAGCAAAAGTGCACACTCAGCAGCACCGGGGTCTATTGACTATCAGGAGCCTGAAGGCGCCTTTGGAAAGAGTTTCAGTCAGATTCTGAGTACAAAGTAAAGCCAAAATGCAAGAGACTTTGAGATATTTGCCTTCAGTTTCAACACATATCCAGTTACTCAAGAGTATTGAGATCAAACAGAATAGTTTTAGCTTGGACGAGGTTCAGCAAAACTTGGACAGTCCAAAGCAAATGAAAGTAGATAAATGTACTAGGTTAAGAGTTCCTTCCTGGACCCAATGTTTTTGGCCCCAAAAACTACTTTGTAGCACCAAAAGACTTCTTATGCAAGCGATAAAGAATGCACTGGAAGCCAGGCTTTATTTGAGCGGCTCTGTTTCACACAGTTGCAGGCATTAAATCACAAGAATCGAGGAAATAAAGATACTGCTATACAGACACGCCCCCGAATGTGGATCTTTCTCCCGAACTCATTATTCAACTAGACTGCTTCATGAGGCGAGTCTGGTTTTCTCCAGTTTAGGCATGAAAGTACTCACTTCAATGTGTCATAGTTGTAAAAACAGGTGAGAAAGTAGATTGTCTGTCTTTTAATTCAGGAGAAAAAAATGTGTGTGCCACTGCTATAGCTCTAAGAATGATATCAGAAATATAATCCCTTTATTATTCAGTCCTTATTCATGCTTAAGGTGTGTCTGAATACATGAATCTGAAACATTCTTTGCCAGTTGGTATGCAGTGATGACCAATAGTGTAGCTCTGGTAACTGTGGGCTCTTTTGTTCTGAAGACAGATTTAAACTGCATATCATAAATAAGGTTCCTGTTGAGAAGCAGAAGCTTAAGTACCTGTATTTACCACACAGTTAAGTCGGGGTGTAAGAAAATATATATACCTGGATATGCTGCTGCTTTTGTGTTACATCTGACTGGACTGAGTACATGACAATAAACTTGTTTTTACACACATAATAGCATAACCTAAATTACACACTATCGCAATATGTTGCAATGTATAGCATCACCACTCCTGTATCGCAAATCGGGATACGAATCGTATGGCAAGACGCATGTCGATACACAGCCCTACAGTTTAGTGGGTACTTTAGTCTGTCAAGCATTAACTGTTGGTATAAAAACAGTTAAAAAAAAAGATGTTGTTGCTAGGTTATGCCACAGATCTTTTTTTTTTATCATGACTATGTAAACAAGGCGATATCTCAACTACAATACACATAAAACAATACTCTATGCGCACATTTCCGCAAGAACACAAACGGCATCAGACTCTGAATCAGCACAGTTAGCTCATACTCTTCATCAGTTTGACGTCACTTTAAATACTGACACACACACGCTTGGTCATATACTTCTTTTCCCAGAACTACAAACAAGCAGGTGCTCGATTGAATCAGGCCGGTAAAGACAAGTCATGAAGTCAGTCGTGAGCGTGCTAGAAATCAGGTTACAGTGACATGAAGGGGCTTTACAATGCCCCACACACACAGTCACATACTCTGGCTGACTTAACATAGGATAAAGAAACTACCGATTAGCTAAGTACACATGTTGTAGGGGTAACTTTTAATAGCTACAGGCCGATTTGAAGTTCTATATAATGCTAATAGCGTTTCATTCTTCAATTAATTTCGCATTATATACATGTTGGTCTGCATTATTATTTTTGTTTTTGCTTTTTTTTCTTCAATATTAAATTACACTTCAATTCATGTCTTAAAAAGACAATTTTACTACAGATGAAACATCTAGTTTCATGCAACAATGGATCCAGCCTGGAAAATTACCACTTTGACTTTTGATGTCACATCACGCGTGGTTCGTAGTAGTACAGTCAACAGGGATTTACTCCATGCCCATGCAGTAACAATATAGTCGGTGCATCATTCACACATTCCTTGACTGAACTGAGAAAACTGATTCCATGAGTAGAACACCGTGTCCAGTTTTGCTGAAAAAGTAGTTAGTTAGTGGTACCACTAAGTTCAGTTTGTAGACATCTGTTCCTTTGTGCAAAATAAAATTACTTGTAGAACATGATGTTGAAGGCTGGATGTTCTGAAGCTGTACTGTGTATCTTGAGAAATCGCATGTATAACATTGACTGCCATCCCTACTCCACATCCCTAACAGATTGTTGCTTCAAGGTTCGGCCGCAATCAAGTTCATTCAAACAACTGTGTCTGTTTCCAAAGCCAACACAGCAGTGAAAACATCAACAACCCAGCAAGTGTGAAAATGGACCAACTGCCTCGACAACTTATTCTCCAGCAGGTGGGTTTATGAGCAAATTGCCCCCAAGTGTGTTGTAAGAGGAAAGCCCTCCCTGACACCATCATTGTAAATCACAGCATTTAGTCCTGCATGCGCTTGTTCTTCTAAGAACAAGCTAAATCAACAACACGGTCACGGTCCTGACAGGTCTGCACCTGTACAGCCGGCTGCTGCAGGCCATGCCACAACACGGGGTAATGTAATCTCCAGACGGCGCTTTCCAGAGGAAAAGCCTACAGGGGATTGGTCCAAAACAGCAAGAAATATGGAGTGAGTTCTGTTTGGAAAACTAAGTACAGTGGTACCTCGGTTCTCGAAGGCTGTTCAAGAAGCGACTTGTTCGAAATCTGAATCGATTTTTCCCATTACAATGAATGGAAAACGAAATAATGCGTTCCAAGCCTTAAAATAGGCTTTTGTAGGAGTGAATGTGGAGTGTCTGCTGCAGGTGCGCTGTTCCTCTATGTGTGTGGCCGCTGCATGTGGGAGGGGTTGCCGAGTGAGTGACGTCTCTCCAGAAGTGAAGAGGTGCCCGGTGCGTGTCCAGCTCTGAATGTGCGCTTCTGTGCAGTTTGGCTGTGACAAAGTCATAAACCAAGTCACGCTCTGTCCCAGACTCGCCTCATCCCTGTCCCAGCTCCAGCCCACAACAGGACATCAAACCCTGGAGTGTGGAGAGCGAGCACCTCCCCTGTGACACTCTACCACGGTCCAGTGCAGAGACAGGAAAGGTTTTAAACCTCAATATGAAGAAAAAACAGTCAGTAAATGTAGCTAACGGGACACGTCTGCACACAGAGGCTGCGTTATACACAATAACAAAGCGCGTCGTGGGTCAGCTGATCGGTCCGCGCATGTTGTTTTTTCCGGCACGTTCGAGTGCTGGGTTTTCGTTCGAAATCCGAAGCAAAAAAATCTCAAAGTTCTCCGATTTTCCGAAAACCGAGGTACCACTGTGCAACATGTTTGGCAAACACTGAGCTATTTAAGTACATCGCTCAACAGCATAATTTCATTTTCCTCATGTGCCTCACCATTCTGGTTGTTTAGAGGAAAAGGATTGAGCAGGTTATGGAATAAGAAAGTTACAATGAAGCTTAAAATACAGGAGAAACATTTAGCATGGGGCAGTCAGGGACCAGAAGGTCAGCAAAAAGTGCTGGAAAAACACATGAAATTAGGAATGCTTGCATTCTTTCACATCGTCTTCCACATTCGTTAGTTTTAGTCAACAAATGACTATTTTTTTCCTAATAATTTGCTTTGATTTCAGTAATCTGTGAAGAGGGCCAAAAGAAGAACCTTCAGACTCAGATTTATTGTTTGGCTCTCTCTAGTGGCCATAAGAAGTAAGCGTCACAACATAACTGTAAGACGTTCTTCATGGTTTATTAATGATTATCTAAGCTCTAAGTGGCAGACAAATATTGGAAAATTATGCAACTTATTAATATCGAATATCGATAATATGATATATGAAAGTGAGGAGACAGATGATTGTTGAGCTGCTGGTATTCTTTATGCAAGTCAAATAAAAAGTAGACACACTAATTCAACTTCAGCAAAGTCGTCTAAATGAAATAAATTGTTTAGTCACGTCAGCAGTTTGCGGTTCGTGTTTCGTGACTGAAAACAAACGGTACACTGTATCGGTATTTTCGAGTAGTGTAGAAAAAAATGTGATGGCTTTAGACGGGTTAAAATTCCTTGTGATATACGAACGACTTTAAAGGACTATTGGTAGCTATTTTAAAGCCAGTTTGCATTTCGCAAATAGCTGGAGTTGAACGTGCTACTCGCGACTGTGTGGCTCACAAATGTAGTTATTTCATTTACTTTCTAGAGCAAGACAAACCACACGGTTGGTGCAAATAAATTCAAACAAACCTACCACATTGTTTTTGGGTAATTCGACGCTTTTCCATCCAACTCGCTGAAGACAAAAATAGTGCAGCAAGTATTATGAGCGGATGTGACGTCAATAAGACCAGACGCAGTGTGGCTCTTTGCTTGATGGTCTTTCAAGAAGGTATTTCTCCATCACTAAAAAAAACTAGGTTCAGTTAGGTCAGTCGATATATCACGATCTTGACATATTTAACTTAACTAATTTTTTTTTTTCATTTAGCGCGCATCAATTCCATCATAATAATCGATCCTTAAACAGCAACAGTTGATCAAATAAACGACTATAAAATTTTGTGGCATAAATGTCATCATTAAGTAAATCGATATAACACTGTTCACAAACTACTTTACAGACAATACAGAGTTTAAACAAAAACGGGAGGATCGTGTGTTTAAACTTGCACATGTATAAACTTAAAATAAAAAGTGTCTGAATAAGGATACATATTTAACTGACTATTTTTGCTTCAATTCGCAGTATTGCTTTTTCCAATGCCACCAATTCTTCAAATGGTTTTCATCCACAAGCCACTGCGGATATTGTTTGGAAAACAATTTCCTTCAGTAGATTCACAGAAGGTGCCGCCATGTTGGCTCCTTCCGTGTGTTCAACATGCTTTTATTTTTGATCTCAGTCACACAGATCAAAATTTTTCACTCAATAAATCGATCATCATAAAGCATGGTATTCATATCATCTATGACCAAACAGTTCGATGACGTGTATTGTTTTTTTTAACGCTTTGAGTAAAGACATTAAAGTCAGACGTTTGATAATTTAAAAAAAGAAACCCCTTTAAAGTCATTTGTGACCTAACAAATATATGCAAAAATGAAACTTTAATGCACCAAAAAAACAATAAAGTGCCTTTCGATTGCCTGCCAACACAACTTGGACAAAGACGGTGTTTGGCTTATATTAAAATGATCGCACCCAACACCTAATGTTTACAGTCAAGAGCAACTGCCTTTAGAAAGTGAAGACGGAGTACAGGAAGATTCGTCTCTGCTTACTCAATATAAGGGTATGTGTTAGTGCGTATAACGGTGCTGTGTGTGTATAGACGAAGTCTGGATTTACGATGAATATGTGTGGTTATATAAATGTATCTTTTGTGTAATGCCATGTTGTGAATAGGAATGAGTCTTTCTAGATTTTAGGTATTTTATTTCATTTGCTTTCGTTCTTTGAAAACAGCATTTGCACCATCTACTGGCAAGAGAGGAAATCCAACATCACTGGATTTCCTTTGAAATAATCTCAATTGTGATGTGTCAAGTAAATAAATCAATGTATATTGTTGTTCAGGAGAAACGGCTACATGGATTTTAGTTATAAAAAAAAGATATTGAAATGTAAATAAACGCAACTAAAATTTAAGGTTTTTAATTTACATCTCAATAACAGTTGACCAATGTGTAGGAATATTTTTCATTGTCAATTCTGTATATATAGCAAGACATTTTCCCTATATATCTTTATATATAGGGAGAATGTCTTGCTGAAAAAAACAAGGCATGAAACGTATACAGTAATGTAAACATCATGGGACATCTTAAAACAATGAAGAAACCTTTGTTCACAGATAATTTAAAATAAAATCATCAGCTGGCGGTTACAATAAGAAACCGAGACTTGAAATGGATAAACCAAAAATATCTACAAGCTTTACTTCATAATGCAAACAAAAAAGTTTCTTGAAGCTTTAAATAAAAACGACTTAAGCCTTTAATCCCAACTCCTTTAATGCATATTGGAGTGAGTCATTTACCTCCCCGACCATTGCATGCTATAATTTTACCTTCATAATGAGTTTAAATCTTTCAGTTCTTTTTATCAACGGGTGGGAATAGAGAAAGAACTTCAAAGGACTAATCGCTCTCCTCCCTTCATCATGACTTACAGGGATTGACAAAGCCGTCTAGTGAAATGGTGAAAGATCTGCATGATACCTTGGAAGGAGGAATCACACAGAGCATGTCGACCTTTGAAGAGGTTTGTTTCAACATAGTTTCATGAGAAAATGTTGCCTAAAAATAGAGGCAGGCGTTTGGAAAAGTTTGTTAGAAAGTGGCACAGTTGATTTAAATATGAAAGAATGATTCTGTATGTGGGGAGTGTAACATTAATGTATATCACTCTCAGATTCGTAATGTTCCAAGTGTGAATTCACTATGAACATTAATGATGATCGGTCTTTTTTGGGTGTAAGTTCTGATCAGGTTTTTGGTGTGAGCAATACTAGTCGGGATCATAAATAGAATTTAAGGTCTTAGCTTCAGTGAGAGTGACAGGGAAAACCCAAATTTCAAACTGTGGTGTTCCAATATGCCGGCCAACCATATTAGAGATATAATCCGAATAAGGATGTATCACTTCTCCTCCTTCAAGATGGACATTTCCATACAAGCGTTCAAGGAAAGTGACCTGCATGTTGATGAGTCTCCTGTAGATAGACGCTTTAGCCTCCCACCCTGTCTCTCAGTGAGTCATTGTTTTACTAGAAAACTCCGACGTTTTGTTTTCCTAACCCTCGACGACTTCAGATGTGGAGGGAAATTTCCCGTCTGATGGACTCAAAATGACTGACAATCCACTCAAGATTTCATCGACTAAGGAGCAGCCATATTGGCTCCAGAGCCAGGCTGGGTCAGGGGTCGGTCCAATGTTGGGTCGTGTAAGCAACCTTAAGGTCTGTCAGGTCCTCTGCCCTGACGTTTTTGGAAAGGCTTTTCAAGGTGCTAAATTGGGAAGTTGAGCATAAAGTGAATGACAAATGGCTTTCAGGGGACACCACTCGCAAATTTCCTCAGAGTGGAAAGATTTTTGTGAAAATGTCATGGTAGAAAAAAGCAAGACTATTCATGCCTGGTGGGCACTCTTTGTTTATTCACGCTGTTCACTTGAGAGGAGGAAGAGAAGTAAAAGCAAAAACACAAGTCTAAAAGGGTTCAATCAGTTCCATCTTCCTTGTTTTGATTTGGTTTTGCGGCGCATACTAAAATGGTCTGCCCGTGACCAGTCTGCAGTCAGCCAAAGAGCAACAGGAGAAACTCTTTGCGGTCTTTGATTTTGGTCTTTGATTTGAACCTTTTCATCTGTTGGTGCGTGGCGATGTCCACGGGTTAAAAAGCAACTCTCTAAAACAGCCGTTTTGTAGTGATCTTTCATGTAGCATCCTGGGGCGACAGTATTGGAGTTCTGACTCGCACAAGTGTATAATAAGAGCCACCTTTGTTTCGAGTCACTTGGTGGGTGAAGAAGTCAGTGCAGGGTGGGTGGAACAGGTGGAGACATGCAGAGCAAGGGTGGGGAGTTTCATGTCTTCTGGCTGAGGGGCCAACAAATCAAAAGAAGAATCCTCTACATGGGAAGCAAGGGATATATCAAGAGGGTGTTCGTGCCATGACAAAAACTAACCTACGAAAGTGGTTATTATCTCGTGACAATCGCGGTGGCGTCTTGAGGCTGTAATTTTATCGTGTGTTTGTGAACAGAATATCTCTGGACATATTTGAATAAAGTTCAGGGCTGGTTTGGGACAGGCTAACTTGCCCTTGATGTTCTCTTGTTGGTCTGAAGGTTTGTCTGGATTTACGCCGTTCATTCCTATGATTGTCAACTGCTGCAAACAATTTTACAAGTCGAATAGTCGCAGACTAGCTGAACGAGTAGTCGGGGTATGACGTGTACGGGTTGTCAAACACACAGACAGCGTTGTAGATAGTGATTAGGAAACAGAGAAATGTATGCAAATTGTCGTAAACCGTAGCAGTTGTTGTATTACTACCATATTGACAGTCGACTAGTCGCAGGTGTGTTCACAAAATGTTGTGTGTTATGCTGTTCTGCTCTGAGATTTCAAAATTTCAAATTGTTTTTAAACCACAACCTGACATGGTGCAGTTTAAGTAAATAAAAGTTCAGAGCCATTCAGTTTATGAAGGACGTTCAGATTGCATTGTTCCTGTGTTCTTTTGTTGAAATAAATGTTTCCTTAGTAAAAGGTTTTGCTTAATAATGAGAGACTCAAAGACATTCCAGAAGGAGACGACAGTACATAGCATGATGTCATCAACACGCGACACTCAGGACGCAGTTTGCAGACCACATTCAATCACCAGGTTCATCTTGTTGTGGCGATTAGATTCTTCCCACAATGGGGAAATTTGGGTTATAAATGCGTCATTAATAAATAAATAAATAACATTTTATAATTGATATAATTTTATAATTGATATAATTTGACTTTCATGTCAATATTTTCTCTTTCACCAACCCTCTGATTTGACTTATTACACTTAAAATATTATTATTATCATTATTACACCTATTCTATACATTAAATAAATACAGGGCATTAATACTGAGTAAAAAATGGCTGGAAATTAAATTAAATGTAAATTAAATTTGGCCAGAGGTCTTAGCTTTCTTTATATAATATCAATTCTACATCAATGTGAGGATTTAGTAGTAAATATTTCACTACTAAACACACTAAAAGCTACTATGCACGTCTTTTAGGTTGCTGTCAGGAACATTTCTACAGGCTCAGTTTGATAGTTTTAAGTCTGACTTCAGAAGGGCTGCCTACATACAGGCAACAGGCCACATTTGGCCCCCAAGCCACACTTTGCCCAGTTATGCTTTAGTGACTTGGGAAGTCGAGTTTGAAGAGTCGGAGATGAAGATATTCTCATTGTCATTTGGAGTGATATGGACAAGATCAGAAATGAGTAGATGAGAAGTCTGGAGACGAATTTAGGGAGGCCAGATGGTTTGGCCATGTGGGGAGGAGAGCCAGTGTTGGACCAGAATTGTGGGGATTGAAGAGGACGCTGGGGTGGGCGGATGTGGTGAGTGAGGATGTGAAGTGGACTGAAGAGGAGTGGCCATGGAGGAGGAGGAAGACGGGTTGAGGTCAAAGACCTGCTGTGGCATGATGGGAAATGTGGAGAGAAAAGGAAATATTTACAAACTATATTGGATATTTTGCATCATAATTATAGGTATTAAATCTTAATAGTGACATGAGCTTCAGACTGTGACGTCAATGATATGGAGTCATTTTCTTGCTGCAAGGGACAGATTTGGGAGTTGTGTTTGATTAAAGTTGTACAAGACTCTCAGATGAGAAATTTCATCATTACAGCTGCACACTGGGGACAAGTGAGAAGAATACAAACAATGTAATTCCAATTATGCAAATAAAAACTACACAGTCAACATGGGAACAAAAAATATAAAACGGTTGGATCAAATTCTAGACATGTTTCTTTAAAGCTTTACATATAAAACACTGGGAATAAATGTATCTAATTAGAAATGAAAACTCCATTTGGGTTGAATATATTCCTCCCTGGCTTGAGATGCTGTTTTTAAGTGCCCTGTTTTTCTCATTCTGCTTTATGTGCTGCATCTTTCCGTCTCCCCTCCCTATCTCTGTCCTTCTTTCTCTCCTTATTTTTTTTCATTTGCTGCTTTTCATTCCCTCTGCTTTCATTGTTTTTTCTTCTCTTTCTCACTGAGGGAGCCCATTTTTCTCCCTTCCTCTATTCAGGTTTTCTTTATTCTCTTTTCTGAATAGTTGTGGTACTTTAAGGGGAAGGGAAAGGCAAGGGAGGAGAGGGGAGGGAGGTTAGTTTCAGTCAAAGCTGCAGAACAAAACTTCCTCCCACACCACATGCAGTGTCTTTGGGAAATGAGTTTGTCTCCGACACGGAGACACACTCCCCCTTCCATGTATACCACCATGGACGACGACCCAATAGAGGAGTTCCGTTAGGCCGGTTCCATACTGTCCTGCTGGCTGTCAGTGGGGCACGTCTCAGCGGCCCCCAGTCACTGTTTGCGGTTAAGTGGTGTGAGTCCACCACAGCACTGCATCTCATGATGTGCCGGCGCGTTAAACCAACCGAATCTGTTTGTGAATATGATTATCTTCCAACTGAGGTGCGTGAAGGGAAGCATTTCACAAGAACATCTTCATTTCTGGGGAGAAATGACAGCAGGCGGCCTCATGTTGAGGAGCACTACCTGCTCAGTGGCTTTATTCTCCGCGGGGCTCCACTCCAATACACGTAAATCATAAACAAAAGCATCGGTTTTCACATTTGCGGCTGAGCAGGAGAGGCAGCCGTCGTGATACATATAGGAATGTAAAGGCAAGGAAATCCATTACCGGAGCCTTGAAAGACAAAACCTCAGCAGCCAGTTAATCTTCAGATATCATGACAGAAATCTGTCTTATGATAGAAAAGGAAAGGAGCCCGGCGCACCTATGGTTTCTCTCACACACGCTCCGGTTCTGCTCAAGACAATTTAATGCCAGGCTCGTGGAGAGTGGGCTGGATAAATTGGAAATGATTAAAAATGCAGAATTGACAGGGGAAGCGATAAAACTTTCACTCTATAAGTAAGAACCAAAAAAAAAAAAAAAAAAAAAAGAGGCATGATGGAATGGCAGGCTTGAAGGGGAGAGAAAGGTGAAAGACAGATGAAAGTGAAGAGAGATAAAAGCTGGAGTGAGGAGGGTGTGGGATAAAGCAGGAGGAAGGGAAGCAGAGATGAAAGCAAAATGAGAAAGATAAGAACAGAGTGAGAGAGACAGAGAGGCAAACGGAGGAAGAGATAGATAGTGTACAGAGCAGAGAGAGAGGTAACCATGGAAACAGCAGGAAGGTACAAAAGAAGAGATAGACAAAGGGTTTGATTTAAAAGAATGAAACTTGGACGCAAGAAAAGTAATTCCGAGTGAAATTTGTTACCGGGAGGTGGAGGAATAATACAAAGGGCCATAGAGGGACAGCGGTTGTCTGAGGGCGTGAATGCAGTCGCCTCTGACCACCACACGAGGCACTCCAGAGACCCACAAGTGTGTGTGTGCGTGTGTCCACCGTGGGGGCCTCACCTTGAGTCAATCCTGGGCCAATTTAACTATTTAGCACCGGCCAATTCTGTAGTCGTCTGTCCAGACGAGGGAGCTGGTTCAGTGTGCATACTCTTTAAAGTAAAAAAAAAAAAAAAAAAACGACTTGACGGAGAGCGGGTTGAAGCACCTTCTCATGAGAATCCACCTTGCTGCAATGAAATACTGCAATCCAGATCAGGCGATATGAGTTCTCGCCGTGTGTTTGCCGACTTATTGAATGAACTGTTGAATTGCGCCGCCCTTCCCCTTGAATAAATGCAACATGGCCATATATTAGGATTCATATTTATACATCTATATGGAGTTACAGACAGAGAGGATTTTTTTTTTTTATTCAGTGGTTTTTGAGTCTCTCATGGCTCTCCCTCTTTCTCCCTTCCCCCTCTCTGTTTTTCTCTCCTCTATGTCTTTTCTCTTTCGTCCTCTGTCTGTTTCTCTCACTCGCTCCCCCTCCCTCTTTCACTTGATCTCTCTCTCTTGCTCTCTCAAGCCCCCCTCTTCCTCTCTGTCTCTCTCTCTCCCTCTCTCTCTCTCTTATGCTTTCTCCCTTCTCTTTCACTCTTATTCGTTCCATAGCTCTCTGTCTCACTCCCTCGCCCCCCTCTCTGTTCCTTTTATATCCTCCTTGCTGAATGCTCTTCTCCTCTCCTCCCTCAACTCTGTCTTTTCTCCTTTATATTCAGACTTTTTTTTTCTTCCAGCTCTCCCCACTCCTTTTTCTTCAATGTTGTCTCCGAGCAGAGCTATTTATTCTTAATATCCTGTCGTCTTATTTAGTGGCGTTTCTACTGAAAACAGAGAGCCTTTTTATTTCAAGTCATTATTATCCTTTTTATTTTCGTGTGTTTTGTGAATATATCAATTTTCAGTTTGGAACTTGGTTTCTGCCACCAGACAGGCCTGCCCATATAAATAAAGTTAAAGTGAGAATTTAAGTCAATATGCTGTATTATTAATATAGTCCCCCCACTTCCTTGCTCATATTGAACTATAGATATGGATGAACAGATATAGATGCCATTTGATTTAACTTGAGGCGATATTATAGAGTGGGAATAATGTGTGTTGTGCACTTTAATGTACTTTAATTTATAGCCAAATGTATCGTTTCAAGTCAAACCTCCAGTCTATAGAGCGCTAGCTCAGTAGCACGCTAACCACAGTGACTCTCTGTGTGTCATTTGTCAGATGACACCTGAGGACAGCTGAAGACTATTTAAAGGAAATAACTGTCAGCTTCCATGTTCAAGAAACTTTGAAAATGAAATGTGTAATTCATCCTCACTAACATCTGTTTAGAGACGGTAAAAGGGAAGATACTGAAGGCGTCATCAGATTTGTTGTGTCAAAATTTCACGCCTTTTTTCATTCTTTTCTTTGCAGATAATATGTATGTATGTATGATTTATTATGGTGTAGGAGCAGGACATGTACAGAGACATCGACTGCGGTTACATAAGGGCCCAGAAAACCCAGTTATTGCGGCTAAGCTTGAACTTTTATAATGCATGTAGCGTATTTTCCGAACTATAGAGCGCCCCAGAATATTAACACCTACAAAATTTAAGAAGGAAAATAGATCTTTTTTGTCCGCACCAGTCGATAAGCCGCAGGGTTAGTGCCGCTAAGAGCTCAACCAAGCTAGCGTGTAGCCATGTCGCTCAACAGTCTAATTGCATAATATACCATTGAGAAGTGTAAATGTGTGAGTAACTTCCTCGGCCGTTGTCTGCAGTGAACACTCTTGACAATGATGACCTGTTGATGTGTAGGTTTGTTTTCAAATTCATTCACTCAGGTTGTTTTTATTCCTAGTTCTCACAAGTAGTTTAGAAGATGAGATTTCTTGGTGTAAGAAGACAACATTACCTCCGTGTTAGCAACTGTTAGCATGGTTGCTAAGTGAGTGAAAGCTCTGTGCTTTAGTCACTCAACACCTATCGTTGTGTGATACAAAAAAAACACAATCTGAATATTTCATTTTATTCAGAAACTTGCGAGTTTACTCCAAAAACCTGCCGAAGGAAGTGCGTTGACAATGGTGATGGCTCCATGATGGTGACGGCATTGAACCATTGCTTCGACATGCTGATTCTGGACCTCAGAAGTAACACTAGTTTATCATTGTAGAATTTTCTGTGCACTGCATGTTAAACCGGGGAGAAATGACACATTCGTGCTTGCTTTATCGAGCTATTGCCCTGGTCTCTGCATGTAACCATAGTCTTTAATCCAGACCGGCTTGGAGCACGTTCAATGCCGATGTGAGTTGCGGTCCTAAGACTTGGACCGTCACCAGATCAACACGATTTACATGACTTAGTTCCACGTTAAACTGAACATATGGAATGAGTCTCACCTATTATTCATTGTTGATCCTTGTGAAGTCTGTTTTATTCAGTGGAGGGAAGATGAGATGCTCCAGTCTGCAGCGTCGCTCACATACACAGACCGGGGCCACGTTATTGGTGGCATGAGCCACGTAAAAAAAAAAAATATAAGTCAAATAAATGGCGCACACATTTCTATGTACCTTATGTATTTCGAGGAGGGTCACTGTAAAATGAATCATTTTTAAAAATACATACACAAGAGACATATGCTGGACGCCAACCATCAACCTTGTGACACACAGGGAGGTGCTTTAACCGCTATACTAAGCCACGTGACCAGCTGTTCAGGTGAGCCTTACAGCCTGACATATTTGTAGGATGTGGCTCTTTTCAGCAACACAGTAAAACAATGTGGCTCTCAGCCTCTGACTGGTTGGCTACCCCTGATGCAGAGTATGAGCGTGTAAAACGGACAATGGCTGAACCTCGCCTAACATTTTGGGACAAGATCAAATCTGAACCAGGTCCCGTCTTTTCTGGCTGTATCATAAGCAATTTGCAGATGTAAATTTTTGTTGAGGAAAAGCAGCAGATGGACGTATCCGAGCACCAATGCAGGATCTCTGAGACACACGCAATAAACAGGTAATAATGAGATCGGGGTTGTGTTCTACTCTCCCCCGGAGTCTGTCTCCAACCACGACAGAATGGCTCAGTGTTTAACACTGCTTACATAAAGTCAGAGGCCGCTGGGTTCCGCGTGACATCAGCGGACTGCAACTCCGGAGTCAGCTTTTAATCTACATGCATTCTCAATTACAAATGACTTGTTTATGTTTATGAGTAGCCAGTCACAGACTTGTTGGTATCTGCGAGGCTGTCAGCAGCTGCGTGTCTCTGTTCAGGCGACGTCACGGGCTGGAGCGCCGGACAGTTTGACGCTACGCTGAGTAAAATAGCTCTTCAAGGCGTCAATTCTGGTTTAGATAATAACAACGTGAAATCCTGAACTAACTTCAAATCGTGTGACTGCTGATCAGATCCAACATCAGACATCAGAAATGTGTCATCGGCTCGACTCGATCTAACAGCCCAACTCTGGCTCAGAGCCTCAGTAACCACCACTGTTATTGAGAGTTGTGTCTATAGTAAACAGGTATAAAACCATGATCATAAGCAAAAGTCCTCCATTCTCTCTACGATCCTACGTTTTGGTGTTCTTTGATCGTGTGCGGCTTCTCTCCATTAAACCCAAGTTAGAATTAGAATTAGAATTATATATTATGTGTATATGTATATTATATGAATTTAATATAAAATGTAAATTTACATCCATTTAAAGAAGATTTCTCCTTGAAAGGTTGCACATTGTAGACTATCCCTCATGTTCAACATTATTCTTGAAGTTCTTATTGTGATCCATAAATGTACACAGACATAGAATTCATATTCATATGAATGATGGTGCATAACTTTTATTTGTAGCATGACAAACATAATTCACACGGCCATTTTGTGGACTGTTAGTGCTAATGACCATGACCATACATTACTGCTGGAAAATTGTGTTTTTTATTCTTTATAAAAATGCTGAAAGTGATGACTCAGAGTCTTTAAGTACTGTAATTTCCGGACCATAAGACGCTACTTTTTTCTCGCAGTCTGAGCCCTGCGGCTTATACAACAGCGCGGCTGTTGTATGGATTTTTACAGGATGAAATCGATGAAATCTGATGCTTTTTATTTACCCTTAAAGCGCTCAAAATGCGCTGTTTTTGCCTCTGAGTCCTGGAGGTCTGGAATGATCATATGGAAGAAGCAGCAGCCGAGATCGGCTGTGGTGTCGGAACTTTGGGCACGCGGGCGAAAACAATGCATTTTGAGGGCTTTAATGTCAATAAAAGATGTCGAGGCGCTGTCTCGAGACAAAGTGTGTTCGGCTCAAAAGTCTGACGTGAACACAAGTGAGTCGGGTTTTGGCCGCGTGCTTCATTCCGGCTGGAGAACCACACCTTGTCTATTGTGAGAGCAGCGTGGATAAATCAAGACACTCCGAACTGTTTCAGCTATTTTCTCACTCAACCCCATTTTCAAAACTAGTTTTGGAAAATTGTTTTGAAGCTGGTGCACCACTGACCTGTCCACAGCGCAGACAGCACCTCTGAACCTGCGGCTCACAGACCAGTACAGCTTATGTACAGTATGAACAAGATCAATAAATTAGTGGGTGTGGCTAATATTCTGGTTCGCTCAATAGTGTGGAAATTACAGTAAAATTAAATTTGCACCGTCCAAGATTCCATGTGGCGGATCAAATAAATGGCTGGGCATAGAACTACAAACTGTAGTTCTGTATCGCTGTCTAACCATGACTCAGCCTGACTAGACTGCAACAACCAACACATTTGGCGTGTGCACAGCACGAATGTGTAAATGAGATAAGCAGTCAGCACATTGTTATTACATAGCATCATGACCTTGAGAAACAATGTTCAGTCCCTGGGCCTCGAGGGAGACTCCCCCGACCACTCCACGGATGAGGACACGGTTGTGACTCAGTCAAACATATTAGTCATTACAGGGAAAGAAGGAGCAAGATTGACTATAGTTGTTCCATGTTTAAGCAGAAATGTAATGTTTCACACCCAAAATTTGGACTTGTTCGACAGGTCATGGGTAATCTTACAGATAATACTTATGTAATCCATTGTTATAAAGCACATGGAGTTGATTGATTTCATAATTTAATGTCAAAATTTTGTGTCCAAACGTGTTAAGTGACCTCTGGATTGGGCTTCAGCTGTAAAGTGTCACAATGATTTTGGATGTTTAAGAAGATACTCTCAACTGGAAATCTCAGGCTCCTGAAGGTGTCAGTAGTGAGCACTGTGAGGAACTCAACAAGCAGCATCTTACATGAGGAGGCTTCTGTCTTTGAAGAGCGCAGTGTGTCAGAACATCATCCGAAGAATCTCACATCCAAGCTGGGAGTGATGTGGCTGCTTTATCTGCACTTAAAATTCAGGTTCTGTGGTCTTTATTTGTGACTAATTAAAAACAATTCAACTAATAACAAAATATTCAGAGTGTTGATACTGTTTGTCGCAAACATTTCTTTGTCTTTATCTTGTGTAGCACCAGTGGTTTTGGCGTTTATGGAGGTGAACTGGCTCTTCTGAGCGTTGGTGGTGTGTGTTTTTTAAGCCGCTCTTCTATCATTTGATCAGTTTGTGGAATTCATTATCTCCACTCCTTAATTTTCATTTGATCTCTCTTTGGTAGAACAGTCTCTGGTCATTTTTTGGTCAGTTCTGGAAACCACTTGACGCATGCGTTTCAGTGGGTGGACGTAGAGCGTCTCAGAAACCTCAGCTGGAGGGAATTTCAGATCAGGTCACAGATCAGGAGATTTTAAAGCAAACACTTGGAATACATTGGGAGGAAAACGGGGGGTGGGGGGGAGTAGAAAGGGAGGAGGTCTGACGGCTTCCGACACACTGGGCAGATGGGACGGATAGTTGTGGTTGAAATTTGTGCCACTCCTTGCTTGGTTGGAATTTCTAGCCGAAGCGTCTGGATTATCAGTTTGTTACGAGCAAAGCTTCAGAGGCCAAAACCGCCTTCACAGTTGAGGTTGACATGAAGGTACTAGAGTGATTCATTTGACTTAGATGAAGTTCATGATGAGGTGAGGTAAGAGACGAGGGATGGTGCACGAGGTAGTTGAAGCTGTGTAATGCAACCTCACGTTGGGTGCCGTGGCACACTGGAGTGTCGTGAGAGAGTGTCAGGTGTGCCGTGGGAAAATGATCCAGTTTCACCTCATTTGACCGGAGATAGAGGTGGGCGAAATGATGCCATAAAACAATGACAGAACATGTTGAACAAGAGTCTCACAAGTGCAACTTCTAGCTGTTTTTACACCTGATGCGCCTCTAACTTGACCACACACTTTCACCACAGAACCATGGAGGGAGGGATCCTTGTCGGACCCGCAACGCCAAAGACTGTCTGCACCGCAGAGCTAACGGCAAACGTGACGTCTCGCTTCAAAACTTTGATACTCGTGGACTTTCAAAGTTTGCGTTGTGGTTTAATAGTTGGCGAAAAACTAAATGCAAAACAAAATAAATATGCTCCAAAATGTGAAGAGAGAAAGAATAATTGTTTTTATGAAGCAAGTTCAGGCAAAGAATGCTAAGGATTTGTCTGGAAACTCAAAGCTACAATAAAATCATGCGAAAGAGAAGTGATAAAATCAAAACTGTTATTGAAAGTAAATAAATCATGAGATTTCTGGACATCGGGAGTTTCTATAGGACTTGAAAAACACTGATATATTAAATATGTGATATATGTTTTAAGACCTGGGCGTTCTTACAATGACTTTTTTTCAATACTTGTATATTTTGCATCTTCAATTTTTTCATTTTCTTGCAGTGTAGCAAGAAAAAGGGGAAGTGCTGGATATGTGTGATGGATAGAGTGGCACAAGTCAGAGCTTCATAAATCCATTTTCAGTCGTCTTCTCTCAGACAAGGTTGAATTTGAGAACCAAGCTGCCCAGTTTGGTGATGAACAAGACGGAGCTGTGGTCCAAACGGTTTGGAAACAGGAGCAAGCGGATGTTTTCATTCATCCATTTGGTTGGGAAGTTGACCACCCTCATATCAAAGGCCGAGTCATGATCACAGTTCAGATCAGAAAAAGGCCAGTTGCTGAGCACTAACCGAAGGTTTGGGCGAGAACATAGCAATGGTTGGTGGCCAGACACTTGTGCTCCCCCTGAGTCTGACCCTGTGGTGGAACGATTTCTATCTGCGTTGTCTCAGCTCAACTTAAGCTGCTTATCTGCGACTGGCCTCGAAGCTAACAGAGTCATCAGAGCCACTACCTGACCAGCCCTGACTGAGGAGTCGAGGACGGCAGGCACTTGTTGCTCACCAGAAACGTCATTTAAATGCTCACACTCCTGGCTGTACTTTCACTCCACACAATAGACTCGTGTCCAAATCCCCTCCTTATCTCACTTGCTAACCTTCTCCTGACTTGCGAAAAAAAAAAAAAAAAAAAAAAAGCTTGAACTTTGACCTTTATCGCCTCGTCGATGCGAGATCACACAACACGCGTCGCTTCGGAGATAAACCGAGGAGAGAAGGGGCAGAAAGGGACGCGCCGTCGCCGGTGGAATCGGAGCGTGGACACGCGTGTCAGAGGAGTGTTGTTTTCAGGGGGAACTGAAAGTGTGTCTGCGCTCTTCCCCTGATCTCAGACATCAGACGAATGTGCACACGCACAAACACACATTTGAAATCCCAGTTGAGTGTTAGTACACTTGAGAGGTGGGCAATGCCCCCCCTCTCTTTCCATCTCATACGCTCATTGGAACCTGTGGAAAGCAGTGAATTAAATTTTACGCTTATTATCCATCCCAGCCTTCTCCACTGTTAGTTTTTTTTTTTTTCAAAGTAAACGGACAAGCGAGCAGGTTTTCCTCGCTGTTATGAAGATTCGGGCCTGGAAAGGAGCCAGTGTATTTCTTCCCCAAACTTTTGTTGTCAGTGTCTTTTTTTTTTTCTCCTCCATTTTCCCCATAGGCTAGTTCTGTGTTGTTTTATGTACGTGTCCCTTGTTGTTTCCTCCATGTGCTTTCTTTGTCTTTCAGCCTCTTATCTCTTTGTTTCTTCCCTTGCTCTCCTTCTATTTTCTTTCCTATTCTCTCCCTCGACTTCCTGCTATCTCTCCCCCTCACTCACACCCTCACTCAATCTCTTTCTCTTTCCTCAGACCCCCCCTCCCCTCCGCCGCCTCCCTCGCACTCTCATTCCCTATCTCTCCCTCCTCCTCCCCCCCTCCCCACCCGTCTCTCTCTCTCTCTATCTTTTTCATTCTCGCAGCACTCCCAGCCGCTGATGATTGATCAAGGTTTTCAAGGTTTGCCCTTTCCTGTTATTTAGCAGGAAATGTTTATGCACGGCGCCGTCACGACTGGCATGTGTCCGCGCTGCTCGCCGCCCTCGCTCCTCCACTTTCCTCCCCCTTTGCCGCCGAGAGGTAAAGTTCTAATAGAATACCTGTCGAATTATCAGGATCATCTTCTTAAGCACACGAGCTGCCTGCAGGTCTGCTGCCGCACTGTTTCTCCTCACAGCCCCAAAGAAATGTGGAAGTTCAATAGTTAATGTCTTCTCTTGCTGTTTTTCCTTTTCCTCACTCAGTCTCTATCTCCTCACTCCCTCCTTCATTCTGCTGCCCCCCACCGCCCCTCCGCCTTTCTCTTGCTGATGGACTCTTCTTCCTTTATTTTTACACCATCCCCTTCTCTTTTTCTCTTTTCATTTCGTCCTCCTCAGCCACCTCCTCCCCCCTTTCTTTCACTATATTTTCTCTCGACGCTATCTCCTCTCATCCCCTCACTCCCCCTCTTTTCTCTCTTTCGTATGCTTCACCCCCCCGACTCACCCACACCCATCTCTTCTTTCCCTTCTTCTGCTGTATTCTGTTCTTTTCAGCCCCTCACCACCGCCGCTCTTTCCTCTCTCCCCCCTTCTCTCTTCCTCCTCTCAGCTTCACTCCCCCCTCCTTCTGCTTCTTTCTTCCTTATTCTTCCTCCCCCTCGTCTGTCTTCCTCCCTCCCTTATAACTGCCTTTTCTATCTCCTTCCCTTTTCTCTTGACACTTTTATATTCTCACGGCTCCAAACTTGGGCTGTTCATTGACTTAAATAAATATTCTTTCTTTTTTTAAAAAAAACTTGCCACTTAAAGACAATTTTTACATTATTATAGCATTAATAAACAAAGTCAAACAAACCTCTTGTTTAGCCGTCGCTGTCATCAACACCTTCAGGAGCCTCGTGTTATTGATTTGTGTCGGATTGATAACGGCACATTCTCGATAGAAATCAGTCGGCTTGCTGCCATTGGTAAATCAATTTAACCTTCCATACTTGGCTCTGACATAACTGGGGTTCCATTGTTTACCAGGGATCACTTTCATATAAGTGCGCCGCCATCCCAGGGAGGTGGAATTTCTCTCGCTAAAATTTCACTCTATAATCGAGCATAATCACGTCGGCAGTTTGGCGTCATATTTAAAGCACATTTTCGGTCCAGCGCTGTTTTAAAGTGACTTGAAACTATGGTAAAAGTCATTTAAAGATGTGTGTGTGTTTTTTCATCTGGATTATAAGGATATATATATATATATATATATATATATATATATATATATATATATATATATATATATATATATATAATGTGGATATATATATATATATATATAATGTGGATATATATATCATACAATACAGACATACTTTCGCATATATTTTTTTTTCACTTTTATCAACGTAAACACAATTTCTAACCCCATTCCTTGCTCCGTTCTGTCTTTAAAATGTGACAAAACTGACCAAAACACAAGTGAGAGAAGAACACGCAGGCAAACCAAACAAAGTAAACAACAGCAAGCAAAAATAAATACATCAATAAAAAAAAAAAATTATGAAAGAAAATGAAAAATATATGTGCAGTAACCGATGCATAGAAGTACATAAGCAACACATTTATTTTAGGAGGCACTGACAGGAGGGCAGCAGGCAGGCAGCAAAATAAATAAAGGCAGCAGACCTTAATTCAGGTCCCTAGTTTTTGAATCAATAATCTCCACTGTAAATCAAATGTATCAGTAGATCCTGGAAGAGTGAATATAAGGATTTATTAAAGGGTTCACTAGCTTTAATATGTCCAGCGCAGGCGTACGGCCTCTCTTTCTTTGAACTGTCTGGGATTTTTGATGAAGTTGGTTTTGAGTTTGACTTGTAGAGTAGAAGGGAAGTGTTTGCAGTAACACCCTCCTCCTCCCCCGAAGATGGTCAGACCAAATGGACAAGATCAAAAGGAAAGAAAAGGCCCTTCATTTGGGGAGTGGCAGACGGTCAAGGAGTAGAGCCACTGTTCCTCTGCTGACAAAGTTGAGGTGTTTGTTAAAGCTTTTTCCACCTCTGGCTCATGTTGTACAGCGCTGTGCGATGCCTAGTCAGCACACACTCGCAAGCACCGTGTCAGAGGGCAGGGATTGAACCACCGACCTTTAGTGTTGTAGTCGAGACCTCGAGACCGTGACCAGACCGCACTGAAGCGTAATGACATTGGTTGTATAGAAGCACACATTTATTTCAGACTGTGAAGGAAACAAAATAAGAACTGAAATGCTTTCATTGGAACCAACTATTTGTACTGTGTCCAGTTTGGTCTCAACTCAGTCTGGGGCCCTCAAAGCCTTGGTCTTGAATTTTCTCAGGTCTCAACTAGAAGTCGTGCAAGTTACAAGTACCGTAATTTCCGGACTATAAGGCGTTACTTGCGGTCTGAGCCCTGCGGCTAATACAACAGCGCGTCTAATATATGGGTTTTTACAAGCTGAAATCAGATTAAGTCAGAGGTTTTTTATTTACCCTTAAAGCACTCAAAATGCGCTGTTTTCGCCTGCGTGTCCACAGTTCCGTTAACAGAGTCAATCTCCTGGAGGTCTGGATTCGAGAAGCAGCCACTGAGACCGGCAGTGGTGTCGGAACTTTGGGCACGTGGGCGAAAACAGCACATTTTGAGGGCTTTAATGTGAATAAAAGATGTGAGACACTATCTCGAGACAAAGTCCGACTTGAACACATGCGGGTTTGGTTTTGGCCGCTGACTTGATCCGGGCTGGAGACCTTGTCTATTGCGAGAGCAGCCTGGATAAATCAAGACGCTCCGTATTACGCAGCTTGTTTCCTCTATTTCCTCACTCTGGATGCTGGACTGCCTTTTCAAAACTAGTTTTGAAAAACGTTTTTAGGCTGGTGCACCACTGACCTGTCCACAGCTCAGACAGCACCACTGAACCCATGGCTTACAGACCGGTGCGGCTTATGGATGAACAAGAGCTATTTTCCTTCTTAGATTCAGTGGGTGCGGCTAATATTCCGGGCCGGAAATTGCTGTACCTAAAAATTGCATTGACTTTCAGGCAAATTTAATGCAAAACCCGCCACTTGGCCCAAATTTGTGCTTTGATCCAGACGCTCTTGGCCATCAATCAAGCAGTCTGATGAATGACACGTCGGGAATTTGGATCCGATCTGAGGGGCGTCCGTCCAAAACGCTGCGACAGTAAACATGGCGCCAAAGAAAACAAGACATCAGCCATGACAGTGTGACGGAGTGACATTATTTTCATCACTTCTCCGTGTCTGTTCTTCATCAATTTTCTGCCACTTATACCCGGGTTGCTGGAGCCTTTCCCAGCCTCAACAGTTATGTTTGTGCAACAGGAAGAAGTTGTGGCCACGGTCAAGTGTTTATTTCACTTTCCTTCTCCTGTTGATATATAGCCAGTTTCTCTTGTTAGTATGAAGTAAACTGTCCCGTATATGTTTCACTATGGGATCGGTATTGAAATACAACATTTTCTTGCTGAAGATATAGTATGAATGAATGGATGGACGGTGCAACAATCCTGGCTGCCGATTGGCTTACACATAGTTTTGCTTCGCAGTGTTTTTGCGGGAGTTTTCTCCAAGCCCGTTTACAGCCAGGATTCTGGCGCTAAAGCTAAGCACCCGAGGATGAAGCTAACTATCCTGGAGACGGTGAAACTCTTGAAGGTGGGATTTACAGGCTTAAAATATCAAATTATGAAATAAATGTGTAGCGCCTAGTTCCTCCTATGGAGGAGGGGAGTTTGGGGGTTGTGGAATGTATATGTATTGTTCCTGTCCTCTGCACATATCCCATCATTTCTGCACTTCCTTTACAGGTCCAGAGTGTGGCTCATGTTAAGCGACTGTACATGACTTAATGCAGAGATTGATCTCTTATTTACACTTGATCTCAGCACATGGCAGAAGCAGGTATTCAGTCAAACTTTATTTACATGTTTACATGTTTGTGTCAACAAAATGTGACATGAAGTGCTAGATTTGAAATGAGGCAGGCAGGTAGTAGAAAGATGGACACGCTAGCTCTCTAAACGCAATATTTTGGAGGAAAATGTATAAACAGAAGAAGCAGGTTGGAAGGAATTTCGTACTGTAGCCACTAGCATGACAATGTTAATTGGCTAATCTGAGTAGTGTTGTGTGTTTATTGCAGCTTGCCTTGTGTTTTCAGTCACAAGTTAGGAAAAAAATGTCGACGGAATGTGACACAGTGAAGTTGTCTGATCATGAGGTTGTTACTTTTAATTTATTGTGTTTTGTCTGCTCCACCGTGGTGCGTGTTTCACACGATGCAAAGAGGAAGTGGATTTTCTTTTAATGAAGCATGCAAACACACCCATTTAAAAGAAGGAAATGTGAAGTACAGTGCGATGCCGGAGAAGATAGAGCTTGTCTCTGTGCACCTTGAAGAGAAATGTGTGTTGAAGGGCCACGCTGGATTGTATGTAGTGAGGAAGAGAGATAAGATGTGTGTGTGTGTGTGTTTGTGTGTGAGTAAGAGAAAAGAGGAAAGAAAGAGAAGTGAGATGGGAAGGAGAGGGTGGGAGGAAGAGAAAGAAATGGGGTGATGTGTGTGTTGTGTGTATGCGTGCGTGTGTGTCTGTGAAGGGGGGTGTGGGGAGGAGGAGGGGAGGGGGGGCAGGCACAGTCAGTTCTGATAACAGCAACAGTAGGAGGAGGATGAGCCGTGGGACCGCCCCACTCTCCCATAGATATAAATAGGAGGTGGATTTTTTTACTCCACTCATTTCTCCTGAAGGATGAGATCCCTGAAACACCTCAAACATCACTCCAGGAACAATGTGGTGAGTTTGTGACCTCCACATGCAAATGCTTCTAGGGTGCTGGTGCTGGTGGTGGGGGGCTGCCGCTCAGGTTGGTGGTGTGAGGTGGGGTGGCGTGAGTTGTTTAGCACTTTGTTGGTAATTCAACTTAAGAGTTGACTTTGGGGAGGCGAGTGTCGCAGTGTTGTTGCGAGTTGGTGCCTTTGCAACTTCAACAGTCGGGACACTTGCGATGGCCACCCTTCCTCCCTGTCATCTGTCTTTCTCCTCTTTCATTTTGTCAGCCTTTCATTTGACTGTGCCTTTTCTTCTGTCTCTCTTCCCTTCTTTCTCACTCACTCTGTCTCTCTGGAGCCCCCCCTCACCACCACCACCCTCCTTCACACACCCCCCTCTTCCCGTCTCCTTTTCCTTTCTCTCTTCCCTATGCTCACATGCTCACTCCTTCCCTCCCCTCCTTCTCCTCCCCTCTTTCTTTATCTCTCAGCCCCTCCATCTCATTTCTCTCTTCGTCTCCCTCCCTCCTCCCCCGCCTACCGCTCTCTCTCCTTCCCTCCATACCTCCCTCCCTCTTTTTTCTCTCATTCACTCACTCACTCACACACACACCCTCTTTCCTTTTCATTCTCACAAACACACTGTCTGCCTCTCTGTCTGACGACTTTAAAAGCAGTAATTATAAATGACGTGGTTATCAGGGCATCCAGGTCTACTCCCCTCTCCCGACACACACACACACACACACCTTTACGTTTTCTTCTTTTCTTCATACATTTTTTTTTTCCTTCTCCTTCACCATTGTATCCGCAAAGGAAGCAGCTTGTGCTTCTAAAGAGTCTGAAAAGAAAGTCTGGCGAGAGTTTCTCCTCAGCTCACTTCATTCTCATTCAATTCAGAAGTTTTAACTCTTACAGTACACGTCCACGTGACCTCCCGACAATGATGTTGTTGGACCTCGGCTCTGGAATACACAGTGAGCCAGGATCTCGATCAAGTGCGGCGCTGGCACGGATCATCTTCTGAGTGCAGCCGTCATGAAGTCGCTGACAGTGCGGCGCTAAGGCGCGTTTGCACCTCATGAATGGGGCTGATAGTGATGTAGAGACTCGGGTCACTCGGACTGCGAAGCCGAGACCCCAGAGGAAGTGTCGAGGACAGTCGGCGGAAGTGGACTTCCTGGCCGGCCACACAGCCCTTGTTGTGTTGGTTATTATTCTGAAGCCCGCGGAGGAAGGAAGCTGGGTGCTCACACATGCATCTGACTTATCTAATGCTGCCGAGAAAAGAAACCCAGGTCGATCTGAAACCAAAACACCACTTGTATTTTAGTTTCAACTTCACGTTTCCTGTTTTGAATGAGTCAATCTGACGCTCAAACTTTATTGATTCTTTTCTTTATGATGGTTCTCCATAAAATGCTGCAGTTATTGTTGCAGAAAAATTTTAAGACAAATATGGATTGAGTGCATTTTCTATTCTTTGTGGTACTTACCTTTTAGTATTTACCTCCTAATATTTTTTTACAAATAATATATATGTATGTATTTTGGAAGTCAATTGTCACTAGTTTTTCTTTTCTGTGTATAAAGTGTATTGATATTTGTTCATTAAAATAGAGATGAGGTTATGATGATAAATTCATATTTGGGTTTTTCATTATTGTAGTTGCACAACAAAACGTGGGTGAGGAAGCACTGTGAAGGCGGTGTTTTGCAAGAAAACATGACAAAAAGAAGAAGAGTCCGAGCACTGGAGCTTCCTTATTATTCTGAGAAGTGTGACTCGAACATGCACACGTGACAATTGTTTTACAATTTGAGGCTTGAGATGCTGCGGCTGACTCTTCCACTTTGAATGTATAAAGTTGGTCCGGATCAGGGAGAGGTGTAAGAGTGTCCTGCTAATGTTTCTGATGTCCTTGCAGGAGGAGGAGAGTGGGTGCCTGGCGCGGACTTACCCGAAGGTGACGGATGGCCCGGTGGATGTAGGCACCCAGACGGAGCCGGTGGTGGTGCTGTCTCTGGCCCAGGCTGCTGTTCTTGGCCTCATATCCCAAAATGAGATCTTTGGGGCCACTATTGCTCCGAATGGTTTCTACACCGGGGAGTCCCGGGAGCCCCCTCCAAATCCCTCAGATACTATGGAGTACGAGTATGCTGACCAGCTGATCGGGGCCAACGGGGACTACCTTCCCGAGCCCACGGGGAACACCCAAGCTCAGCCACACTGCAGCGATTTAAGGAGAGCAGGGCCGCGCGGGAGGACGAAGCGGCCGAGGAGTGACGGAGAGCTAACGCCTCATCCGCACAAACAGCCCCTGGTCAAAGGTGAACAGCTGGAGGCCGACACGGAACCTTCCTGCGTCCATGTGCGAGAGAGCCCCGGTAAAGAGGAGGACCCTGTCCCGATGACCAAGGCGCCCCTCAAAGAGGAACACTCCTGCGGAAACTGCTCTTCATGCGTAAGAAACGCTCAGGAACCAATGACGGATGGACGGGATGCGGGAGAGTGCAGGGAAAAGGAGCCTAAGATAAAGGAGGTCGTGGTTGAGCAAGAGGAGGAGGCTCTCAACCTCAAGACCACCGGGGAGAATGGGAGCCCTTTAGGGAACCGGTATTATGAGTCACAGGATGCTACCTACGAGCCGACTGACTTGTCCATGCAGGCAGAGTACGAGGAAAGTAGCCAGGCCCCGCTGTGGCCCGACCCCGAGGGTCTGGCTAGGAGGATGCAGATCGACCGCCTGGACATTAACGTACAGATCGACGAGTCGTACTGCGTGGATGTGGGCGAGGGTCTCAAACGGTGGAAGTGCCGCATGTGCGAGAAGTCGTACACCTCCAAGTACAACCTGGTGACCCACATCCTGGGTCACAGCGGGATCAAGCCTCACGAATGCATCCACTGCGGGAAGCTGTTCAAGCAGCCGAGCCATCTCCAGACCCACCTTCTGACCCACCAAGGCACCCGTCCCCACAAGTGCACCGTCTGCGAAAAGGCCTTCACGCAGACCAGCCACCTGAAGAGACACATGCTCCAGCACACGGACGTCAAGCCGTACAGCTGCCGCTTCTGCGGCCGCGGCTTCGCCTACCCCAGCGAACTCAGGACCCACGAGAGCAAGCACGAGAACGGCCAGTGCCACGTCTGCACCCAGTGTGGCATGGAGTTCCCCACGTACGCACACCTGAAACGCCACCTGGCCACCCATCAGGGACCCACCACCTACCAGTGCACCGAGTGCAACAAGTCGTTCGCCTACCGGAGTCAGCTGCAGAACCACCTGATGAAGCACCAGAACGTGCGGCCGTACGTTTGCCCCGAGTGCGGCATGGAGTTCGTCCAGATCCACCACCTCCGGCAGCACGCTCTGACTCACAAGGTAACCTGATCATCGATGCTCCCAGACTCTTAACGCGGGATTACGGTTAATCTGGGCGAGATTAGCGAAATGTTATCACTCGACATGCATTGTAATATTCAAAGAAAACCCCAGAGTGTGTGAGGCAGTCACGTCGCCATCTCTGTTTTTCAAACCAGCTGCTTTGTAAACATCGCCTTCAAAGGATTATGACTCACCCCCTCACCCTTCGCACCCCCCACCATTTTAAATGTTTGTATTGTGAGTTACAGCTTTTGTGTTTAATGAATCGTTCCATTATTTCCTCTGTCTCATTTTCAAGTCTCTTTTATGCTTCTGGAAAACGTGGCATTGAGGGTTTCAGGTACATGAGGAGAAGAGCTAAGCAAATATTGGTTAATCCAGTCCAACTGAAGGGGGCGAGCTGGGGGCTCTCGTGTCATCTTAAGGTCTTTACAAAGGAGATTTCTCTGGACAGGGAATGAAGGAGTTCAAGTGTGACGTCTGTGCCAGAGAGTTCACGCTGTCGGCGAACCTCAAGAGACACATGCTGATCCACGCCAGCGTCCGACCCTTCCAGTGCCACGTCTGCTTCAAGACCTTTGTCCAGAAGCAGACCCTGAAGACGCACATGATTGTCCACCTCCCCGTCAAGCCCTTCAAGTGCAAGGTGAGTGAGCAGATTCAGGCTTGGACCGGAGGATGTTCTGAGGCTGACGTTGTTGTGTGTCGTCTCTCAGGTGTGCGGGAAGTCCTTCAACAGAATGTACAACCTGCTGGGCCACATGCATCTCCACGCCGGCAGCAAACCCTTCAAGTGTCCTTACTGCACCAGCAAGTTCAACCTGAAGGGGAACCTCAGCCGCCACATGAAGGTCAAACACGGCATCATGGACACCACTATAGAAGGACAAGGTGAGCGCCACGGAACTCTGGGGGATGAAGTCTCATGAAGTCTCAAAACTACCAACCACCAAACAGAACAGCAGCTCACTATACACAACAAATGTTTGAAGATGGCAACCAGTTTTCTTTCTTTCTGTTGTATTCTCACTTGCTTGGGTTTTTTTTCCCTCAGCAGTTTGTGTTTGTTTTTCAGTGTGTCTTTTGTTACTGTCATCTTTGATGTTTTTGCTTCAGTGTGTGTTTGTTTACCTTCCGTTTTGTTGTCTTGAGTTTTGTCTTATATTGTTTGTGTCTTCTATTTTTCAATTCATGTTTGTTCCTTATGTGTGTTTTCTGTTTTCCCCCACTCACTTTTTGGAATCTGTATCAGTTTGTGTTCCCGCGAGTCTGATTTGTGTGTGCTGGTTCTTATATGTTCAAAGAATGCGTTTATGTGAATCGTTTTTTTTCCTGTTTTTCGTACTTGGCGTTCTCCATTTCCTAGCATTAAGCTAGCGACCACTGAAGGGTGAACATGTTGGAAGCTACGCATCAAATGTCGCCAGTACTTTTAGCAGTGTGTTAGCATCGACCTCTTCCGCGACTGGGTTAGTTAGCTGAGTGAACTTTAGCGCCACCTTACTCAAAGTGAGCTCCAGTAATCGCCGGGCTGCTTCAGTGGTGTTCGGGAGTGTTAGCAGGTTGCGGCCCTCCCTCCGCGTGTATAAATAGACGTGTCTGGATCAGACCTGTCTGTCTCTGTCACCACAGACTGATACTGAGCAGGGGAGACACACGCTGCGCGGCCGGTGGGAGGACCAGCTGTGTAGCTGGGGACCACTCACGCTTGTGTCTTTGCTTCCTCCCACAGAGCCGCCTCAAGACCCCGAAGCCCCCGAGGACTACGAGGAGAGCTTCGACTTCAGCGAGCGAGAGAACCGGGCCAACAACACCAACACGCCCGACGTGGCCAAAATATCTCAAGTGGAATATTACAGCACATACGGGAAGGGGGCGGGGCGGTGCAGCACTGCATAGATTAAAACAGTGAACCCCCCCCCCCCGTAGCATTTAATAACAGGGTTTTGGGTTTGAATCCCAGCTCGCTTTTACACTGGAGTTGCTATTCGGAATCTTCACCACAAAACACTACTGATAATCTGGTGAGAAGAAAAGCACATTTACGAACTGCACTTAGTCACTGAGACAATCCCACGAGGGCGGTCGGGTTCTGATAATGTGAAGGGTCCGAGAAGGAATCTCAACTTGCCAAAGCTTCTTTAGAAATGTTACATATTGTTTTATACTGTGATAAATTAAAAACCCCGTCAGTTGTTTCGCCATAACCTGTATTGTACTGTACAGAATGTATCAGCGGGTCGAGCTGGTACCGATGTCGGCGACACGCCGAGGCGCTGCGGTTTAGTTGGGCGTGAACGCCTGTCACTGGTTCTTTGAATGTAAATGTTTGAATGTCTGAAGATGCTAAAGGAAATAAAAAAGTTACGACTTGATCTCTGGATGTTTTTTGCTTGAAGAGAACAGGATTCTTTTCTGAGATGCGTCAGTGATGGCTCTGCTTCCTGGAGAGGCGTTTGGTTATTTTGAATGTGTGCCTGAAATATTCCAAAAAAATTGTAGTGGGGGTAGTAGTGAAGCAGAAACTATGTTTTGATGTCATATATTACAGTACTAACATATATTATCTTATGTGCTGTGTTTTTCATGTTTTGCATTAGCATACTACAAAAAACATTTCCACATCCGAAAGTGACTGATCAATAAATCATTTAAAATAGCAGTCAAACAACAATATCAATATGTAATATAAAAAATGAAGCTAAAAAAATTGCCAGAAAAAAATGTATAATCATAGTAAAACAAAAATATGGATATTAAAAGCAAACGAGAAAGTACAGTTATTGTAAGTATGCTGTATGAATGTATGAATTTCAAAAAGCTATTTTTTATAATAGTAATTTAGTCATAATAATTTGCATTTGCAATTAAATTATATGATTTAAAAAAAAGCAAATTATTTCATTTGAGCGTTTAAAAATTGTAAAGTAGAAAGATGAACCTTAATACTGTCTGATGAACTTCTGCCAGTTTTTTAAAATTATTATTAGCTTTTCTTCATACATTTTTTTCACAAGAGAGACAGTGGCTACAGATTATTTTGAAAACCACTGAGCTGTTCAACCAGGATCAAAGTCATGTCAAAAAAGTTTCATTTTTTCCAAAATAAACAGCGGAAGGAAACTATGTGATATGATAAAATATTTGAACTGGAACTATATTATTATGTTATTAAAATATGACATATATTTTCCAATATCTGAAAGCCAAAGTAAAAAATATATACCTACAATGTCATTGACAAAACCTAAACCTATGAAGTCACGTTCGCGTTCTGAAAAGTCTCAACACGTCGTCCAAGAACCTGCATTTACGTTTTCCCCTTTCAAGCAGATGAATCTGTGGAATCGCCCGCCCCCCGAAATAAATGAGTGAAATATGAAGTGGCCCGGTGTGTCTGTGAGCACATCATCCATCATGCCGCCGGCTGGTCCCAGTGATGGACGACAAGCGGCCGACATGTGACAGGGCCGCGGACCTCGTGGAAAATGATTTGGGGGGGAAACGCTCAATATATTCAACAAAACATTCCACCGCCAAAGTTGCTCCGGCAGGACGTGCAGAATGTGAAATCACAGTGCTCAGGTAGGTGGGGGGGAGGAAGGGAGTTGTTAAACCTTTCCTGCCTCCTCACCGGACCGTGGTCGGGCGTCACAGGGGAGGTGTTCCGTCACCTCCAAGGCTGGAGCGCGCACTCCAGGGTTTAATGTCCTTTTCGTCGGCTGGAGCTGGGACATGGATGAGTCGAGTCTTTGGTAGAGCGTTCTTATGGTTTATTTCGTCGCAGTTCGAACTTCACACGTACCGGGCACTTCTACACGTTTTCTTCCCCAGAGAGACGTCAATCTCCCGGCAGCCCCTCCCACACGCAGCGGCCACACCACACATACACGAACAGCGGCAGACACTCCACACTCACTCCTACAACACTACCCCCACTCTGGATAGCATTCTAAACAATGCACTCCAGCAACTCCATACAAAATAAAACAGGTGGGCAACCCTTATTACTTGCAATATACAAAAATAAAGTATTTTAGCCTCACCTTTAAAATTAGCACCTGTGGAGAAATAGTGTATAAAAAATAGAATGGCACCATCCTGTCCATAACAGTCAGCAGGTGACTTTTAACTCAATTGTGCGTGAATACCAGGCCAACCGCTTTACACACTTTCACTATTGTCACTAGACATATGTACGAGCCCTCAACATGCAGACTAGACCAATACTCTTTTTTTTTTTTTTTCCAGAACATATTTGAACATGAGAACATTATAAATTCTAAACTTAACTATTCATCTCAAACAGTTAACCTCGCTTAATGGACCCATTCCCCATACATGATTGGTGGTCGTCGCTGGCGACGAGGTCTTTCAGCGCTCGGGTCCGGATGATGTTGAACTGCAGCACCACTGCTGTCTGGAAGACCGGACTGAGGAGAGTCAAACACAGCAGTATCAATGTCAGGATCTGAGGAAGTGGAACTGAAAGCTGTCCCAGCTGGACTGTTGGAAAACAGCTGAGACAAGCCCAGGTCCAGGTCCGCTTGATCACTCTGCACAGGTGGTGGCGACACCTCCATCGGTGTCCATGAAGACGCTAGCTCCAGGGCCCAGGTGTTGTCCAGAGCGTCCCGGCAACGGTACGGCTTCAGCTGATCATGATGGACCACCTTGACTTTGGTCCTGGGGTTCTTCTGGATCCTGTACACCAGGTCGTCCAGCTGTCCCAGGATGAAATATGGCCCTTCATACGACGGCAGGAACTTCCGAACTCTGTTCTTGACATTTCGGGTGCCTTTGATGAGATACCAAACAGCATCACCAATCTGATAGTGGGTCCGACAGCAAGACTTGTCATATTGTCTTTTTGCTCGTTGCACTGCTTCACCCAGGGCGACTCTGACGATCTGGTGTGCCAGCTCCAACCGTTCTCGGAGACTCTGGACGTACTCAGGGGGTGAAGGTGTGGCGTCAGTGTCTGGGGGTAATCCAGCAACCAGATCAACTGGTTCAGTCAATTCCCTGCCGAACATCATCATGTTTGGAGTTAAACCAGTTGCACTGTGCTTGGTTGCTCGGTAGGCCATGACAGCAAAGGGGATCATCACGTCCCAGTCCCAGTGACAGCGCTCAGCTGTAGTGGCCAGGATCTTCTGTAGAGTGGCGTTGAATCTTTCCACTTGGCCATCAGACTGTGGACGGAAGGGCGTGGTGTGAGTTTTCTCGATGCCGAACGTTAAGCACATCTTCTGGAACACCTCAGATTCAAAATTGCGGCCCTGGTCACTGTGCAGGGTATGTGGAGCACCGTAACGAGACACCCACTGAGAGGCCAAAACTTCTGCCACAGTCACAGCTTTGTCATCATGGAGGGGGAATGCTTCAACCCACTTAGTAAAATAGTCTTGTATGACCAGTATATACCGATTTCCCCGCTCAGTCTCATTTAGTGGTCCCATAATGTCTAGAGCGACGCGCTCCATGGGGGCACCAACCCTTACCGTTCCCATGGGGGCTTGTGGTGTCTTGCGGGGTCTCGCTTTGGATGCGCAGCTGGTGCAGGTACTACACCACAAGGAGACATCTTCTCTCATTTTGTACCAGTAGTACCGAGTCTGTATTCGGGTGACCGTTCGTTCAACGCCAAAATGTCCTCCAATGAGTCCTTCATGCATCTGTTTTAGGATATCTGCTCGGAAGGATTTGGGCAGCAACACTTGGGGGTAAAACTGCGTGTCGTCCAGGCAGTAGTATTTCCTCATCAAGACTCCATCCCGGATGAAAAGTCTTGCCCATTGACTCCAGTAGGCCTTAGTCGCGGGGCTGTAGGGTGACACGGTGACCCAAGGGGGGCGCTCACTGCCGGACTCGAGCCATGTCTTGACGGGTGAGATGTCAATGTCTGCCTCCTGGGCTCGTTGGAGATCCGTCATGGACCAGCCTTGAAACGAATGGACCGAGTCGTCAGCGTTGATCACCCCCACTATATTCACCTGGAGCGATTCCGGTCCACTGACGGGCATGTCTGACCCCATCTCACACTGGATAGCCTGATGGGTGACACATTTTGATGGAACTGAAGGAGGCGGCAACTTACACGGACAAGACTGGCGACAAGGTCTCCGGGACAGGCTGTCCGCGTTGGTGTGGAGCAACCCCGGGCGATGGATGATGTTGAAGTTGTACTCGCCAAGTCTCTCCAGCCACCTGGCTAGCTGTCCTTCGGGCTCTTTCATCTTGGTCAGCCACCGGAGACTGCTGTGGTCTGTTCTCACGGTGAACTGGCGGCCTAATAAATACTGTCGAAAATGAGATGTAAATTCGACCACAGCCAACAACTCTCGACGGGTCGTACAGTAGTTTTGTTCCGTCTTGGACAGCTTGCGGCTTCCGTAGGCTAACACACGTTCACTTCCCTCCTGAACCTGGGACAATACTGCACCAATGCCGGTGTCACTGGCATCTGTGTCCAAGATCATCTCACCTTGGTCGAGGGGGTACCCCAAGATGGGTGCGGTTGACAGCAGTTGCTTCAGTTCATTGAAAGCCACCTGACACTTGTCCGTCCACTCGAACCGGGCATTTTTCTTGGTTAGATTATGGAGGGGCTCAGCTATTGATGCAAAGTCTTTGACAAAGCGGCGGTAATAGGACGCCAGGCCGACAAACTGACGAACCTCTTGCAGTGAAGTTGGTGGTGGCCAGTCTTGAACCTTCTGGACTTTTTGAGGGTCGGTGGACACGCCCTTCTCTGACACTATGTGACCAAGGTAGTTCACTTGCCGGCGAAAGAGGCAACATTTAGCCGGCTTCAGCTTTAGTTGAGCTCGGTGTAGTCGGTTGAACACTTGGCTTAGCCGTTGTAACATCTCAGGCACATCCTTCCCCAGCACTATTATATCATCCAGATAGACCAAGCAGGTCTCCCACTGCAGACCAGCCAGAACACGGTCCATTAATCGCTGGAAGGTTGCCGGAGCGTTACACAGTCCAAATGGCATGACATTCCATTCAAATAGGCCGTTTCTGGTACAGAAGGCTGAAGCTTTACGAGCTCGAGGTGTAAGTTCCACCTGCCAGTAGCCGGAAGCCAAGTCTAGTGTGCTGAACCACTTTGCCGTCGAAAGAGTGTCCAGTGTGTCTTGTATTCGGGGCAGGGGATATGCATCTTTGATGGTGCAGTCATTCAGAGATCTGTAGTCAATGCAGAGACGATAAGTTCCATCTTTTTTTCGTACCATCACAATAGGCGATGCCCAGCTGCTGTGGCTACGCTTAGCGAGTCCGAGCTCCAGGTTCTGCTGTATCTGCTCATCAGCATCACGCTGTTTCTCCCATGCCATTCTTCGTGGTGGTTGCTTGACTGGGGCACCTGGACGAGTGATGATGTCGTGTTGGACCAGATTTGTGCGACCAATATCATCCGGGCCAGTGGAAAATACACTGCTGTAGGTGCATAACAGTTGCGCCAGTTGAACTCGCTCTCGGTTACTTAACTCTGCTGAGCTTTTTGTATAGAGTTCTCGCAGATGTGGTGGCAGTGTAAACGACTGGTCAGTTGCACTGGAGACCATTATGTTGCTTGTGGACTGCAGCGGTGTAGCAGGCTGGAGGAATCCAGCAATGGCCCCCTTCTTGATAGTCACAGCCCTGTTGCCCGGATTGAAAATGCGTAGTGGCACAGGTTGAAGCTTGGCTGGTTCCACCAACACTCTGGCAACAAGCAATCTGTATTTCTCCACAAATCCTTTGGTGGGACTCAGAACCACTTGGCCTTCAATACAGCTTCCCGCATGGGTCATTCCCCTCACCAAATACTCATGACCGGGCAGCAAGACAACAGTTCGGCACACTTTCACAGCACTAGTCTTTTTCTTTGTGTCGGGACGGTAAAACGGCACTTCTTCTCCAAACAAGATAATGTGCTGTTTCCCATAATCCAAACGTGCTTGTGCTTGAATCAGGAATGGCTGGCCAAGAAGGGCATCATCACCCACGATGTCTGCGATCAGAAAGGGCACACTGACTTGTCTGTTGTGGAACTGCACTGTGAGGTCGGCTTCTCCGTGCACAGGAACAATACCAGGTCCCACACCTACTAGGGTTGTGACCGTCGGTGGCTGCAGTGGTGGGCGAACATCTGGCTGGAGAGCGTTGTACAGTCGAAGAGGGAAAACACTTCTAGCCGCCCCAGTGTCCAAGACAGCGTACACCTCCAGGTCACCGACCAGCATGCTGACACTCATTTCTTGACTCGGGTTGTGATGGAGGGTGGCAGGTTTAGGCTGCGTTGGACTCTGTTTGTATGCCGGAGCTCTGGTTGGCTGTCTTGGTGATGGACACTCACGCCTCATATGTCCCAACCCTGAGCAGTTGTGGCAGCGAATGTCCTCCCACTTCATGTCGTGGCGGGCAGACATCTTACGTGGGGGGCAACGTGGAATGGCTGGAGGGCTAGGGGGCACAGATGCTCTGCTGGGCAGGGTCGGCATTGAAACATGTTCTGTACCTTCGACTTCTACTCCTTCCTTGACAACAGCTGCTCTTTGCCGTCGTTCACTGGAACTAAGGGACCCAGAATGAGCAAAACTGGCCACATACAATGCAGCGCGCTTGGTGGTCTCATGGCGCCTTGCAATATCATATGCTTGAGCCAGAGTACGTGGGCGCTGTTCTAATAATTTCTGGACAATCTCTGCATCTCCCACAGCAGATGTAAAGACCTCCACACCGATAGTGTCCTGTTCTACTTCACTTCTGTCACTGTAGGCCACCGAGACTTTCCCATATATGTCGTCCCTCAACAAGTGAAGAGACTCACCAGTCTTCCGCACCCTCTGACGGAGTTCGATTGCCACCGCCGCAGCATGCTCTGATGACGGTCCGTAGGCAGTTTCCATCTCCTCCACCAGGCGGTCATAATCCCACCTAGCAGAGCGTGGATTACGATGGACGATGGCACCAGCAGGCCCAACTAAACAAAACTTTAACTGCACGGTCATTGTCTTCTCAGACCAGTTGTTGGCGTGGGCGCAGCTCTCAAACTTGTATAAGAATTCTCTCCATGGTGTAGTGCCATCATACTGCCCGGGCCGAAGCGTGGGGACTCTCTCTTCTGTGCCGGTATCGTCTTCACTATCAGAAGGCGACTCCTGGTGCAGGTGACGCTGACCTGACACACCACGTCCACTTTGCATGACAGCGGTTCGGCCTCCAACTCTCAAGTGATTCATTGGATCAGTCAACTGATCACACACTTCTGTACTCTGTGGGTGACCAGAAGGATTTCGGTGGGTGTATGGAAGACCAAATTCCATGGGAGTACTCTGAACATAATTTCCAGTGCGACCACCAGAGAATGGGTTCACATGTGGCGTGGAAAACTGTGAATAGTCCGGGTCATAACTGTCCACGTCATCAATAAACGGATTCGTGTTTTTCCACTTGGGCCGGCGAGCCTCACTCAAAGGATGAAACACGTAACCCCCTTTCCTCTGTTCATTCTTGGCAAATTGTTTGAACGGGTTATCACTTTCATTCCACAAACAGTATTTTTCGTTGTCCACTAAGCGTCCGTCACGTCCTTCACTCATGGCGAACTTGTTGCTGCTAACTCCTCCGGACATCCAAACTCGTGGTGTAGCTTAGCAATTAGCTCCTCCGTTCCTCACCGACACGGTTCGACTTTTTAAAACTTTCTTTCAGCGTATGTCACTTTAAACGTGCTCACCACAGTGTCCCGAGCCTCCAGTCCCTTCGTGGTCGCCAGTGTTAAACCTTTCCTGCCTCCTCACCGGACCGTGGTCGGGCGTCACAGGGGAGGTGTTCCGTCACCTCCAAGGCTGGAGCGCGCACTCCAGGGTTTAATGTCCTTTTCGTCGGCTGGAGCTGGGACATGGATGAGTCGAGTCTTTGGTAGAGCGTTCTTATGGTTTATTTCGTCGCAGTTCGAACTTCACACGTACCGGGCACTTCTACACGTTTTCTTCCCCAGAGAGACGTCAATCTCCCGGCAGCCCCTCCCACACGCAGCGGCCACACCACACATACACGAACAGCGGCAGACACTCCACACTCACTCCTACAACAGAGTGCATACAGAAAGTGCAGAATAAAATAGAACTTTTCAGACCAGTAAGAAGAGAAGCGCTCTGCAGCACCATCTGCTGTCCAAGAAGCTCAAGAACAATAAAGTGGCTACACAATGTAATAAAAAATGTGTTGATATATGTGTATATACTGTATATATGGGTGCATGCGGTGCACTCTGAGGTGCAGTGGTGGGGGTTCACCACTAGGGGAGCTGACGGCTGAACAACCAGTAAACGCGCGGTAGCAGAGTTTGACCTGCAAATTCACCTTGTTCATGTTGGTGTTTCTCGCAGGTATTCAGGCGGTGAGTGAGAGTGAATGAATGAAGTCACGTGACGTGATTATTTTACTGCTGAGGAAGATGACGTTCAGCCCGCGACATTCATGTCAAAGTACCCAGTGTTTTTAGGGTTTATTTAGAAGAGGAATCGTCGGCCAGTTCACATTATCGGTTTGTGTTTCTAGTATTTAAAATGCATAAGAACTGAAGCCCCACGGGTTTTCTGTTTATACTCTTTTTTACATTAATCAATGTACATTACATTCCTCACCTGTGGTTTTAACGTGAGCAACAGTTTGGCTTCATGCCAAAAAAAGAGCTCCACAGACGTAGTGTTTGCTTTGAGGATGTTCATGGAGAAGCACAGAGAAGGTCAGAAGGAGCTCCATTGTGTGTTTGTGGACCTGGAGAAAGCATACGACAGCGTGCCAAGAGAAGAGTTGTGGTATTGTATGAGGAAGTCTGGAGTGGCAGAGATGTATGTTGGAGTGGTGCAGGATGCATGTGTACCAGGTGTGAGACAGTGGTGAGGTGTGCTGCAGGTGTCACAGAGGAGTTGAAGGTGGAGGTGGGACTGCACCAAGGCTCAGCTCTGAGCCCCTTCTTGTTTGCCATGGTGATGGACAGGTTGACAGACAAGAAGCCCATTGGACCATGATGTTTGCAGATGACGTTGTGATCTGTGGTGAGAGCAGGGAGCAAGTGGAAGATAAGCTAGAGAGGTGGAGGATTGCTTTAGAAAGGAGCGGAATGAAGGTTAGCAGCAGTAAGATGGAATTCATGTGTGTGAATGAGAGGGAGCCAAGTGGACAGGTGAAGTTACAGCATGCAGAGATAAAGAAGGTGGGGGTTTGAAGTACTTACTCAACTGTCCAGGGCCATGGAGAGTGTGAGGAAGAGGTGAAGAAGCGGGTGCAGGCAGGATGGAATCGTTGGAGAAAAGTGTCAGGTGTGATGCGCGACAAAAGGGTGTCGGCAAGGATGAAAGGGAAAGTGTCCAAAAGGGTGGTGAGGCCAGCAATGTTGTATGGTTTGGAAACAGTGGCACTGAGGAAAAGACAGGAGGCAGAGCTGGAGGTAGCAGAGATGAAGATGCTGAGCTTCTCTCTGGGAGTGAGCAGGATGATGATAGGATCAGAGGGACAGCACATGTCAGGTGTTTAGGAGACCAAGTCAGAGAGGCTGGATGGAGATGGTTTGGACATGTACAGAGGAGAGAGAGCCAGTACCTTGGTAGGAAGATGTTGAGGTTGGAACTGCCTGGCAGAAGGTGGAGAGGAAGGCCAAAGAGGAGATTAATGGAGGTGGTGAAGGAGGACATGAGGTTTGCAGGTTTGAGAGAAGAGGAAGCAGAGGACAGGGTGAGATGGAGGAACATGATCCACTGTGGCCACACGTGAAGGGAGAAGCCAGAAGGAAAAGAAAGACCTGTGGTTTAAACGTTCATTTTGTTCTCTATTTCTGTTTTATGTATCTGGTTTACTCCATTCCTGATTCGTTCTCTTGACATGCATTTCGTATAGTACCAGGGCTGTTCAGAGCAACTCATCGATCTCAGTTAATAATGATGGAAAATGTCTGACCCTCTACCAGCTTCTTAGATACGCCTCTGCTCCGTGACCACCAGAGGTCGCTGTGTTCTAAACCTAACTGGAGCTGTGAAGACAGATGCTTAACAAACAATCTTAAATAAAAGGTGAAAGTTCCCACAGAGATGGTATTTTCCCAGCGTGGAGGGTGAACTCCCAGTACAGGGGAGAGCTGGTAAGAACCCTGATGATCGATTTTCATGTGTCATTTTTGCCTTATTTAAATGTGCAGGATGATCTCTCTCTCTCTCTCTATTCTAGGATTGTTTGATGCTGAAGTCATCCTGTGGTGTCCTCTCTCAGACCTGACCGACCTGTGATGGACTGCTGGCGTCCAGGATGACCCCCCCCAACTCTTGCCCCAAGTCGCTGGGAATAAGCAAGAACGAATGAGCATCACCTCGTCGAGCACTTTCAGCCGTTTAATGACAGTACTTTAGAACACGATCCCGCCGCACCACATTCAAGTCTCCGTTACACTCGGATGGTCACGGCTCAAAGAAGCCTCCACACTTGACCTTGAAGGACGTCTTGAACGATAAGAGTTTTGTTTGTGCAGACGGTTTCAAGGCGACAGCAGTGGGTCAAGCTAAGTTTATTGACAAGTGCATTTGACAGGCTTCAGTCTGGCTCAAGGCTTTACAGAAGAATGAATACAGTACTTCACATTACAAAAATAAAACCTTGTAAATATGGGACAGATTATTTATTTTCCAAAGGAGGGATCGGTCTGAAGGGACGCCCTCGAGTAACATCGACTAACAGAACGCTACACTCTATAGAGACGGTACGTTACGTGCCCTTCAGATAAAATGTATGGGAATTGAATGACCTTTTTTTAAGTTAAAAATGAGGTACAAAAACAATGTGACAGCGCCACCTCCAGGCCGACGGTGCTCATCATCCTTCACTTGCCAAGGGCCTTGTCAAGGTTCGTCTTGATGGCGTCCAGGAAGTCTGTGGTGTTGACGTAGTGCTCGTTCAGCTTGACACTGGAGGAAGAACAGGACGAGAGCGGGAATAAACTTTACTGACCGCTCAACCTAAACACTAGAAGTCTGGTGCTAATACATGTAAGGATGTAACTCATGAGGAAGCTAGCATTAGCCTCAGTACCTTTGAGTAAAGTTTGGTATTGAGCTACATCAAACCCCAACACTGTCAGCACCGCACAGCTAACTGCTAACAGGACGCTTCATTTCAAACCTTCACGTGTACTCCACATCACATGGCTTAATAGTCGGCTTGAAACTGAAGTCGGCACCAAATAAATGTGACCACTTAGAATGTTGTATGTTATGAAGTGAGCTGACTGTTATGAATGTTGAATATTGAACAACTCCAAAACTAAAATAAAGAAACTTCGTACACCTTGGTACAATATACATCTTGATAAAGATTTCACTTAAAATCAAAATTGTGATTTTTATAATAAAAACAGGGATATTTTTCAAACAGGGATTTCTATTTATAAACTGGTATGAATTTGTTTTTTTAATGTACCATATTTTTTCTGACTGCATAACTGAATAATAAGAATAATTTTGGAGAATAAGTCACACCAGTCAAAAAATGCATCATGAAGAAAAAGAATTCGCCAGACTATAAGAGGAAAGTTATTTTCCCCCACCATGACGTGCAACAGAACACAGCCAAGGAGACAGACATGTACTGAACCGACGACAGTAAAAATACTCGCTCTTAACCATAAGAAGTAAATAAATCTCACTCATCTGCAGCCAAACTCACCCAGTGCGTCTCTTCAGACTGTAGCTCAAGCTCTGGCAGCAGCGGTAGTGTTGCTGTCCTACTGTTTCTCTCTGGATTTTCCTCCATTTAAAAGACACTAAAAATCGCAAGGATCGTGTCCATTTCTATGATACGTGTTGTGTTTTCCTTGTTGTTGTGACTCTTGCTCACGAGCGATCACACAAGGTTACTAGCACGGAGGATGCAATGTTCACTCAGTCAGGACAGTGTGAACTTTTTTGGGGTGTATATATATGGTAAATAACACATTTAAGTCATGTTATTTCAAGCTTAATATCAACATGGCCTTAAAAGTGTTATTGCTGTGGTAGTGAGTTTATCCTTTGAATCCTAACTGCTGCTGTGCTGCGCCCCCATTTTAGTTTCCCTCCACCAGATGTCGCCATTGCCCGCCGTAATGTGACGTTCTGCGCTAGTAAAACACATTGGATTTGATCCGACATCTGACACAGTTAAACTGAACTGTGAAGACTTGAACACTCAAACTTACTTGGACAGTCCGTGGATGCAGCCAGCCAGATCCTTGGTCATGGTTCCGCTCTCCACAGTCTCCACACACACCCTCTCCAGGGTCTGGGAGAACCTGGACAAAGTCAAAAGCAGCGTGGGTCACTTCACCTGGTCCACCCACTTCAGACTGCAGCTCTGGAATCCAGGGAAACGGATCATCTTACTTGATGAGGTCAGGGTTTCCATCCAGCTTCCCACGATGCTCCAGGCCTCTGGTCCAGGCGAAGATGCTGGCAATGGGGTTGGTGCTGGTGGGTCTCCCCTGGAGGAAGAGCAGAGGGTTCAATAAAAACAGCAGTGTCTGAGAACCCCATAAGCATAACAGCTTCTTTATACATCAGCGCCAAAACAACATGATACTGGCTTCATTCGTATTGAAAGCCATGGCTGCAGTTGAAAAACATGTTGGCGGTGTGACATCTCAAGGTGTCAGCAGTGGTGGACCAACCTTCTGGTGCTCGCGGTAGTGCCTGGTCACGGTGCCGTGGGCAGCCTCCGCCTCAATGGTCTTGCCATCGGGGCAAACCAGGACAGACGTCATGAGTCCCAGAGAGCCAAACCCTGAGGGCACACAACACACGGTCAGGCTCCAGCAGCTCTTTTGGGATGGACAGTTCTTTGTGGCTCACCTTGTGCCAGGATATCGGACTGAACGTCTCCGTCATAGTTCTTGCAGGCCCACACGAAGGCCCCGGAGGACTTGAGAACCTGGGCGACCATGTCGTCGATGAGCCTGTGCTCGTACCAGATCTTCAGCTTGTCGAACTCCGGCTTGTAGTGCCTGCAGGGAGCGATCACGGTTATCGAGCCGCAGCGCTGGATCACAACCGGAGGTGAAGCACTCACTTCTGAAAGATGTCCTCGAAGATGTCCTTGAAGCGGCCGTCGTAGGCCTTCAGAATGGTGTTCTTGGTGCTCATGTACAGCGGCCACTTCTTGTTGATGGCGTACTGGAAGCAGCTGTGAGCGAAGCCGGTGATGGACTGGCAGGGAGAGAGAGGGGGGAAAAAACAGTTTGAAAAGGCAGTGGAGATGAACGACCTTGTCTTTGACAAGTTGAAAGTCAACTTTGTGACCTCTTGTGTTGATACACCAAACAGAGTCAGGAGGGTAAACAGTAGCAAAGCCGGTTGACTAGTCTCGCCTCAGGATTCCAGCGTCAAGTCGCCGAGTTCATGAATTTTAAATTCAAAGACCTTCTTAACATACGAGTCATTCAACTGACGTGACAGTGAATGGGTTGACTTAAGGTAAGAGGAGGTGCCACGTTTCATCGTAGCAAGTCTGAGGTGCTTCATTGGCTTGTTATCCTCAGACACAAGAGTGACAACATGTCATAGCTTACGTTTAAAGCAAACCAGGAGTAGGGGGAATCCTGCCCAACACACTTGTTTATGACCAACTCAGAGGTTTTTCATCACCATCAAGACAAAGGACTGACACTTTGTATCATGATTTTGAGAAAAGAATATGACTCAATGATCGTTTCATTGAGTCATATGATTTCTAACACTTCTTCAATAGCATCTAGGAAATAGGTCCAGTGTATGTGTATATATATATATATATATATATATATATATATATATATATATATATATATATATTTAACTATTATATTTAAACATAAGCAAATAATGATGTTGGAGACAAACTGTACAAATAAGTTTCATCATAAAACAGTTGATAATTATCGAAATTACAACATTTATCATGATAATTCTTTTGTCCATATCACCAATCCCTAGCAACAACCCAATGCTACATGGTTGTCACTGCAAAGATTCAGTCAAGTACCCTACTAAACTATAGTAAACTAAACTTGAGTCCCATCTCTTCATGTATTCTGTCTCTCTGGCTGGACAATATTTTTTCGGTGAAGGTAGGAATTTCCTCGAGCAGCGTCCTCACCTCGTCGGTGTTGTACATTCCCATGCCACAGCCGCCTGCGGGGAAGTCGTACACCTCCCACTCTTTGCCTGCGCTGCCGTCGGCGGGTGAGAAGATGATCTTGAACTTTCCGGGCTGGTCCACCACGAAATCAGTTGCTCTGTACTGCAGGAGGCAGTTTGTCATCATCAGCGTGACAGGATTGGTAGAAAGAAAAAGAAAAAAAGGCAGCGCGTTTCTGGACTCACCTGATCGCCGAAGGCGTGTCTGCCGATGGTGATGGGCTGCGTCCAGCCCGGGACCAGTCGGGGAATGTTCTGGCAGATGATTGGCTCACGGAAGACGGTGCCACCCAGGATGTTTCTGATGGTACCGTTGGGGCTCTTCCACATCTTCTTCAGGCCAAACTCTGCATTTTAAGTGTGAAGCCATCAAGCAGCAGTCGGTTAAACACAGTCTTTAGCTTTCAGAACCGAGACAAACCTTCCACTCTGGCCTCGTCGGGCGTGATGGTCGCACACTTCACCGCCACGTTGTACTTCTTGGTGGCCAGCGCAGAGTCGATGGTGACCTGGTCATCAGTCTGGTCGCGGTACGGCAGACCCAGGTCATAATACTTGAGCTCGACATCCACATTGGTCAAGATGAGCTGAAACACAAAATACAAGTTCTCAACCTCCAAATGAATTAAGCTGTACACGTTGGGGTACAGTTGGTTTCCTTTCCACATCAGCCTCAGGAGCCAACACCATCTGCTCGCCTTCACAAACTCCTCCCACAGAAGCATTCAAACCTAATCTTCCTGCCGCCCTCAGCTTTACCCTCCCCCTGACCCAGTAGGCAGTCTGCAGGTTAAAAATAGACCAGTCACACCAGCTTACGCTGTTTAAGCTGGTCCTCAGACTCACCTTCTCCTTGATGAACTCCCAGATGATCCTGGTCATCTCGTCTCCGTCCATCTCCACCACCGGCTGGGCCACTTTGATCCGTTTGTCGGCATCTGAGAGACGACACAGCCAACCGAATGAGTCCATATTTGGGGAATAGAACTTTTGATATGAAGCAGTTCAACAGGCTACAATGTCTTTGATCGTAGCTTAACAGAAAACACTGGAGGACTTGTCAAACAAGGATCAAAAGACATCAGAATATTTTTAGCCAGAGGCTGTGAAACATTTAGTGGAAAGCAAATAATCTGCAATATTCCAGAACAAGCCTCATAGTAGCATTTTTCAGTTTTTGTTGTCACTTGAGAATTTACACCATGAGGTGTGAAACTAGAAAAGTCACTTCATGGGCCTGATGACAGCTCTATTTGCTATCCTTCCCTCTATTCCACAAGATAGTAGCTAGGTTGCTTTATTATATGTATATGTAGATATACAGTTAGCATGAAGTACTTCAATTTATATTGTCTACATATGTGAATTTGAATTTGAAAAGCAACGCACATGTCAAGTATAGGTAGAGTGTAGTGTCAGAGTGTTGACAAATTGTTCCAAATTGACACAAGCAGGTTGTTGGATTTAACATCTTACACAAAAATGACCAAACATATGCGTTTATTTAGCTTGTCATTGGATTCACTATCACATAATTTGAGAACGGGTTAATATCAATTTTTTTTTAAAAGTCTGACTAGACAGCAAACCAAAACATGTGTGTCAGCGCCTTCAAAATGAGCACAGCAGCAGAGACCAGCTTTTATATCAGCACGATGCCGTCCTTGCCGTTCTTTTCTTACTGGAAGAAATTTTGCGTAGTAATCGTGGCATCAAAAAAAAAACAAAACAAAAAAAAAAACACCAAATACCAAGAAACAGATGTTACCTAAACTAAGTGATACCAGCGCCACCCTCATCCTACCTGGCCCTCTATGGAAAAGGTTTGGCCACCACTACAGGGTACAACACAGTCGTCGGAACTTAAACAGATGAAGATTAAAAGAAGAGATTAAAATAGATGTTGAGACTAGAACTGGTTGTGTCGACAAACTGCAGGCATCTGAATCAGCCTCTGTCCCAGTGTGGGAATGCTGCAATGTCATCACAAAAATAGAACTCAACAGCACAACCGACCCTTTTCTCATGAAGCCATTTTTAATGGAGCCATAAAGTAAGTTCAGTAAAAGGATCAGCAGTGAATGTCTGACAGCTATCAATCATCCAAACCCAAGCATGTTCTGGTGCATGTCTGGCAAGCAAGTGCGTGTTCCAACTTTCAACAAATTCAGTAGCCATGTGACACTCAGTTGGAACTGCCAAGACGGTGACTTGAGCATCAGTGCAGCTATAATGGCAGACGGCATTGTAGTGAACCACGGATCCAGATTTATGGTTCCTATCCAAACATTTACACTTAAAAAGTTGTGTTCAATGAAATGTTTAAAGGTACGAGAGACCAACAGACTGCTCTTGTGAAATTTCCCAACTGGAATCTGAAACTCCAGACTGCAAAATTACCAGGCTCTAAACTAATATTTGATTTCATTGCACAACTCTAGGTCGAGCAGTCAAAACAAGCGTGGCCCTATATGTGTAGTATTTTAAGTCCAACACGGCCACAATCTTCAAATATAACCGACACATCTATGTTCCACTTGCATTCATGCGCGTCCGTGATGAAGACAACATTTAATAAAGGACTAGACCAGAGCAACAGGAGACGAGTATTTAGCTTCACACTGTTATAGGCATGAAAAATGAAACTACACAGCTTAACCATTCTGCAAAGAGATTTAAATTATACCGGAAATGTTTTTCACCAAACTTAATGAACAAAGAGTCAATAAAGTCATTTAAACGAATTACATTGAAGAGATTTTAGGTTAGAAATTGTGTGTTTGGAACAAGACCACCAGCCACAACTGCAGCCACACTGCAGATTCGACACTTGAACCCTCAGTGACACACAGCGCCTGAAAATAACCCGATCGGAAAGTCCTGAGTAATTCTCCACGCCGGTTATTTTCAAGCCGAAACAGCAAAACCTGCAGCCTTTTTACTTCTCTAATTCATACGTCATCTACTGCAGTGCATTTTGGGAGCCTTAGTCTCATGTCAGCTGCATCTGCGTGAACAGGACTGCAGTGCCGACCGTGCTGGAGACTGGGAGGGAGGGCGGGGGGAGCTCGAGTTGTTATGCAACCTCAGTCGCTATCAACAAAGCAGCTGAAGGACGTGCTGAGCAGTCATGTGGGCCGGCATCATCTTACTGCACAGAGAGCAGTGCCAAGACTACCCTTCACCACCAGCTGCTTCTAACAAATGGTAGACATTGAAAGAAAATGTCTCACTGAAAATAAAATGTATGATCACTCAAAGCTGTAATGAAAAAGTACAACTCACTGGGCGACGACAATTCAAAACAAGTACAAGTTCCTAAATGGATTAGAGAGCATTCCTCCAAATCTGTTTAGAGTGGGCCACATTTAGCTCAAATCTGGATCATCTTTAAACCATGACTTTACTCTGTAAAATTCAACATGATAAACAAACATACCAGCAGCAAGTCGAGGCATTCAAAAGCTAATATTCTCACAAAAACACTTAAGTGAAGGGCAAAGTTCAGAGACACAAGATGTGGCTTGCATCACCACAGGGGCACTTTCCATGGCACAAGAACTGCTCCTTTCCAAGTCTTTCACAACATCAACAAGCCAGGAAGGCATGTTCTGGTTCCAAGTTACACGCAGACCTCAAATCCACTTGTGAGCATCCAAATAGTTGTTAAAAGAGCGCAATGCCAAGCTTGTATTTTAGCAAATAGCTCTGGGTTTAAAGTTCCTAACAGCCTTCTGCAGTCAAACTAGCGACTTGAACTTCCGTCCATCCTCTTAGGTATAACAGGAGTGTTATAGTAGCTAAGATTAGAAAGTCCGGCAGCTTCAAGGAGACATCGCTGTTCATCAAAAATGCAGCAGCTAGAGACAGTGATGTCACCGAGGTGGCCGTTTTCCAATACCATTCAGCTACAAGTGATCATGTCCAACACTGAGTTAAAGGTAAATGTGCCATTACAACGCTTAAGTTGAGCATTTTCAATCGTTTGCAAGGGTTAAATCATCGATTGCCACCGGAGCAAGTTAACCTCAGGAATCAGTCAGCTCACGTCACATGTGGGTTAACAGAAGGCAATTTGTACATTCTATTTTAACAGTAAGGATTTAAAATAATACTAGAACACCTTGTAAAATTTTACCTCACAAAACATGGCAACTACACAGTGCTGTTCAAAGCAGTAAAAGGTAATTCTTAGGCGATTCATACTTTTAAATGTTGAAATATAAATGTGCCTGTACGGCTGACAGACTCCATATACTGCTCAGCTCAAAGCAGTAAATTCAAAGTAAAGATTTTGGGAGATGCAACATGCTGAAGCCACATGACAAAATATTGATTTACCGCCGGAACACTGTGTCGCCTCCTCTATGTGCTTTAACTTGAGATTTAAGTGAAGGTTAGTCACTGGCAGAGACGTATGGGAGCTTTCCATCAATCTTTAACTTAAAGCTAACAAAACACAGCAACCATGAGGAGACTGCTGAGAAATGAAACCATGTTAAAGAATGAGGAAAACCAAGAAACTGTCCGCGTACATCAAGACAAGGAGTTGACTCCGGTCCTGGAGGATGTAAACACAGGATGTTTTCACTTGCAACAACAACAACACAGCACTATCAGCTTGACTTTTTGCATTTCAGTTCACTACAGACGACCAGACAATGCAGTCCTTTTTTTTTTTTTTAATAACAGTATAATAAGTTTTGCAACTGAAAAACAAACTTCTGCTAAAAATGTAAGGGTTTGTTTCATAAAGATTTCTATTAGTTTGTTATACTTTTTATTTATTGTAATTTTTATTATTATTCATTCTATAAATAATACAGAAATGTAATGTAAAAACTAGTTTTTAATTCAGCAGAAAATGGGGAGACAACTCATTGTACCCCACGTCCATAGGTATGAAACTAACACAGTCGAAACTGATTCAAGTTTTGTTTAAATCAACAATAATCCTAACCTTTTTGTGTTAGGAATTTGACATCAATTTATTCTCTATACAAATTACGTTTGAGCAGCAACTTGTACGTGGCATTGTTGCAGTTCATCGCGGCTACATTAACAGGTCATTTCAAATCTAAGATCATTCACAAGCCTAACTGGCCTATTAGCCTGGAGACATGTTCATTCAAAGTCGTATGCCCTTCAACTAACCCGTGGAGGCGTGGATCTACAGCACCAGGGCTCGCTGGGTGTCAAGTTCCCTCACTGAAATGTGGTTTGTCTGTAGAGACCATGTGATGAGGCTGGCGTCCTACAGAGACTCACTGCCTGGTCACCTGGTACATGCATGGCACTTTTAGAAGGCACTAGACAGCACAGAGCGAGTGCATCCAGCCACTTGCTAAGCTCCAGTTACGCAACCTGCAGGGACATATGTGGCAGCTATGATGGTGGTGGTGGTCTGGATCCATCCCAGATGAGAGGGGGGATCAGTGTGTAGGACACCGGCCTGGCAGCCATTGCTATCTAAAACGGAGCCTCCTATGCAGAGTCTGACCTTGGGGAAACTTTTCCAAGCGTCTTATGATAACAGCAGCATCACTTCAAGGTTTTCCATATAATAACACAGCACCACTTCGACAGTAGTAAGGTACCACATTCGCCATTTATGACTGAAATATAGATCGAGTATATCGTTGCTCAGTCGCTGTCCGAAATCAGCACCATTCGGGAAAGGCCCGTGTTATTTTAAACAAGTTCCAATTCAGGTTTAAGAGCATAAAAATGTTGGGAAACTTTGGCTCGCAGGACAAAGACTGTCCGGACGGAAAAGACAGTCGTTCCGGCCTCGTCTTTGACCCTGAGAACTGTGTCGCTTTGACGCTCTCGGGTGTTTATTTGGCTGTTAAACCGCAGCGAGGGGTTTTTTACAGCATCGTTCCGCGGAAGGTCATTCGGCAATAAAGGTTATTCGACTAGCAGCATCCGCGGCTCGGCTAGCATGGCTGCGCTAGCGAGGCTAGCCGCCGGCTCGCGCTTTCATTTACGTGTCAAAGCAGCCGCCGGACGAGCAGCGGTTGCACCGTCGGTTCGTTTATCCTTCATCTGGCGCCCAACTTTCGGTCCGCACTCACAGTTTCTTTGTTGCAAGGTCTGTGTAGCAGCCGGGGCGAGCACCGCGGGGCTTCTGGAGAACGCGGCGCCGGCGGACCTGGAGATGGAGCTGAGCACTTTCAAATATCCAGCCATGTTCAACCAGACCGGGTCTAGCAGCGGTTCACACTCAGAGAGAGCGAAAGAGAGAGGGGGAGAAGCTCGAGAGCGCCTCCGCAATATAGCGAGCCGCAGCGGCAGCACCGCCCTCCCTCCTCCCCCGGCGGGAGACGCTGAGCGTGACGTCGGGGTCAGTGACGGAAGCGGGATTTCGGTGCCTTCTCAAATAAAGTGCCACACAACAAGAATAATAATAATAATAACAACACTAACAATAATAATAATAATAACACTAATAATAATAATAACAGTAACAAATAATAACAAAACGCGCGTGGATTAGTCAGATATTCACAAAAATCAAGATTCATAGCGTTCAAAGCAAGAGCAAATTATTTCATATTTACCAAGAACTAAAACTGAGATAAAGCATTAAAAGTAATAACTAAAAAAAAAAAAATCATAAATTCACAAGTTGGCGCGTGACAGGTGAACACCTATGTTTGCATTCTACAAGTACACCACTAGATGTCGCAATTTCAAAACACTCAAACTTAGGGACAGATCGAAAGTAAATTAAATACTATTATTAAAAAAATAACCTTTTTTTCTGTCAAGCCATGAGTCATGCTCTTGTAAAATAGTATTAGTTACACAGTATCCAGGATTAAATTCATAGTTTGGAACACTTATTCAAAACTTTCTTGGGAGTTTCACATTGTACAAATTGTTATTCTACAAGGACATTCATACTTTGTTTTGGGAGCGAATATTTTTTTTTGATGAACCATAGTAGAATGTATTCAATTACGCAATATGTAGTTAACTTGTATTATTATTATTATTATAAATTAATTTTAACCCACAGATTTTGTTTTGCTGCTTTTTTTCCTTAAAGAAATGTCTTTTCTCTTAAAAGAAAGAGGACTCTGGATCACATGCAAAGACTAATATTTACTGATTGAAATCGAAACAAGTATTAAATCCAATCTCCTTTATCAGTCCTTCAAACGCAACATTTGAAGGACTGATCAAGCGCACATGCTTATCAGTAAAACAGTGACAAATTGAATTTTCCTCTCCGGTCCTTGTCGACAGCCACAGTGAGTGACTCCTCCATATAAATGGAAATCGAGAAAAAACAAGGTGACATTTCCAGAGATCGCTCTTGGAATGAAATTAATTTATCGTCACGTGCCAACCTCTAATTATAGCATAGGAAACTTACCATACCGGGAGGGAGAAGTGTGTGTGTGTGTGTGTGTGTGTGTGTGTGTGTGGGACCGTCACGTGAGTGGCTTGGAGCGCAGCCAGGTAAAGAGACGTCCAGATCACTGGAGTGTTCTTCACTCCAGTGCAGTCCAACACAAAAAGCTCATCTCCAGTATACATGTCATTGTTGATCTGAGAGCAGCCGACTGCTTGTTTGCGGTGAACTTTGGTGAACTTTGACCTTGTAGTCTGTCAACAGTCTCGACCAACAATGCCCAGAATCTTAACACCGTCAGGGGTCACCTTGTGAACCTCTCAGGTCAAAGTCGTATTGTTAGCGGGCTTTTATTGTCCCTCCTCACCGAGACATAGAAAGTTACTCATTGCACCCACTGAAACTTAGGTACATGCCTTTTAGTCAAATGTTTTTTTAATTTTTTTTATCACAGTAGTCATTAGCTGCTCCGACTGTCATTTGCTCACCACACGCTGCTATTACCGTCATCTCAGTTCTGCCTCACACCTTCTACCTTTTCATGCTCCCACACGCGCTCGTTGAGGAGTTGAAGTTATCATTGATGTTATATTTATCTTCCTTGTTCCACAGCTACGCTCATGTGAAGTGAAAGATAGGACACTAGCGCTCTCTATTGGAGATCATGAGACAGAACAGAGCAGAACATCATGTTCACTTCCGGTATCAGTTCGGTGTCGGACAATTATTTTCAAGTCATACGTCAATGATAATAATGATTTATTTGTATTTTTGTATTTGATCTTAGAAGATGGTGTATTATTATTATTATTATTATTATTATTATTATGTAATTGCATCATGTGGGCATAATGTACATATTGCAAATAGAAAATATTATGATTATTATTTCAGTCTGTCCCTTTCAAAAATTCTGTTTCCTATTTTTTTTCCCTGATTTCGCAAAGATGGACTTTATCATAGAGGGTTTTGCAATTCATACCTGACTTATAATGGTTGAAATCATCAACATTGTGGAACATGAGGCAATGAATCCAGTTGATTTAAATAGAGCCAAAGCTCAGAGGAGGTTGGTGATGCAGCAGAGCTTTGCTGACCTCTTTTGTATCACACTTGAAAAGACGCTGAGGATGGGGGGGAATAGTTCCAAAAGGCTCTATTCAGGAAGAATAGGTGGATGAATAAATGGGTGACTGAGTAAATGAAGTTGAAGTTGATTTTTTTTCTTTTTTTTTTTTGCATTTACTAGGTGCGACTGGTTGTCCAGCGCAGAGGCAGTAAAAGCATGTCTTGTCTGGAAAACATTAATGGAACTTAGTTCACATCTGGCTCTGTCACTTTGAATGATGGACGCTGCCACACTGAGGTGAGATTTCACACCTTCCAATCGTGCTCAAGGACACTGCTGTCAGCGAAGGACCCCACACTGAAAAAAATGAATGCAATTTCATTTAACGTTGTTCCGCTGAGGAATTTAATGCAGCGCTTGCTGCATATTTTATGTTGCTAACAAATACTTTTTCAACATACTGATGAATATTCAAATTCAATAAGTGGGGTAGAATAACTTAACAATTCTACTATTATTACTATTATGGACAATTTAATGTCATTTTATAGTACAATTGATGACAATTGGTGGTCTTGTTTACACTGAGTGTCGGTGGTTGTTAAAACAAGCTGACTACAAGATGTTTGCAGAGTATTCCCAGCTACACAGGGTGAGAGGCAGGGACGCCCTGAGCGGTCCACTGGTTCATAAGTGGACCTAGAGTCAGTCAGTCACCGACGATTTTAGAGTCTTCTCTGCCTGTCTTGGTGGAGCATATGGAGAACACCTACGCCTCACACAGGAGGAGTCAAACCCACAACCTTCCTGCAGCACAACCACAATGCTTGAAAGTGAGAGCAAAATTTTGTGTCTGGAAAAAGCTGTGAAATTTAGAAAGACATTTGTAATTGGAGGCAGAGCCAGCATCCAAACTGATCGGGCATCAAAAAGCCTCAATATTCATCACCGGATTTCATCCCTCTTGTTCCCCCTCGCAGCTTCTCCTTGTTCTAGAACGCGACCGGCGCGTCTTGTAAATCACAGGGTGAGAACAGACACGTGCTACTCTGAATTCTGCTCCTATCACAGGCGCCACAAACCAGCGGCGCCTCGGGGGCTGACTGATGAAGCGGCCCGGGAAGGAGTGGGACCAGAGAGTCTCCTCGGTGGGTTTGATATAATCATGGAGACATCAATGACGGTAATAATTCCAGGAGCAAGTGGCCTCAGGTAAGAGAGGGGCTTGTTTTAATGAGCATCTGTGTGCCGCCGCGCTTCACGTGATGAAGAGATAAACAAGGCAGGAGCACCAGCGATAGACATTTATTTCGGAATGTACAACACCAACCTACGAAATACTAGTGGTGTCTGCTTCACGGCGTTAGATGGAAGCAGTGTGATCCTCACTTCTGATTGCCATTAGCATGAAAATGACAAATACATGACCCTCGTGTCCTTCAGCGGTGAGTGACCTCATTCCCTTTCACCTGTCTTAAGGCATATTGTTGATTCCTTCATTTGACATTTCCAAGCTATATTGACCGTTTGATAAATTATGAATCATTTGAATGGATCTGTTTCTCTTGAAGGCACTTTGTACATATCGGCTACAAACAGTCCGGTTACTGAAGCTACATCTGAGAGTGCATCACCGTTTCCCTTTACTAATGCACGGAGCGGCTACAAATGTACCCAGAATGACCCAACACTTTTTTTATCAACATGTGAAAAGAGCTATTTCTGAGGTGGGGGGAGGAAAAAAAAGAGCCAGATCTTGGCATTTACATTCAACACTGTAGTACGTTTTTACAGCAAGTGACCTCAAAATATAAAGGTTGGGAGCCACACAGGAAGAAAATCTATATTGCTCAAGTTTTTTTCTAAATGAGTGACAAACTATTAGAACATCAAGACGCTCCTAGTCCACGAGGGTTAGCCGATGGATACGACCTTCTACTCCCACCACAAGTGCTGCGTATCACTAACTAATGAGCCAGCTCTTCGAAATTCGAAAGCTGCTTCATTTGCTCCACTTGCATAGAGTGTCGTCTGATGAGCTTCTTCTTGGAGGTGAGGAGGCCTCTCTTTGGTGTGTTGGGCGCCACAGGAGCTCGGATGGCCGTGGCCAGAGGTGAGGAGGGCTTGCTACTGGCGCCGATGTCGGGGATGGGCGGGTTGGGGTTCACGTTCAGAGGCGGCAGGTGGCCCGGTCGGGTGTGGGAGATGTGGTCTAAGAGCAGCGTGCCCGAGCCCCGTCTCTCCAGGAGACCTGGCGCACGCCGGCGTGCCGTGCTCGGAGAGGAAGTGCTGGTATTGCTGTCCAGAGACTCTCTGGAGCTGGTCAACAGCGCGAGAGGAGAAGTGTTCAGTTTCCGTCTTTCCACGGGGACTTTAGGAGAGTCTAGCATGGCAGAGTCAGAGTAGAGCTGAGAGTCTGAGTCGTAGTGGTCGTTGCCGAGGCGCCTCCGGTGCATGGTGTCCCTCAGGCTGGCCTGCCCACAGCTGCAGCAGGTGCCCTCCTGCTCCGTGGGCACGGTGCTGCGCCTGGCCAGCGGCTGGTGTTGGCCGTACGGCTGTTTACACGTTAAAGGTACGGTAAGTGACGTTGTCATTTTGGACGGCTGCTCCCCCACCAGAGGGAAAAGGCCGTCTTTGCCGTCCACGCTGCTCTGGCGAGACAAAGCCGACCTCTTATTGAGCGCCAGCCCGTTCACACCTGCGACCACGTCCTCATCAGAGGCCGACTTCTTGCTCTCCTCGTGATTGCCGGCGCGTTCGGCCAGCACCGACGGCGCAATCAACCCCCAAGGCTCAGACTGCAGCCGCTTCAGCTGAGGTAAGCGAGCACGCTTGGGGTTGGCGGCGCGGCGCGTGGGCGACGGGGGCCCGTTGGTGAGCTTTGCCGCTGAAGAGGAGGTTTTCAGCTTTGTCTGGAAGCTGAAGACTGTGTTCTGCTGCTCCTGCTCCGGTGTGGGAGAAGCCGTCACGTCGACGTCGGAGGGAGAGGTGCAGTACTCTGAGGGGGGCTTTTCTATCAGCTCCGGCGACGGGGGGACGTTCAAGTACTGCTTGGTTTTTTTAGTCCCCGACGCAGACTTGTCCGTGGTGATGATGATGACCTCTTTGCCTTTCGCTTTGCAAGCGTCCAGCAGCAGCTTCAGCGTCTCTTTATCATCTGCATTGATGGCGTAGACCAGAGCAGAGGCCCCGCTTCTGTCCTCCAGACTGGGGTCAGCTCCGTTGCTCAGCAGGTGATCCACCACCTCATGACCCGCCGTGTGTATGCAAGCGTGCATTAGCGCAGTCTTTCCTCCTTTGTCCTGTATGTTGGGGTCGGCCTGCTTGTCCAGCAAATACTTGACCAGCTTGGACTTGCTGACGCTCTGCTGGTCGCTGTGTGAGGTCATGCAGGCCACCATGAGGGGCGTCTCGCCTCGCTCGTTGCTCTCGTTGATGTAAGCGCCGCCCTCCAAGAGAAGCCGAGTGAGTCTCAGGCGTCGGAGCCACACAGCTTTCAGCAGCGAGTTTCCATCCGTCCGAAGCTCCAGAATGTTTGCCATCTTCCAGTTTCTCCTTCGGTTCGGATTCACAGGTCACAGCCCTTCAAACACAAACAGTGTTGGTCTGGAAAACCATGGAAAAAAACTTCCCTCCTTGTATTTGTATTCTGTTTTTTATAATCATCAACACTTGGAGAACACATTTACAGTTATCACGTGCTCACTATTTTTGCATTGTCAGTTTATTCAGTTGTATTTTTGAGCTGTAATTTAAATATATATTTTATGTTGACATCCACAAAACCAACTGCCATGTGAGTTGCTTATTTTGAAGATGCACATAAATGACTACATAAAATTGTGAAAAAGAAAATCCCCAAATATGCTGCAAATCGAATTGTCAGTTTTGTTTTCGCAACAATAATGCGACTGAGATATGCTTATCACCAGCAGGTGGCAGTATGCCGCAACACAAACTGGTTAACTTCTATTCCATTACAGAGCGAAATTAACATTTGTCCTTATTTTTTGATGAGGCGTTATAAATAACAAAAGATGCGATTCGAAAACACTGTCTATTCAAGTGATAGTTTGGCCTGTATTATTAAATCATATGTGACATAAAATCTAACTGCACGTCATGGCGTTATTGCTGATAAATAAATATGCAACAAGCTATTATGTTTAAACAAAAAAAAGGCTAATAGTGCAGAAGATATATGAGCCATATAAATATAAATACAACGCTTCAATTCGAGTAGATAAGATAAATCATAATGCTGTTTCACATATGATCTCCGCTCAAAGTAACATCAAGACAACAAGTTTATTTTTTTATATTTACATGATAAAAGACGACCGTGGAATAACTTTGTCCTACCCGCTCAGAAGAGCGCGCCTCCATCACGCTTTCTTTCAGATGAGAAATGTGAAGTTTCTGCCGGCGAGTGTCAGTATCCCAGTGTTCCCAGTGTTGCCATCGATGCGGCGGTGATGTTGTGGTGGGTGTCAGGCTGGACTTCTCTGGCACCATCACTCTCGGGCGGCGTGGCTTTTGTTACGACGGCGCGCTACATCAGTCCAATGAGCTGGATCCCTTTTCACTGCGCACTCAAGGATCACAACCTGGAGATGCTGCGGGTTAAAAATAACTTACTTTCTTGCATGCTGAATGAAACGTGTGCGATCTTGACGTCAGAGTCCTCCAAAAATAAACGGCATCGTCTGAAGATCGCGTGTCACTGATCCGTGTTATGCGCCAAAGAACGTCTCAACAGGCGATGTTTATTATGGCCGTGAAAATTACCGAGAGGATGACCGATGCATTCAGGGGATGTTATTGCAGATGTGGGCGAACTCAAGAGAACATTTCCACGATGTGTTATTAGTGTTATGTAACAAAAATCGTACAAAATGTTTCGCTTGTTTACTATCTTAGGTAGTAAATGTTAATCACATCATAACGTTGGTGGATCGCTGCACAATTGAAACATTGAGTAGCAAACAAAATGCAAACAGCATAATGGAAGGCACAAATCATATTCACTCATTACAGAAAACTGTCTTCAATCCGCATTGTTTTTAATTCATTTTTCTTTGTGACTCCACTAAAATTCTCAAATATTACCATGAAATATGTGAGAGAGAAATCATTTTTTTGAGTTAGAAAAGGTGTGGCTGCCTTACAGAGACATAAACCAATGCAAACTATATCTTTTTTGTTTATGGTTTACTAGAAAAAAAATCACAAAACGGAATTTTTCAATATGTCAGCTCTCAACAATGCTGGCATCAAAGTTAACAAATAACATAGAAATGGATCAAAACTTCAACCATCACATCATCAAGTTATTATTTAGTCATCCAGCCACCACTGTATTACGTAATATTTTCATTTATTTATTTTTCAAATGCTCAGTCAGCTCTAAAAATCATTCAGGCCGCAAGAAATGATGAGGCGGTGTGTATTTGGCCCCGGGCCTTGAGTTTGACTCATGTGATCGACAGCCTCTCTGTACAGGAAACAGTGATGAATCACTAAATTATGATGTTTGAAAAAAGTGAATCAATAATATCTCCCAGGATCCATGAGCTGTTGTTTCTGGTTTACGTTTATAAACCTGGGTAATTTACAAAATGATATAATAAAAAACCTGAATTTGATGTGAAGAAAAAAGCGGGTTTTAGTTGGTTAGCTGGTTTTTCTTGTCCCAAGCACAATAAAATTGATCATCTGCTTGTAATTCATCTTATGAATTTGTTGATTTGTCATATTTTACAGCACCAAATCACATGTTTCTGTTAAGGGATGAAAGCTACTACCAAACTCTCGATTATCCAACTGGATGCACAATGTATTGCAATATTAATAATGACATTGCCGTCTTAGATATACAGTGGAGGAAATATGTGAAAAAACTGTATTTTTAAGGAAGTTTTGTAATGACAAACTAGTCATACCGCATGTCATGAAGCAGAGATGTTGGCTTGAAAAAAGGAAACGAATGAGACAACATCAATGGCTGACAGCGTTGAGTCAAAGCAAGAGTTGCTGTTGGACATCACAGTAGACGTCAGCTCTGTCATCTTCTGACCACATTCAGCAGGTACTGACCAATGCACCAGAAAGGACCTGCAGTTTTGGAGGCAAAACACAGACCAAAACAATGTAAGTCGGGTGGTCTAATCGTTCCGGTTGAGTGGTGGCGGCACTTGTGGAATATAATAAGATTACACGCGAGAAAAATGTAAAGATACGAGTCACGTCATGTGCCTGCGTAAATGTGCACTGTTACGATAGTGGGCTTAGCTAACTGATGAGCTTATATAAATATAAATATATATATATATGCAGAATTAAAGAGGCCAAACTTGTGGAAGCCATCGCAGCCTATACAGCCTAATAGGGACATTTCTATTTTTAGGTTGCTATGAGACAGCACAGAGGCAGTGTCTAATGAGAACACTGATGTTCTCAGCCCTGCTGCAAAGAACAGGTAAGTCAGGCGCATTCCACCGTCGAGACAAAAGGGCTTTTGGCTTCCACGCTGGAGTCCTGGTCCACCCTCACCATTTGAATAAGCCTTCCCAGTTGGAGGCAGCAGCACGGTCTATCATTAGTTGGCTGACAGGGACTAATCACTTTATCAGCCATCCAAACACTCGGCTTCATCTGGACCGCCGTCTTCAAAGATGGTAATGATTCCTCACCTGCAATTGCTTCCTCCGTCCCGAGGGACGAGCTGTTTACGATCAGGAGTAAGGAGAATGTGCGAAGAAACGTCTCCTACACTTTCAAGAAATTCATCTCAATTACATCGGGGGGGAAGAGGGGTGGGCTGCGAGAACCACGACAACCACTTCTGGACACATTCCAACCACAGTTAAACAAGCAACTGGTTTTCTGCTAGAAGCTTCGACTCCCTTTTCTTAGTTGAACCTAGCGCAGTTAAGAAAGGCCTCAGCTGTGTGCTGCTATTCTGTCATCCTCCTCTACTTTCTTCCGTCGTCTGACGTAACGTACGGGACAAGTCACGTTTTCAAAACAAACAGCCAGCGACACAAGCAATGGAGGGAGGAGAAAGAGGATGGAGTTACCTAATGTAACCCGCATTCTCAGAAGAGTGTGAAGCCCTCACTACTGGATATCTCACGAAGCTTCACACACTGAAGGACAATGACTGAGTTACCGTATGTAACCCACATCCTTCAAAAGGTACGGAGCCTGCTATTGGAAATCTCCTTGCTGCTAGCTTCACTTTTCGGATACTATCAAATAGCACACTGAAGCACAATGACAGACTTACAGTACCTAATGTAACCCCCATTCTCTGAAATGTGCATCGCCAATGGATCGTATCCCAAAGGTGAAGCCAGTAGCACGAAGATATCAAATAGCTTCGCACACTGAAAGAGAAGCCGAAAATACAGACACGTCTTTGAGTTCCTGTCTGCGACAGAAAACAACGTTAAAGCTACTGGGTCGCAAATGTTGACCCTGTAGCTTTAACAAAAAATGTTAAGAACCACATCAGGAAATATTGTTGACATTTCCGTTAAAAACACACTTCCAATGACGTGAATATTGGCCTCATATCATATTTATGTCAAGGCAAAGGGGGCTGTTGTAACTTACTTTTAAAGGGAGTAGTCACTAGTCTGAGGATATGTGAGAAGAGTGCAGGAAACTATTTGGGTGACTTTGATTGTGTTAAACTGTTTCTGTTCTGACAGAATTCATTCAAACACTACTAACACACAAACATAGAAGTTCTGTTGGTACCTGAAATGAATCAATACTGCTGTCATGAAGGTTTATGTCTCCTAAAAGAACATGTAGTAGATGTTGAAGTCATCTTGCCCGTACTGTATTTGGATGTACGATGATAACTAGTAGTACTGCCAACTATTATGATGATGAGGTTTCTGCAGCAGTGTTTACCAAACTGGTTGTCCTTCAGGTGTCGCAGCACTTGTGAAGTAGCTATCAGTTTCAGAACGTTCCACTCTTGGACTGGAGCTCCAGGACCAACTGAGGCGGGTGATGATGAATTTCAGTTGGACCATCTCCAGTTAGTGTCTTCAGGATGCGAGTACAGCTGGGACAGGACTGGAATCTGTGGGTTGGAAATATGGGACTGAGGAACCTTCTAAAAGTGCAGATGAAATTGAGTTAAATGAAAAAACTTATTTACAAAACCAAACCCTGGACATTGGAAAAGTGGACATTGGGACAAAAGCTATCGTAAACCCAACGCATATCATGGACCAGCTTTCCTAGACTCTGAATATCGCAGACTTTTTTTGAAACTATGTGTAAAAATATACTGTATGTATTTCAATACATTGTGGTATTCGGAGATTGGTAGGTTTATTTTTATGAAGATTTATTTTCATGAAGTATAACCATATAACAAAAACTTACAATATTTTATCTAGGTTTGGACAAAAATATTATTGATAATAATAATAATAATCTGAGGCTACGAATGTACATAGTTTATGTTTACCAAAAATACCAAAATATTTTACATTGGCTGAATTATTTATTAAAATAATGAGTTAAATAACTCAGAGTACATGATAAGAAACCCACCAGCAGGGTGGCGAGATGAGGACGTCACCAGTCCACTGTCAGTGTGATCTCCTCACCAGTTGTGGAAGGCTGTATAGTAAAGAGAAAACAAATCATTAAAACTGAGCGAATAAGTGATGTCACCCCTGGGAGCGGTTTCCATTTTCAGATATCTTACATCGCAGCTGCTGCTCCCCTCTCCTCCTTATTTCTAAATATAACAATTCCTTCCGTCTGAATTGAAGTTCTCACTTTTTTTTTTGGACCTTCAGACTGTACAGAAGCAGCTTGTCTATTTATATCCACCTTGATAAAGGGGATGTAAAAGTTGTGAAAGGCTGATCATGTTGCTCCTTTAGTCAGCAAATGGAAACACAAGAAAAAGAAAAAGATTTTTGGAAACATTGCCACAAGTTTTCAATTCTACGACACAATGATGAAAATATTACATATAAAAATATGGATGGAGCGTCGCAAGTATCGCAGCTGTCTGACATTCTAAATAAAAAGTGTACAACTATAATCCTGTATTTGGTGAGGATTAGAATTTGGTGACATTTTGAGATGGTGGAGGATTTATGGAAGGATTTTGTGGCGATTGAAATTCTCTTCACAGCAGACTTTGCTTTGGCTTTGACATTATATCATAACTAGAATAAAAATAGAAATAAAAATGGAAATATGTTTCAGTGGGATTCTAGATTTCTTCATTTATGTCCGGATCATGTCACCCACGATATTCCAAAATGAGTCCAGAATTATTCATATTATTATTGACTTTTCCACGTGACTTTAAGGGCTCCATAGTTTCTCCAGAATATGATATAAAGTTCAATATTTGTGATGTGGAATAAAGATGTTGATTTCATTACTTATTTTCTTCTTTTACCCCCCACTATGAGTCTTTGTAAACATTTCATGTCCGGAATTTATTTTTATTTTCCTCATCTGCTTATCTGTTGCTGGGTCACGGGGACAACAGCTTCAGAAGGTTGCCCTTCTCCAGGACAACATCCACCTGGTCCGACTGGGGGATCCCGTGAGGCTCCCAGGCCAGAGAAGAGATACAACCCCACCACCTGGGCCTCGGTCGACCCCTTGGTCTCCTCCCAGCTGGCCGTGCCTGAAACACCTCCAAAGGGAGGCGTCCAGGGTGCATCCTCATAAGATGCCCAAACCACCTCAACTGACTCCTCTCAACGTGGAGAAGTAGCGGCTCTACCCCGAGTCTCTCCCAAGTGACAGAAGTCCTCCCCTGATCTCTAAGGGAGACGCCTGCCACCCGTAAGAGAAAAATAATTTCAGCCACTTGTATGCCTTTTGGCTCAGCTCTCTCTTACACAAAACAGAACCCTGCCAACCTCCCCAACCTACCTCCAACTTCCTTACCCCCTCACTCGTGAACAAGACCCCACAATACTTAAACTTCTCCACTTGAGAGAGAACAATCCATCGTTTTGAGAACCATGGCCTCAGACTTCACACTCAGATGCAAACCGAACCAGAGAGAGCTGATGGTCACACTGTGATGAAGCCGTAAGAACCAAATCATCGGCAAAAAGCAGTGACTGGATCTTCAGGCCACCAAAGTGCAAACCCTCCTCAACAGTGCAGCGGCTTGAAATCCTGTGCATGTAAACCAAAAACAGGATTGGGGACAAAAAAATTGACCTTCTGTTCTGGATACCCAGAATAAAAACTGCAATATATATCAATATATACATATCATATGTCATAATTGAGTAGTAGAGGTGCGTACTGGGGCCTCACAGCCAGAAAGTCGCTGGTTTATATCCGGCTTCTGGCCATAAAACTGGGTCCTTTCTGCGTTTCCTCTAGGCACTCTGGTTTCCTCCCACTGACCAAATCTGTCCATCAGCATACAGTAAGTGTTTGGTCTCTCCGGTGACGGACCGATGACCAGTCCAGGGTGCCCCACCTCTCGTTCAACTCCGTCCCCAACAAGAGGATAAATAAGCAATCTGCAAAAGCATCACATATTTCCGTGACTATTTCGAGAGTTGCCAAACACTGACAGAATCCTTCCAACACATATCACACATGGTGACATATTTGTGACAGTTATGAAAGCAACGATTCAGACTCCATCTGCGAGAGATGTTTCCTTTCCACTGCCACTTCCCAGCGATTCATTTTCTCGTCTTTCTTCCTCCGCCGGTTTCTGGTTTAAAGACTTTGACATTCTCATGGCATTTGGTGTCGGTGCGATTGTATCAAGTCAATGTGTGGGCTGCGACAGCGATGAACTGGCACGAACCCTCCTGCAGCTTCACGCCGGACCGCTCCGAGCCTCCCTTCAAACTGGGAGAGAAAATGCCTCCGGTGCGGCTGAGAAACCACAGCAATATGCGGCTGAGATTTGGTCCGCTCGGATGATGGCCGGCCCCGGCTCATCTGAAGTGCTACTTTCTCATATTTCTAATCTTGAACGACTCCTCCTCTTCCTCTGCTCCAGGCGGCACCTGCTCCTTTTCTGGCAGCAATTGAGAGGAGCATTGTCCAGGAGCGTTACACATCCAGCGATTCCGCCGGCCGATCATTGTGTATGTTGGCTGTATCCAAGGAGATTGGTGCATATCTAATAGGGAGTTTGTTACTCATTTTGCAGAGCGGCACTTTGATGCCGCGTGTTGAGCTCCTCTGTTTAAGCTCCAGCTAATGAAGCTGAGGGCTTGAAGCTCCACAACCGGTTGCCTGTCAACTCCACATCCCCCTTATTAACAGACATTCGGAGCCTTTTAATTGAATGTGGAGCAGTCAGTAACCAAGTGGTCAAGCCACATCCCCAGCTTACCACCCTGTTAACATCATTAAGAACTGCCGCGTCGATATCCCGGCACGTGTCGCCGCTCTTATTCTCATGTTTCACCACCCCGTGTCCTCCTCGCCCTCTAATTTGGCGAGAGTCTTCCACAATTTATCTTGTGGAGTCTCAGGCACAGTTTTTCAGCTTCTCCAGCCGCCTCGCTAACAACAGGAGTAATTACTGGTGAAATTGATGTTTTGGTCGGATCTGTCACACCTCTGTTCGCACCGGCAAATCGATGGCGCTCAAATGTGACTGTGTTTGATCAATATACTGCCTCTATCAAATGGGTTATCTAGTGAAACTGCGTGGAAACATGACGGCAATAGAGGATTAGGCTCAGTGCTGCGACTCTTATTTAAATCTGGTTTCAAAAGCCGAAAATATCAGGATAACAAACTGAACTCATGGAGATGTCGGCTTCAAAGCTTCCTAAACAAAACAAAATCGGGGATATTTAAATACAGCAAAATCTGAAGGGTTAATGGTGTATATTGCTGTTTTAGCACGTGGCTATAACTTAGTATTCACTTCAGCGGCTGCAGCACCAGGCGACAGATTCACAACAGGGAAAAAGACGAGACAATCTTCGGAAAAGCTCCCCGCAGTGAAATGCTAGCATGGACCGCGGGAGCAGGTGTCCAGCATCTGGCTCCATATCATGTCTCAAAGAAAGACAAATCCATGTCCCTCTCACTCACAACCAACAACACGATTCTTCATCTCAAGATAATAGTCGCTCTGTGACGTCCAACGGTGCCGCTACTTAAGCTATTTACTGTGGTGTGCCATTGATTCCATCATCCTAAATGGACTAAAAGAACAAGCTTCCATGACATTGGCTCTAGCTCCGTATCCAGGGTGTACTGTACAGGACATCATTGACAGTCCACTTCGACTGCCACGGCGGGAACACTGACATTGCCAGTGAAACTTCACAGCATGTTGACAGAAACAGCTGAAAAACTTCAACATGCTGGGGGCCAAAGTCCTGCTAAAGCGCTGGGGAGAACCCTGACAACTTTAAGCATAAGGAATGTGCAAAACGTAGCCTTTTGTGTTGACACAATAGGGCCACTTTGAAGGGGATTATTTTCATCACGAAAATATTCACTAACTAATTTTGAATCTAGTAGATTGTATCAATCTTCCAATATGACGGAAGAAGAGTGTGGGACCAATGCACATAAGCTTCATCATGAAATGAACCTCGATATTTTTGCCATTTTAAGATCATAACTGCATCTCCATTTGTGGTAACATTGAGAAATAACAGTAAAATAATCTGCTAATCTGAATGTTTTGCATTTCCATTTTGTTCTTACGCACTTTGTGAGGTATTTACTTCAGTTTTATACCGTCTGAAACTCTCAACATGCTCTATAAGTGTGAGACCTGCTTAAAAAATGTTTTTACTGTAAACTTAAAATTTCTCATTCAGTCTCATTCACTGTCCTCCATCATGGATGTTTTGGTGATGACATCACATTGCAAAAGGTGGTGCACCAGGCCATTGGTGCTCTGAAAAAGCGATTATTTTGGTCCGGAATAAACTCATTTTATTGGAGGACAGTTAGTTCATGGTCCACTACGCTCCTAAATTCTTCAATAAGAAGCAAAAGCCATTGAATTGAATGCAATTAATGTAATTACTGACAGCTTAATGAAAGAGCCTCTGCGTGTTACGGACCTTTGATCTCTGAAAAGTAAACAAGATTAGAATGTTTCATGTGTCTTCACGCGATTGGGGGACGAATGGAGATCAATACATTTGTTTTCTTCTGAAACTCCATCAGCAGAGTCAGGAGCTGCCAGAGCATCACACAGCCTTGTCAAAGTCGTGGTCTGACGGAGTTCGTGGGAGCAGCCCATGTTCCATCAGTGAGATAGAGAACTTCACTTTGCCGGCGGTTCACACCCATGAGACTGTGACGTCTTTGACACCATGAGGCACTCTGACCAAAATACACCTCCTCTGCAAGTGCAAGGCGGAGAAAAAGCTCTTTTTCTGTGTCTGTTGCTGACGTCACGTCGTTCCTGCACTTCCTCGAGGAAGTCGGAGCTCATCTGGAGAATCAGATGCGACAGGATCAAACAGGATCACTCCTCGCCATGTGACAGCGCTAACAATAGATCTGGAGCACCGTAAACATGGCTGCAAGGCACGGTACCTGTCAGCTATCTGTTAAAGATGGAATCATATCGCAGTGAGCCACAATCAAATCGGAAAATCTGTTTCATTTTACACTCTAGCTGTGACAAATCTGAGTTTTACTGTGGACCAAACTCTGTCGAGATTTATTTTGAGCATCTCTGAACATCGCGTCAATTTCTATTGTTAGTCCAGTGAGTGTCCAACAAAAGAAAAAGTACTGACGGCACAAAAAAAATCAGTAGCCAGGTGCACTGTTTGGATTAACTTGAGAATTCCATATGGTTGGTGCACACAAGAGGGTTCAGTCATGCAGTCCTTTTCTCTCACCGCCGTGACTTGATATTGACCAAAATCTGGTTCAGGGCACCTGCATACTCCCTCATTGGATTTCCCCCGGGCACTCCGGTTTCCTCCCACCATCCAAAAACATTTTTCTAGACGTGGCCTGCGGTTGAAAAAGACAACACAACATCATCCACAATTGTCAGGTCAAGTCGTGTAAAACAGCAAAAACATCATCTCTTGTCTCTGTTTGTTTTCACTAGAGGAATTGGCATCCCACTGTTTGAATCCCAATTCCTGCGGAGCTAAATCCCACTAATCTGCACTGATCTCACTCACACCGACTTCAGTGAGGAAAATAATGGCTGTAATTAATAAAATGCACGTATGTCGAAGAACAACTGTGATCTTATGATCCCTTCCTCCCTGGTTCTCCATGAGCTCTCATAGCTGAGTGAGCAGACAGAGATAAGAGCCAGTTATCTTTGCCTCACAGAACTCCACATCCCTGAGGGAGCTCACTTCTCTAAGAAGACGTGGCAGCCAGAGATCAATCCCTCCAAAATATCCTGTCTCGCTTCCATCTTCATTCACTTTCAAACCTTCATTTGCATGTGTGGATTAGATAATCTGACATCAGGTTTTCACATTGAGCTGTCAACCTGTCAAACCAGCACTTTAAATTGGCCCCAAAAAACTTAATGATTTTGAGCTTTTGATGACATTTTAATTTCCATCAGTTCCTGGTCCCCTGGGCAACGCGTGAGCTGGGGTCGAGACCCCTGCTGAAGGCAGCTGTTCATTTGATAGAGCACCAGAGTCCAGTGGTTTCTCTTGTAGGTACGCAGCCCAGGAGACACACAAGCACTAGAAAAGCAGATTTTCATGACCCATGACTGATGCGGCCGCCAGGGACTCGCTTCCTTCTGACCTCGCTCTGAATGAGGGCTGTGCTCTTTTCAGGGGAGGGTCCTGTGACTTCGACTTGTCCATCGTCTTTCTGAAGACCTAGTCTGCTATCATGGCGTTTCTGTGATCAGTTTGCTGGTGTACTCTTTGGCTCCACCAGTGAAATCATGGTGACCTGCCAAGTTGCAGCAACTGGAGAGCTGAGGGCGACCCAGAAAATGGCTGGACCACAACAACGCGATGTTAATTTCAACCGCTGAAATTCCAAGAGGGATCGATCGTCTATTACCAGATTATTAAACATCTATTTACAGGTTAAACAAGGGAGGCTGAGAAAGCTTTGATGCTTCTCAGTGTTCCACTGGTCTGTGAGAATTAAGCAGCATCCTGTCCAACGTTCCCTCAAATTTTTCATGTGACTGAGCAAACACACAAACTCTCTGAGCAGTCACCTGGACCACTGTGAGCGATCCGTTTTAAAACTTACTTTTTAAATGTATTTACAATTTGCATAATTCACATTGAGGAATGGAATGTGTGAAAATAAAAGCTTTCAATTGTCTCTGAATTGTACAGATTCTTCACATATTTGTTCAATTTAATCATAAAATAATACATTCACGATAAATATATATCAAGAATCTTCAAATACAATAAGTAAACTTACTCTAGTCATTGAAGTCACATTACACTATTGAGGGTGCTGGATGTCAAAGAACTTCAAACAACTTTTACAAACATTTATCCTTTCTCAAAATGAGTAGGTTCATGAATCTATCTGTTGTGAGACTTCATTTTGTCCACTTCAGGCCAGCGTATTCTGTGACCACTCCTCATGGAACCCCGGCTAAAATGAAGAAGGAACAGGTTTCTTTCACTGACTACACAGTTAATTTCCTCACCTGACAAGTGCGTAACTCCGCCGCCCCAACTGGCTCAGTGCATGCGCGCATTTTGACCAACCACGAGCAACTTTAAGAGAAATCAGGTTTTAAACATCTGCCCACTCCAATAGTTCACTTCAAATAGTGGGGTCTTCTAGTTGCTGTTCGTTCCATTGTCTATGTAGCGGTGTCACTCGGCAGACGGTCTAAAGCACTGCTGCACCAGAGGACCTGTAGAAACCGCCGGTTCAGGACACACACCGTCGAACAGCGCAGTGAGCACTTCATTTTATTGTTCTAATGTCACAAGGCTTTATATCCGGACAGCAAGACGCCCTGTAGTCCGGACATTTATATTCAATTCAGGATTATTTCTTGTTGGGCATATTTTTGTGCGCTGAGATCGTATCAGCAGGAACAGGAACATTGATCCTGTCAGTGGGGTTCAAGTCTGAATTCGTCTGTAACATTTCTTGACATCTCCTTGACCATAAATGCATAAATGCATCATACGTTTAAGATCGACAACATTTCAAAGGTTCTTCAGCATCATCGGTTTTAACCTCAACAAAGAGGACAGGAGGAATTTTACCGCGTCACAGCGCTGAGATACTGTATTAAGTCAGAGTTGGCACCATGTTAACGGGACCCCAGTCTTATTATTTTTTGTTTTTGGTCCATACTACAGTGAATTATCTGTCTGAACAATTCAACTGTTTGAAGAACGAAGATTGTACAGCTATAGGTCAAATATATGCTAATATTTACTAGCTTTAATCATTGAATACAGTTCTTCAATGATCGTATTTAGACCCAAGTGATTTACACAGTTCAAAATACTTTTTTACTAATGACTACTGATTCGCTCCTGTGACCTCAGATGCCCTTACACCACTGTTTCAGAGACACTTGGCCATTAAATGAGCGTTAATTGATTTGAAACCTCAGGAGGGACGGAGCGACTCCTGCTCACTAGTTATTACCTGCTGGCGGAGCACGACACAAACACGTGCAGCAGACGCACACAAACATTATGCATCAGTTCGTCCTGGCCTGATCAATGTGACGTCAATAGTGACCCTCGTTTTGTTTGTTTCGCTCCGTAATTGGGTTTTTGAATCATTTGTTCCGCAGAAACATCTCAGCGTCGACCTTTTGACAACTGAGGAATCTGCGTTATCATTCTGTTATTAATGAACCAGCGCATTTGGCATGTCGTTCGATCAGATTAAGATTGGACTGATTCCTCCGACTCGCATTGTCCTGACTCGTAAGCTTGGATTCAGAGAAGATGATGGATGGACTGCTGCAGGCTGCCGGTCCTCCAGGGTCTGAAATGTTTGTGTGGAGAGACGTCTGACTATTTTGGCTCTTGACTCGAGACGGCAGCACTCCATCTGGCACATTTTGATAACAGTTTTGAGGTTGTTCTGGTTTTGTCTGCATGAATGTCAAACAGGCATCCACACACAATTTGAATAAAGTTACTGCTTGGATTAACTTTGTGTACATATTTCAAAGTAAGCTGCATATAATAATGTGAATATAAAGTATTGAATTGGCTGAGGCTGACCATTGCAACCCGAAACATCAAACGTGAGGACACATCAAAGGACACGTAGGTTTCACGCCACAATTTGAGCCAATTCAAATGTAAAGTTCGAAAAAAACATTTGACACTATACAACTGTTTGCAACAGTTTACATTTTTTTTCATTTATATTTATATTTATTTATATTTACAGCAGACATGTTGCAGTGTTCTTCGGATGCCGACTAGTCCGCTAATCGATAAGGTAGTCTTCGACTATCAAAATAATTGTTAGTTGCAGCCAAAATCCAAACATAAATTTGCTTTTTCTCTGATACATTTAACACACTGTGCCAGAGGAATCTGTGTATGTTTCACTTTGGAAATATATATATATATATATATATATATATATATATATATATATATATATATATATATATTTATTGAATTACTATGTTGCAAAACTGACAAACAAACAAATAAAATGAAAGCAAATGAAAACAGAAAAATGAAACATACCAGATTCTTTAGTTTTGTTTCTTGGTTCTTCCTCTGATCTTCTTCTTCTCTGCGGCATTTCCGTTTCAGATGCTGTAGTGGCCACTCCTGAGCCCGTTTATTAATGGCCTCATTAATAAAAGTGGAACACACTGAAGTCAGCACTGCGCCGCAAACTTGGGTGCTCCACATTACTCCGTCATGACTGTGAGTTGCAACTGAAACAAAATGAAAACAATCGTATAAGTCTTTTGGTGTTTTAATTTGCAAAATGGAAAAACATGTTTTTAAAGTTTTCAGTTTTGAAGAAGGGAAAACAAACAAACAAGCAAAACTCTGCTTTTTTAAACAAAGAAATTAAGGAACAAAACATTAGGGCTGCAACAACTAGTCGACATGGTCAACTACAATTGGCGAATAAATTCAACACCAACAGGTTCAGTAATCGACTAGTCATGAGGTCATCATTCTCTGAGCAAAATCCGCCAAAAGAGGAGAAATGCCTGAGACTCCAGGACCACCACGACCCACAAGTATGGGACCATTTCACAAAGGAAACATCAAAGGACACATATTTTTCACAACACATTTTGAGCAATTAAAAGTGAAATAAGTTTCAAAACAACACTTAACACGTTATAACATATAACATACGTTATTTATTTATATTTAAGTATATTCTGTTCTATTTATATTTATATTTTAGTATATACTGCATACTATACTAACTAGTCAACAACCATTGACTAGTCAACTACCAAAATAATCATTAGTTGGAGCCCTGCAAAAGATACATGGATTGTTTGGCAACTATGAGAAAAAAAAAGAAAAAAAAAATGATGGTGAGGTTACAGGTGAGTGATCATTTGAATAAATTGCCAGATTATGTTCATTACTTGAAACAAAGGAGTACATACATTTTGTCTCATTCAGGAACTGGAAAAGCAATATTCAGTTAAACAAAATACCATTTTAAAATAGAAACTACGATACATTATCTGGTGTTTAATAAAGTACATAAAACTGATTTAAACTTCGGACTATTGCTTTTACATTCTGGGGCCTATTGTGGTGGAGTGCATTTACAGAAGGGTCAAACATTTACCAGCCAAATATATTCACACACCGTATTCTCGTTTCATTTATATTCATTTAAATCCACTATTTCATTTTCTCTGGCATGTTTTCCTCTAAAAGCTTGGTGTCCCTGGGAGGCTTTCCGTGGCACGACTGCATCAGTGCTACAGCGGTGACTCATGTTTATCATCTTCTGTACTTTTCTGATAATAGCAGGATTAAAGAAACATGCTGAAACTGTCTCCGTCTGTTGCGTCTCCCTTTTAAAAGTGTCTAATTGTATACAATTCTGTCCTTTCGTGCTGACAGTTATGTAATTTTCCAGCTCCGACGACAACGTGTTGTCTTGAGCTTTCGCCTGCTCTTTATTCAGGAGGAGAGTGAATAGACTCGCGGACCTGATTTCATTAGTGCTGATCAAAGGGCTCGTCGTTTCATTGTCCGAGCGTGTCCGGACAAAATGGCCATCTGCAACAGCTGTGATATCTCAGTCACAGATCTGATCCACACCGGGGGACAATATGATGCGGCACTTGAGCCAGCCAAGCTGGAACACAATTACCATGTCCTTGTACACACTGGGACTCCAAAGGTTTGACTCACACATGCCCATACCCGCCTATAAACTTGACATGGATATGATCGAACCTTCACTGTGAAACCAGGTCAAAGCCCAGAATGTATTTTTCCCTCCACAGCTTACCTACTGATGGTCAGGGGGCAGCAGCCGGAGCAAAGAAAGCCACCTGCAACAATGGGCTGCAGTGGATTTGTGGTTTCATGCAAGTGACAAGTGTAAAACAAGTTTTGCAAAAAAAAAAAAAAAACATTGAAACTCAGCTATAAGAGATGGAATATGGAAACATGCAAATGGACTTTCTACAACCACAGAAAGCCTCTTTAGAATATGAAGGACGTTCTGTCATCTTTAAATATACCGTGTCAGTCCCTCCAGAAAATGGTGATGTTGCGATCGCAACTATTAACAGAATTTCAACCAATCCCTGTGAGCTGTTTGTGGCGCTGCAATTTTGTCCAAACACTGCGACTTTCCCGCAAATTCCACAGATGACTTGAGTGGCCACCATTTACGCGGCAAATGCAGCATCATATTCCCTCCCTTATTGTTGAGATGAAGTCATGTGCGACGCCAAATGCTCACATTTGCCCACAAGAATTGCCACAGAGGGTCACGATTTGGACGTGTCCAATTCTCAATTCATTCATAAATGTCCAAATTCCCATGATTGAAATGTAGAATAGACGGAACTAAAACGGGGAACTTACTAGTGCAGCGCACCGTCACCCGAACACCATATGTGGACATAAACAAACATGGCCGACGGCCAGAACCATCTCTCTCCAGGCTATTTCTGACACTACATTAATTGGCTTTATTTATTGAGATGCTGCACAATTCCAAAATTCAACACTTTCACCTCTCAAACTCGGCCCATCCAAACAGTCTCCGCCCTTGTGAGGAGCTCGGTGACATAACAAGGAGTGCTCACTACATGCTACCAGTCTAGAAACCACTCGTATACATATTTATCCTGATATTTTAGAAGCAAATTATTTATAAACAAATTTGCTAAGGTCCTGATTCCCTGTTATGTTGTTCTAAAACCAGATTCTTTTTTTATAAATCTGCCGCAAAGTCTGGCACTTTTGGCTGCAAAAAAGGAATGTCTTATATAGTGTCTCCACCATGGCATTAAGTGAAAATATTATAATGATAATACATATTTAAGAATAAAAGTAAATCAATGAATCAAGAAAAAAAGTACCTTGAGAATTCATCTGTAGAATAAAAGAATGCATCACTGTATTGGAGGGAACTGAATTTTGAACTCCTTAACTAATCGACCAGCACCTCAAGTGGCCTCAAGGAATAAACTGGAGCGACGTCCTCAGTCATGGGCTCAAGAGAGTTCTCCATTCATGCTCCCATTTGTGACCAAAACATTAAGACCATGGGTATAAGCAGACAAAATCAGTTTCAGACTCTCCCTGTAATGGAAAAGGGCCATTAGATTCACGGTGAGGAGCTGAGTCACCCAGGAGAGTCTCTGGAAAAAAACGCAGCACCACCACAATGTATTAAAAGTAAACAAAATACTGCATATATGCAGTGGTAATATGGTTAACAACTAGCTCAAGGCAACTGTGGTTTGGGAGTGAACTTATATCTGTCTGGGGATCGCATGTTTTCCTCCTGCTAATAGGGGATTCTCAAGGGACTGATGCTCAGTTGTGGGTCCCCCCCCCATATCGCTTGAATAGAACTCACCCCCCTGAGACCGAAGAGAGGATGAAATCGCAAGAATAGACAATGACTGAAAAGTCAGTTGCAGCAGAAATTTATCACTTACCAGTTCAAAGTAACTATTATCACCATGCTGTGAGTGAATTCACCAGGGTTCTAGCGATAACTTGCCTTTTTTGCTTAACATTCAACATTATGTAAAGTTGTCAATGCACAGCATGGTGGATGGGTGAGTTTCTGCATTGGTAATTGTTTCTGTTTCACAGACTGTTGATGGAGATGGAGGGGACGTGCCCTAAATAAATATGTTTGTAGCCATGCTGAGTTCCGGCAGCTCCCTGATGCTATTGATCGAATTGCTCTTTTTAATAAAAATGCCCAAATAGAAGAATAGAAGGTTGAAAACAACTTCATGGGATGTTATCGACAAGCTGCTTTGTTAAAGCTCATCCATATTCATCTAAAAAGCCCAATATAAAGAGCTCCTTCTCATCTATAATGTATTATTATAAATCATCTGCACAAAAGTAAACACAGTAGCAGATGATCTAGCAGTCTGTGTTGACCACCGATGTGAACCTTTGCAGCATCGTCACGTATGTCTCTGTATTTTTAGGAATGATTAATGGAATTCCCAATCCAGGACAGCGAGCTAGAGAGAATAACTCCCAAGGGACCGAGTGGAACAGAATGGGGTCATTGGGATGGAAAGAAAAGAGTACTGTATGCTGATTCCTGGAGTTTATTTCTGTTCTGCTGTTTGTTGTTGGAGCTATTTATCATGTACAGCTCATTATATAAGTGGATCAATGGTTAAATCACAGCATCTGCGCGAAGGAGCTAGCGCCAAAATAAGGCTTTTGGTGCCAACAACTAATGTGGTTTGTTAGGTTTAGTTAACTCACTCTGGATCACTGACTGCCCTCTTTTTTTATAAGAAATGTATCTAATTTCATCAATAGAATATAATGTTTGCATCTTATAGCTTCAGTTTTGGATTTGTGTCGCCCAGGTGGGAACCATAACTGCCGGTGGTGATGCTGTCTTGCTGCAAAGAAAAGAAAGCTGCAGCAAAAATGCCTAAACTAGTTGGTTTCCAAAATAAAACAGTAGCTGTGATGCATGGGAATTTTGATTTGTTGTTGGACTTGTCACACTTTTTTTTGGATTCCATATATTGTTATAGAATATTTGAGTATATTTGTCTGGAGAGACGACATCTGCCGGCACAGAATTCCATGTGCGTCTGTTCATGCTAGGTCAAATGATCTGACTCTGAAAAGCATTTTGGTTAGTGTGAAAACACTCATACTTTATTAGCATCCACTATCAGTAGCCAGATAAACACTTGAGCAGGGTGCTCAAGTGATGACACATTTTCTTGTGCATACTGTGATGTTTGTGAACCAATAAATCTGTTTCTCCCAATTTAGTGGTTGCAGCAATCGCTACTTTATATGGAGTGTAATGATGATTTTCAGTGAGCAAAGCAGCATTTTCATTTCAATAAGAGGTAAAAATGTGTGTTTTTCTGCTTTGCCTTTCCATGTTTAATGGTGCTGCACTTCAATGTTTATTTCTTCAAAAATAGGAGCAAAAAGCTGTGATTTTTCAGAGGAAGCAGCATGCGATTTGACCCGGTGCTGAGTGCTGATCGTGTGGAGTGGTAGTCGGACTTGATCAATGTGATCAGCCATGCACAGCCAGGTGTGTGTGAGGAGGCTCATCGAGGCACAGGGAGCAGGTTTAAAAATAAACCAAATAAAGGACAGAGCCGTCAGTGACCCTTGAGATGTGGCTTTGGAAGGGCTGGGAAGGCAGACGTTTATCCTGAAGAAACTAATAAAGCACTGTCTGTCAGCTGGGAGGTGAGTCAGCCCAGGGTAGCATCATTAGAGAGAAGCGGCGCTCTGATCATGTCTCAGAGGGGAGATGACCACCAGGATGGGCGACACATGCAGCCCAGACCACCGAGAAACGCCGGACTTGCGACTCACATTGCTCCTTCAAACAGCAGCTCTGCAGCGCATGTATGTTCTCCAGCGGCAAACATGCACTTATGATGCTCCTCACAGACGAGAGAGGGGAAAAATCTATCCGTGTTATCAAGCGTCTTTTGTTGGATAATGATGTGTTGCTCCCAAAAGCTGTCATTACCCGCCTGTCACACCACCTGTCACCAAAGACCCTTCACACGATAGATGCTCTTTCTCCTTACAGATCTTGGAGGTGGCTATTAAGTGCAGAGCATGATTGCTGTTTTAACTGAGTAATCATTTTACTGTTTTACAATTCCTGTCAACGTAGATGGCGGCGCTTTTCTCAAATCAGAAGCACCTAAAAATACGACGCACCTCGAAGTATGAAGTCAGATCAACATCAGTCTCCCTTCTAGGTACTTCTAACAAACTAGCTACTGAGGAGCTGAAGAAAAGAGTCTGGCTCTGTTGAGGTTTCTGCCTTCAGGAAAAAGTATATGAAATCCAGATCCTACGAGACAGTGTAAACGAAATAAAGTGGGTGCATTTGCATTTTATTTTGGTGACATGCAGGAAACCCAAAAAAGTATTTGGGTGATGATCAACTGCGAGGGAAACTTTCCTCAAGAGAAACAGTCACAAACAAATATCTGGATGTGTACCTCTCAAGAAATCTCTTCAAAATAAGTTGAATGAAGCACAACATACCTGAATGAAGAACTACCTCTAGATACGACCAATAGAATTTCACAAGTCTATTTACAGTGTTCGATGAATGGAATGAGACAAGTCTGAGGTTTGTGTGGTGTAGTATGAACGCTTGCATCAAAAATAATAAAACCGGCATACGCGGCGGGACACGATTCCTTTAGTAAGACTTGTGCTGTGTTCCAGTTACTACCAGACTTTCGCCACCCCAAGTTCGCAATCCAAGATGGCTGCTCGGAATGTCAACAGTGACGGGCATTCTGTAATATTGCACATATTCGACTTCTATTTTTATCTTTCTCTAAATTGGTCAATGCATATTGTTCGACACAAATATACGGAAATGTTTCTGTATTATCATTTTAAATGATAATACATTATGGTGTTTCACATTTTCACACCGAGTTCTTCTGTGCAACTGAGCGGTACTCAGGACAGAAAAGTGGAATGTGAGTGATGAGTATGGTAAATATTCACTTAATAATATACTTCTTCAATATCCACCATGAAGAGAAATGTCTTTTAGATGTTAAATATTATTTTATCTGCCCCAGTCCTGACCCTTGGTAAAACATTGGAACCCAACATGGGTCAAAAGGTTTGCATGACTACGACCCATTTAAATGTGGATACAATTCTCCTAGAACATTGCTGGTTTAGAAAAGACGCTCAGCAGCAACGGGCAAGTATTGTCTAGGGAACTGGACAAGCCGATCATACTGATCCGTAGCAAACCGTAACAAAGAACAAGTCCTTCTACTTCTATCTCCAGCTCAGCAAATATGCTACTCCAAAAATACAATCTTGTAGCGCCAAGAAAAGCAACAAGCTAGAATAACGGCATCCATTGTTTCATGTCTTTGTGTGTTCTGGCTCCCGTCGCAGTGAGAATTGGACTTTTATAGTTTTCAAGTTGGCAGCCAACATTGGCATGAAACTTGTAAGAATATGTTCCTGCATGGCAGCAGATCTATTCCTGACACGTCTGCAGCATGCACGCGCCACATTTGTCATGAAAGGATAAGCAACCAATTGTTGCCGAGCAGCTGGGGACCACTTGGGGGAACATTCACCTAAACTCAACATGAAACAAGGCAGCACAAAACTGGGTATGAAAGAGCTACTTCCTATTCAAAAGACGACTCTCGTACACATCTGACACAACCTGTTCTGATTATGCGTTTGATTCCCAAAACAAGCGCTGCAGCTTCAACCCCAATTTCCCTGTATTGTTTCTGAGCGAATGCTGCTGTCTCCTTGTTGGACTTGTAGATTTCTCCAGTGAGTACGACTCACTGACGTCAGCGCTCCAAGCAATTAGAGTCAGCAGTGGCTCGGCTGCGCGTCCACCCATAGGAACTGCTGAGCTCCGTGCCTTGCTCATGGATACGCACCAGCCCCAACAGGCACGCGGCGGATTGCCAAATATTAATTGCCGGCCTCCTGCACCACTGTCCTGAACTCACCCAACTCTATCAACAGGTTCAGTCAGTCTGGCCTGAGACAGAGATGACGCCGGGGGTGAACTCAGATGGTGACAGATGGAAGTGGGGAGCAACAAGTGGGAGGTCTGCTGAATCCTTGACATCGTGTTAACGTGAATCCTCTTGCACCCAGGATCTATTTATGGCTGTGACACTGGGTTTGAAAGGGATTGGGAAATTGAAAGAACCGCATGAAGCCCGAAATCTTATGCTTCCTCTTCCTCAGGTGAGGTGCCTCTTGTCAGTGTGGCTCCTGATGTCACTATTGCAATGAGGTGGTGCAACTGAGACGATACAGTGACTGAGAGACTTCTGGTTCAACTCCAGCTCTGGTTGTGTTGTATCTTTGAACGACATCCCTCACTATCCAAACAACCTCAAGGCGTGAGGAACAAATCCAGCCCACTGAGTCACCTTATGCAGCCCAGTGGAGATTTCAATACATTGTCTTTACACTCAAACGTACAAAACATTAGATGAGGAAAAAAAAGAAAGCTGCCGTGAACTAAGAAGAAAATCACGGTATCTCTTGTGTTATGAGCTAGTTGGTAGTGAAGGAGTTCAACTTGTATTGTACTGTACTGTATCTTGACCATAAAGGCAGTAAAATTTGTCATCAGTAATTAAAAATGGAGGCAGATAACCTATCAATATGTTTAAGATCTTATTTCCCAGTTCTCCTGTCCAGTAAGCTTATCCACGTATCACACAGAATCACGTGTTCCAGGCACTTGCTGGAAATGTGTCCGACCTGTGAGCACGCTACAGGAAGATCAGTTTACAGAACACTTTAGTCAAATTCACTCATGTATGCAACTCACCTAGTTTTAACCTCAGAGACACTCACCAACCACAACTCTGTACAGAGGAACCCAGTGACGGTTTGCTAGCTTGACTCAGCTCTTTCTTACTGACTTGAGAGTAGGTTCTGATACGAGCATTTCAACTTCTTGTGCAACAGAAACTCCTTGTGATTCTCTCAAAGCCAGTGGTGCACAAAGCTACCCGACTCTTCCAGCATACTGTATAGCAAGCTAACAGGTACGTCCAAGTTCGGACTGTGGGAGGAAAACGGGGAAAACACAGCCTTCTTGTTGCAGGGGGAGAGTGCTAACCACTGGGCTCCCATTTGGCCCCAAAAAACAGACAAAAATATCTATTTTTGACAGGTTCAACTGAACGAAAAGCTAGTGACCTCCCACTTCCTCTCTGCTTTGTTTTGTATCCTCTTTAAGGCTTTGTCCACACAAACCCACCTCTTCTCCAAGCCGACATTTCCCTGACATTCTCAAGGAAGTCATTTCTGAGTGGACCTGAATTCAATTCAAACTTCCTGTTTGAGAAAAATAATACACGTGTTTGTGCCTGACTCAAGCGTTGCACCGATCAAGTGTTCATGCTGCTCATTACACTGAAAGTGTAGCCGAAGATTATTATTCAACATTGGGAATAAGCTGCTGCCGAATGAGTCCATACCTTCGTCCGCAATTGTTGCTGTGAAGTGAAGGACGTTCAGGTTCAAAGACATTGATAAAGTTATTGAGCCTGACAACTTTGTTTTTGTGGGGACGAAAGCCCAATCCGTATATGAGTCTTTTTTTAAGGCAGAGCAGCAGGATGAAGCAATTTTTGGAATAATACGGATCTGTATGGCAGTGTTTTGTTCTCATGAAAGCTTGGCAGGGCATCGCAGCGGGGGGGATACTTCAAATCCGACAGAGCTGCTGGTATAGCTGACTCTTTTTTTTTTGCATATTAAAATGTGTTTGCCATCAGAGGACAGTTATTTTTAGCTCAGCTGTGGATTTATCTCTGGCGTACGGACAGACTCAATAGTACAGCTGCAGTTTTTTATACCTCTGATTTGTCAGATTCTCGGCACATTAATAAGCAGAGATCATATCGCAGAGTCAAAGCTAAACATATGGTGATATGCGGTGCCCTTTCTCCTTCAAGCATTGCACACCAACCCGTCTTCCGTCGCCTCTTTCCATTGTGTCGTCATGGTGATGGGTTTTCGTCGTTGTGTCTAATTAAAGAGGGAGCTTTAGATGTATTGACGATCCGCCGTCGCTGAACGAGTGTCTTCCAGCACGGACCGTGGTGTCGTCATCGGTTTTAAATTAGCAGCACGCACATGTAGCCACACACCTTTGCATGTGTTTATAAACAAACTAAACGGTGAGTGGCTGTAAAAACTTCTGCCTTTAACATGTACTTTGTGAGACCATTTAATTTATAGAAAAAAAGGGTGATTTTTCTGCAAGTATGAGCAAAGAAATCTTAAAATTATTAGCCAGTTTTTAACTAAAACAGCATTGTTACCATGAGAACTGGATGACGAGTCGAGGCATTTTTTGTCTACTGTAGTGAGAATCGTCATCACAAGATAAATTCACTGAAAAGCAATAAAGCAAAGCTTCAACCTCAATTAATTGTGGTGTTTCACTGAAATGATAAAGTGGCTCATTGTTGCTCTGCACAACAAACAGCACAAGCTAATAGAAAATAGATAAGTGAGGCTATTCTGACAAATACGACTCTTTATTGTAGTGTAGTAGGAAAAACTAATCAGGAATGCCCCGACGTAAGGGTCCTTTTCTTGTCATGTGAAGATCACTGAAGTGCAGCTTCACAAAGACTGTCAAAAATTGGCCGTCTTTGGGTGACATTGACTGACCTTGGCATGGGATGGTCATCCCATTCGATTTGGCTAATCCAAGATGATTGCATCCAGACCTCAGTTGTTCATTTGCAAAGATTAAGGTGAATTATTGTGTTGGTGGAACGATCGGAACTACAGAGGCTCCGAGAAACTAGTGGAACATTACCCTCTTGTGTTGACTCCAGCAGCTGCAGCTTCTGATCAAAGTGGGACTTTGGATGAGGATTTCATTTAATGAGATGAACTAAGAAGTAAACATGTTATTTTATTGTTGTCATATGTTTGTTTTGTGCACTCATTTGTTTTTATTTATATTATCACAAACAAAAGGAATTGAGTCAAAATTAAATCGAGTTACAAGACAGAAACATGACACGAAACATGACATATATATATCTATCTATATATATATATACATATATATATATTTATATATACCTTCACCTTTTCATTCACCCATGAACTTCTTCCTCTTCTTCATCTCAAAACTCTTGCCCCAACACGGCCTGTCCTCCGCACAACCCATCTGTCATCCCTAACTGCGTCTCCAAACTTCTCCACTCTTGCTTCCTGAGTACGTTGCAGCAGCCCTTGTCATTTTATTCGCAGGCATTGCAGTTGTCTCTACCCTTCCACCCTGCCTGCACTCTCTTCTTGACCTACTTATTTCTTTGTGATTCTTGCTCTCTCTGGCTTCAGAACGTCTCTGCTGAGACTCCAGTGATCCAGGTACCACTGACGAACTACAAGTCGGATACCGTCTTCACCAACCACTTTACTGTGCTGCCTGTAGTCTCCCATAGTGAATGAACATTTGTGCTTCTCGCAGATGATCACACTTTGTCAGCTCCAGTCATCAGTGATTCAGCCACATCAAACTCCAAACAATCCAGATGGTTGTCTGTTGTGGTTTCACTGCTTACAACTTGTGATCGCTACCTTGGTGCGTTTGTGCTGCCTTAGCTGTCGAAATGTGGAAAACGTTCCTTCAAATACACAGGCCATAACGGCAATGGTTTGTCAGGCTGTTTGTGTGCAAAATAACTCAAAAATTGGTGGACTCATTTCTCCTACTGAGGGTCACACGACCAGTTACGCTTCAAAAACAAGCACAAGCCAGAAATCCTAGCTTCATAAGACACAATGCAGTATTGAATTATTTCAATAAATCAACATTCGTGTGCCTGCGGTGACAAAAGTAGCAACATTTCAACTTTCAATTTATCCATAGCTGGATAAAACTACATAGAGAGCAGTCGATGTATGTTGACGAGACTTCTCAACACTACTGCCACCTGCTGCCCGATTGAGCACATTGCCCTTAGAATATATCCAAGCCGAATTATATACACGAGGCTTTAATATCAAAATCAGTTCCGGTGAAAATTGGCAGCACTACAGCGAATAGCTCTTAATATCCGGACATCTTGCACCTCTGCAACTTGAGCTACAATTTATTTTCATTGTCAATGCTAATTTTTTTTATAATAATTTTAATAATAATTTAAAATCTAAAAATGAAATTATGGTGAAAATAGAAATACCTTCAAGTAGAATTAATAATAACATTTAAAAAATGAAATAAATATTTGTGATCATGATGCAAAATGAAGGGAAAAAATTCATAGGAATATATATGATCGATACAAGAGTGCAATGTCTTCCACGTACATTCCAAAAAAAAAAAAAAAAAAAGTGAAATTTCATCCACGTCTCACCTGCGAGCCGAGCCAATCTCTTCGCTCCTCAGAGAGGCCACATGGGTCAGACCCCAGCGGATGATGTCTGATATGACCTCTGACCCCAGGGTCCTTGATTGGCCATCGCTGTTTAGATGATGGGCCAAACAAAAGGGAACTTGGCTGTGATTCTGTTTGTCTGCAAACAAAAAAGACACTCAATTTAGCCAAGTCCTGATTAGGTTGTTCCTGCGGAGACAGGTAATTCCCACTAATGACGCCTGCAGAGAGGCAGCAGGAGGAGAGCGAGGATTGGTGGACGGATGGCGATGATGCAGGCATGTGGGGGAACATCGCTGTGGAACAAGTGGGCATCATCACAAAAAGCACACCATCAATTTGGATGGTTAAAATCCCAGCTCCACATGTGATGCTTTCCAAAAATAAAGCAGCAGTGTCGTCCATGGGAATTCTGACAGTGCTGCAGCATGTGGAGCTTGATGCTCCAAATACTGCTCACATCACAGGCTGAAAATAGTCTCCAGCAGAGGGCACCATGGGTGATTTCTATTTTTAGAAGTTGACTAAGATCTCTGAAGGGGATTAGAGGCTTCCTGAGGATGCTTCGCTCTGTTTTCAAGCAAAAAAAAAAAAAGATGTTTCCGCTAAGGTTGTGATGCAGCTGCTGAACAACTCCTCACCCATCCTCATCCTCATCTGTCACCATGTCACACCTCACTGGAGGAGCTTTTCATTCCCTAGCCAGGTGACACTGGAGCAATTTAAGATGCTGCAATGGACGAAATCTGATATGGACTACGAGTGGATTCAAACCATTTTTGGCAGCTCTAAACTTGTCTCAGTTGCTATGGACACAGATGATGTTTTTCCATTTCATTTTCTGCATTTTCTGTGTCCATGACAACAAAACATGCGTTAGAGGAGATAGTGTACGTTGCTAGAAAACATCAAGTTCTTCGTCATGTTTCAAATATGTCTCCATGTAATACGTCATTGTCTCGATTGAAAACATGAACTTTTTTTTTGTGACAATGTTTCCTATTCTCAGGCCCCAAAGCAACTTTTAATGAACTGTATTATATATCAGATGCGTACGCACAGCTTCGTTTGTAATGTATCTATTTCATCACACATTGTATTTCACATTATATCAACCTTATAGCAGTATCATGTACATTGGTGTTACAAAACTATTCCAAGCTGAAACCTCACAGTTTTTATTGTTATTTCAGTTCTTTGTTTATTTTTACTTGTATTTTTGAATAAACACATTTATGTTTTTGTTGTATTCAAACTGTGTCTATATTTCTAATTTATACTTTTTCACAATTAAATCCATATGATATGAAAACATTTCACTTCTTTTAACTCCCGTTGTTTCATTTAATGTTTTGTCATTTTTGGGATGTGTCTCTGTAACCACTAGGTGGCAGTGTCCCCACAGTGACTTGCAGTTGAGGCTCATTATCAGCCGCCGATGAGGCTGCACTTCTGAGAAAAGGCACATTCAGGATTTTACCTGAATATTTAAGAGGGATAAAGGCACACTAGAACATCAACAATCAAACAAACCTGACGCAGACTCCACATACGAGTGAGCTTGGTGCCTTGCCATGGCCAGCGGCTAGCTTTCCAGGGTCTCCTCTCCCTCCATGCAGCTGATACAGGCTCAAACCAGGAGCGGGCTCTTTACAGCAATAAGCAGAAGAAAATGTTAGAATTCAAAGCTTTGAAATCTAATCTAATGAAGGACAAAATACTCCAGAAGTAAGAACAGTCAAGAACAACTTAAATAAATCTCACACAGCACAAATCATTATTGGCTAATGCTTTTCTACACCCTTCCCTCCTTTAAATATAGAGGACATTTCCTCGTCTCTATGATGAACGCTTGGGCTCAAAGGTGAATGTCTAGCTGGCAAAGAGAATTGAACACAAAACAACTAACAACACTGAGGAACAAACAGGACGAGGGTGGGTTGCAACCAGAAGTCTGAGTGGCAGCTCACTGAGCCAATCATCGCAGAGGATACTCACCCCTAGACCAATGGGTCGCACGGCATTAAATAAATTACATACCTATCGCACTCAGTCTCCTACGATATAATGGAACATCTACGATATAATTCAACACTTAAACTTTACAAACCATGGATAAACACGACCAGCGTCGACGTTCCCACACTTTGGTTGGGAGGTAGCACATTCAGGCGCAGCAGCACTACCTGTCGGAGGGGGAGGGGCCAGTCCGAAGTCCACTTTTATACTTATATATATCATGTTAAATGTAAAATGAGCCCAATATTAGTCAAAAGACTCTTTACGTAACTGTAAAGGTACACAAACTACATCGAGTAGCTAATAGTAATCTTCTTCTACTCATCTACATGTAGCTTGGAAGATGGGCGACACCTCAATGTTGCCATCTAGCGGTCAGCTGTGTGACGCACACGCTGTTTCCTGGTCAAATAAACAAGTAAGAACCTAAATAGCCACACGTTTAAGTTCAGTACCAGAATTCTGGGTAAACACACGGTTATGTAAGTGTCAATGAATTCCTATCAAGTGAGGGATTATTGGGATGATCGTCACCCTGTGATGATGACTTATATTTGTCGTTGTTGTTGTTGTCAGATGAGACGTCTAAGAGAGATGTGAGGGAGAGAAGAAATTCCCGTGGAAACACTGCAGCAAAAAGGGAGAGAAAGGGGGTATAAAAGATCACAACCTCAAATATCAACTCTGCGCAGTGTTGCCAAGTCTTGTTGCTATGGAGATTGCATCCTACTGCAGGTGTGAGTAACGACAGAGGAAGTCAACTGTGCTTCCCTCTCCGTGTCTCTCGCTGCTCCTCTGTATTGTGCACAATCCCCGCTGCATGTGTGAGCACATGTGAGCGCGTCCTCCTCAGACGTGATCATGAACAGTCTTGGGGATCCTAAGTCGCAAACATCTTTACATCAGCGGCTGTAAGTATGTTTTCTGCACGGCGTCAGGGGAATCGTCTCCAAAGGCAGCGGCAGACTTGTGGACTGTGTAATGTAATGAGGCCTCCGGATGGGTGTGTGCAGTGTAAGCTGAACAAACATACATGCAGGGGTCCTGAGATGCCAGGAGACGCGCAGTGAAGCGCGGTGACATAACTCTGCGCCCTGTGTTGGGAAGAATTCAATTAAAGATCAGAGCCGATGATGTGAAATGACATGTTGTAAAACAATTTCCTCTGAAGATGCAGTTCCATGTTCACTTGAGTAGGTAGAACACTCCTCTTCTTTTTGTCATGGTTGGTTACGTGGAGTTATTGACATCACATTTATAAAACACTATCAATTCCGCACATTTGTGAGGGCATTTGTGTCATCAGAAGCTGTAAATTTAAATGGATTTTATCTAAATGTATTTCTTAGATGTAGCTTTCTTCCCCATGTGAAATGGTTAAACAATATGGCCGCTTCATGCCTGCATAGATTTGAAATCTAAATCAAAATAGTATGTTTCAATCTTAATCTTAAGAGAAAATATACATCATATATGCTGTATATTCTAAAATATATATTATATATTATAAAACTATATTACAATATAATAGATATTTTACAATATACATTAAATCTTAATCAAACCAAAATCTCCAATCTATAATTTAATGTATTTTATATTACATGTAAAAAAAAATTTAAATATTATGTATCAAATTCCATCTTAATCTGAGTGTAAATTAAGATTGTAAATATTTAAGTTTTAGTGTTAATCTTAACTGATAAATCTGAAATCATATATCAAGTTTAAATGTTTACCTAAATACTTAGCTTTAAATATGTAAAGCACATATAAAGTTGAAGTCGGACTGTAATATATATTAAAACATGCAATTAATCAATTAAATGTAAAATCTTAAATATAAAATCAGAATGATAGTTTAACTAGCTAATATTATTTTAAATTTCAAGTTTAAAATTCCGTCTTAATTATGTAAATCTTCCGTCTACATCCAAATTTAGCATCAAATATTAAGTTTAAATGAAGTCGAAATATAAAATACGCATATTAAATCAAAGTCTATATTGAAATCTTAATGTGGATATGAAATTTAAACAGTAATTAAGTACTAAGTTTAAGTAAGAAAATGTTAGAATTCAAATCTTTGAAATCTAATCTAATGAAGGACAAAATACTCACAGTGATATTGAATTAAATTCACGTCAGATGACTGTTTCATTTGTCAGACAAATAAAGGAAAGCAGCATGTTGCTATTGACAAAAATCAACCCTAATGTGAAAACTGTCCATTTGCAGCCAAGATGTCTAACAAATATTGCATTTGTGTGGCAACAATATTTCTTCCGCAAGACTTCCACCCTCACATTGACTTGTCCTATTCTATCAAATTTGGAGCTGTTGTTATGCACTGCAGGCGGCGGCTGCTCGGCTTCCTCGTGGCTTTGAGTCTAACCGATGCGGACTGAGAGAGGCTTATTAATCCCGCAGCTACAGCTTCACTCTGAAGGCCACTATGGTGGAGGGAAAACACTCGCCATGTGACATAAATAGACTTCTAATGTTGATCATCTGAATATACAGTACGAAGTCGGAATGTGGCGCCGTTCGATGGGCTGTTGTCAGTAACAGAGGCTGAGGTTTTCACAGCTCAGTCGGTCTGTGTATATCTGTGCGAGCCCGCACACTTGCATTACCCTGCATAAAGGCTCACCCGAGGGTCTGAATTTGTTCATCATTTCATTTGTGGAGGAGAGATTACGGCAGAAGCTCGGCGTCTGCAGCGAAAGTCAGATTCCTTTTTATCCTCTGTTGTTGCTGAAATCAAGCAGAAACATGGCTTTTAATCCCGCGACACTATCACTATTTATTTATGGCCCAACGGATTCCTGACACCAAAATTTGAACCCATGAAAAAAAAAAAAATTCTTCCTCTTAATATATCCATTTTGGAGTGTCAAGAATTGGAAATTAAAGTTGTTATCTACTTCGTTTTAAACACCTTTCCAGGTATATTTCAGATTCACTCTTAAACTAACTTGTTCTTCATCGCACACCCTGCCCTCCCCTCTAAACCTGCTGCTTCCTAACTCCCTCTGGGTTCCAGCTTTCCTTGTCAGAAACCTCCTCCAGCTCTTCTGAGGAATAGCACCACACTTCAAGGACAACAAAGAGTATCTTCATGAATATCCTCCTAGATTGAAACCCTCGGACCACGGAGCTGTCCAGGATGATATAAAGCAGAGCTAAGCTGAAAGGAAAAGGCGATTGATGGCAACAGGATACCGGCTTCCTGGTTGTGATAAAAATCATTTTTATTAGATTTTTTTCCAATTTCTTATGGGTGATTGGTGGAAATATGAATGCCATTTTTTTAAAGTAATGTTTCATGTTAAGAAGATGTTTACAAACCTATTTGCTCCTTGACTTCCTGACCCCTGAACTGTCCTTCTCCTCTCACCTTGGACCTTTCTTAAATCACCCATTCGCCTCAGTGGTCGCTCACATGTATCACAAGCTCTTTCTTGTCTTCTGGATTTGTCTCCTCCGGAAGTGTAGCATCAAGAGTCCAACACAACACAAACAACTTCCACATCTAAAGACGCTGAAACCGCAGCGACCTCACAGAGGTGACTCCGTCTCCAGGCCGACTGGGAGTGGGACGGTGGCGCTTGGTTTTCGGCCACCATAAGAGACCATCAAGGATCATTAGCACCCTTTGATAGTCCTGATGATAGGTCTGCTGCGAGAAGGCAGCCCAGGGAAAGGTCAGCGTATGGATCTTAATCTGACCTCACCCCACGACTGGCAGCATCTGTCATCATTAGATGTAACTTAACAGGGATTGAGTGGTTCCAGGACAATATTGGCAATAACCTGCACATGTTCTTCCAAATATCAGTTTTGAGATGATGCCTCCAACAACATCCCCTCACGGCGGTTACAACAGACATTAGACTGCTACATAGGGGTTTATTTATTTATTATTATTCAAAGTCATATACAATTTATTATATTTTATTTATTATATATTATATAATGGCTGAACTCAGCCATTCATACTTCCAATGAGCGACAGCGCATTAAATATGTCTGATCAATACGAGCATACTAAACCTAATATTGCCTCTAATATTTAATAATGACATATATAATTTATTTTGACTCATGTGAGCACATCCCACTTTTTTGATAGTCTTGGTAAAGGAAATCTGAGCTTGTGTTTATATGTATAAAACATATATATATACATATATATATATATATATATACACACACACACATATATATATAATGTTTTAGTACTTTGAAATTGTAGCAACCATCAAAATATTAGAATTATCTGCCCTTTAAATAGGTTTTTGCCTACAAAAATAGTATAAATATAAATATAAATATAATAGTGAATGACCTCAGTCGGACAGCAGCCATTTGATTTTTAATAAATAATGTGATTATTTATTTGTTTATTTTTTATCTTATATGTAATCCCGCTAGGTCTAAAAATGATAAAATTATATAATATTTATATAAATATAAATATAAATTAATACTTTAAAAGATTGTAACCATCAAAATATTAGAATCATCTTGCTTTTCAATAGGTTTTTGCCTCCAAAATATATAAATATAAGTATATATAATAATGTAAATTCAGTAATGCAGAAGAAAAATGTTGCCAGTGAGGGTGATATCATTGAGTGGCTGGTGATGAATTCTTTATATATTTAAATTATAAATAAGTACAAATGAGTGTATCTACACCCATGCAACTCAACTAAATATGGTTTATATCACAAATTTCATTTTAACACAAAACATGTCACACAATTAAAATCCAAGCTAGAAGATGTGGGTCTCCACGAACCAATAAGTGAGGCAGCTCGACATTCCGCTGGAGACATTATCATAAGCTCCGCATCGGCCCGGAAGCTGTGTGGTGAAACGACAAGAAAAGCATAAAACATAAAAATAAGACGATGCTTTGAGGAGGAAGAGACTGGTTATGTAACGGAGCGGCTTGTTTACGTGTCCCCTCTGAGTTCATGTTAGCTGATGGGAGACACCCTGCCTCTGCTGCTCTTCTCGGGCTCTGCCACATCGCATTAGTGTTTTTTATTCATAGTGTCTGGTAATTGGCCTACTTTGAGACGGAGGCTGTCTCTTGTACAGTGAGAGACAGTCATGGAAATGGCACTTGGAGAAAACACAGAGGAAACATCTTGAATCCAAAAAACATCCATTATAGATTTTGAGAAAATCAATGCTGCCGTTATTGCACAAATTTGACATTGAACGTATCATTTATTGACTTTCACGGTACATCATTAAAATGCTGTTGTGACCAAAAGTCGATGCCAGACTCATAAAAAAATAAAATAAAAAAAAACTGAAACAAATGTTTGAGATGATGAATTCAGACATCTGGGTGCAACTTGAAGAAGAGCCAGTGAGGTTTCTATGCTCGAGTAAATAATGGTTTCGAGACCGAAAATATTTTTTTTAACTCCAGGAGTCTAACTCAAAGAATATCAACGAATAATTGTACACATCTAAGTAAGTTCCTGTCATCCAAGATTCCATTCAGACAGCAACATATCGGGTCACTGAATCGCACACATCTAAGTGAGTTCTTGTGATCCAATTCACCAGAAAGACCGCAACATATCGGCTCACTGAATCACACACATCGAAGTGAATCCCAGTGATCCAAGTCGCCAGAAAGACAGCAACATAATGGCTACTGAATCACACGCATCAAAGTGAGTCCCATTGATCCAAGTCGCCAGAAAGACAGCAACATAATGGTCACTAAATCGCACACATCTAAGTGAGTCCCCGTGATTCAAGATGCCAGAAAGACAGCAACATAATGGCCACTGAATCGCACACATCTAAGTGAGTCCCTGTGATTCAAGATCCCAGAAAGACAGCAACATAATGGTCACTAAATCGCACACATCTAAGTGAGTCCCCGTGATTCAAGATGCCAGAAAGACAGCAACATAATGGCCACTGAATCGCACACAACTAAGTGAGTCCCTGTGATTCAAGATCCCAGAAAGACAGCAACATAATGGTCACTAAATCGCACACATCTAAGTGAGTCCCCGTGATTCAAGATGCCAGAAAGATAGCAACATAATGGCCACAGAATCGCACACATCTAAGTGAGTCCCCGTGATTCAAGATGCCAGAAAGACAGCAACATAATGGCCACTGAATCGCACACATCTAAGTGAGTCCTTGTGATTCAAGATCCCAGAAAGACACCAAAATAATGGTCACTAAATCGCACACATCTAAGTGAGTCCCCGTGATTCAAGATGCCAGAAAGATAGCAACATAATGGCCACTGAATCGCACACATCTAAGTGAGTCCCCGTGATTCAAGATCCCAGAAAGACAGCAACATATTGGCCACTGAATCGCACACATCTTAGTGAGCCCCCGTGATCCAAGTTGCCAGAAAGACAGCAATATAATGGCCACTGAATCGCACACATCTTAGTGAGTCCCCGTGATTCAAGATGCCAGAAAGACAGCAACATAATGGCCACTGAATCACACACATCGAAGTGAATCCCAGTGATCCAAGTCGCCAGAAAGACAGCAACATAATGGTCACTAAATCGCACACATCTAAGTGAGTCCCTGTGATTCAAGATGCCAGAAAGACAGCAACATAATGGCCACTGAATCGCACACATCTAAGTGAGTCCCTGTGATTCAAGATCCCAGAAAGACAGCAACATAATGGCCACTGAATCGCACACATCTTAGTGAGTCCCCGTGATTCAAGATGCCAGAAAGACAGCAACATATTGGCCACTGAATCGCACACATCTAAGTGAGTCCCCGTGATCCAAGTCTCCAGAAAGACAGCAACATATTGGCCACTGAATCGCACACATCTAAGTGAGTCCCTGTGATTCAAGATCCCAGAAAGACAGCAACATAATGGCCACTGAATCGCACACATCTAAGTGAGTCCCTGTGATTCAAGATCCCAGAAAGACAGCAACATAATGGTCACTGAATCGCACACATCTAAGTGAGTCCCTGTGATTCAAGATCCCAGAAAGACAGCAACATAATGGCCACTGAATCACACGCATCAAAGTGAGTCCCAGTGATCCAAGTCGCCAGAAAGACAGCAACATAATGGTCACTAAATCGCACACATCTAAGTGAGTCCCCGTGATTCAAGATGCCAGAAAGACAGCAACATAATGGCCACTGAATCGCACACATCTAAGTGAGTCCCTGTGATTCAAGATCCCAGAAAGACAGCAACATAATGGCCACTGAATCGCACACATCTAAGTGAGTCCCCGTGATTCAGGATGCCAGAAAGACAGCAACATATTGGACACTGAATCGCACACATCTAAGTGAGTCCCAGTGATCCAAGTCGCCAGAAAGACAGCAACATAATGGCCACTGAATCGCACACATCTAAGTGAGTCCCTGTGATCCAAGTCGCCAGAAATACAGCAAGATGTTGGCTCACTGAATCGCACTCATTTAAGTGACTCCCAGTGATCCAAGTCGCCAGAAAGACAGCAACATATTGGCCACTGAATCGCACACATCTAAGTGAGTCCCTGTGATTCAAGATCCCAGAAAGACAGCAACATTTTGCCACTGAATCTCATGCATCATGTGTGCGATTGAGAAGGTGCTGAAGAGGAAGACTTCCTACATTAAAAAATTATGCTGTGCGCACATCTAAGAATCAGTGTAATAGAGTCTTTATTGTTAGATCCTAGAGGTGACATTTGTTTACTGCTAGAATCAGCCAGGAAACACACTTGTATGGCTCTTTGGGAAAACGCCACTCCCAGGGTAAAAGCCAACATTAATAATTTTATTATGAGTCAAAGATCTGGATGAGATTAACTCTCAAGGATTAATATCTATAAGAAGATTTAAATTTCCAGCGCGCAGGTTACACCGCTGCTGATCACATGATCAAATACAGATATTTCAATGCTAGTTGTGTGCAAGTGAGCCTTCCAAACAACCTCTCTGAAGTCCTTCCTCGTCTTCACGCCACAGCGTTTTCAGATAAAAAACTTTCATGTCGCCAACACCTTGCGGCAAACACATTTAAGCTGAGTGTGACTTGTGTTAAATTCAATTACAGATCTGCTGTGGAAGCACTCAGCGTAACCCAGGGAGACGAGGGGAGGCAGTAGCCAGGTGGTGACCCTGTAGGAAGCAGCAGCACAGATCACAATGGGTGGGTCGGCTGCCTGGAGCAGGACTCTGGCCTCACATAGCCAGCGACTCCACGAGCGGCTCACTCATCACCTTCACACGTGTCTCCTTCAGAAGGAGATGAAAAAAACACAACGCACAATGTCGGCCACTTCCCTCTATAATTCATGTCCTGCTCCAAAAATAGAGTACTTGAACAGTACGCGCTGTTTCATCGGCGCCGGCGTGCAACATATTTTTGAACAAAGAGGATTATATTAGCAGTTTGAAAAGAAGCACGCCTGACTATTCATGGTGAAGCGCTTCAGTCATTCCCCCATGTGGGAGGCTGGAGACACAGCACGGTGTTTGTTCATCTCAACAACTAGACAACGGATCCGCAGTGACTGGGTCGAAATGGCTGGTGAAAGATCTTTCCGGCACATATGAAATCTGCATGTGTGCAGACGCACACTTCCTACATGTGACGGCGAGTGAGGGGCTTCATCACTGTGCTGTTACACAACAGTAGTGACGGAGTGTCAGCGAGCCTCACATGGATACATTCTCTGGTGCTAAAATATGAGCCTTGTGTGTGAGAGCTTCTGGTGCGTCTAATACACAACCAAATCTGTTTTTCTTAACAGTGTTTACATGTAACGTTTGTATATAGTCATTGAGCCTTTTTGAACAACTATCCACACATGCATTTTTTATAATATAAACATTGGGTTTTACAGTTGTAAGATGAGGCCCTGTGAGATAAAGTGGTGTGTTGTTAAATTCAGTACTGATTCTTGTGTGAATTCTGATGTTAATGTGCTAAAAATGTTCAAAACATTCTCTGACTCATATCCATTTTTAATGTACTTTTGTACTTAATGTGAGGTTGAAATTCCTTCTTTATTTTATCTCCGACAAGGAGGCGTTTATCTGCCCATCTTTTTGTAAAATAACCACAGAATGGAATTCAATTGAATCCTCAGTCCATGTTGAGACTCAGACAGGAAACTGATTTAGATGAATTCAGAATTTGTGAAGTTTCGGAACAGTACTGCCACCTGCTATTTTGGTGAACACACCTGTCAGCAAAATATTTGGTAAAAAATATATGTAAATGAGCATCTTGGCTGAGCTCTGAACCCTTAAGATATTTGTTTTCCAGGGTTAGAGTTTTTCCCTCATGGTTAAAAATCATAGTTTATTTTTCCCATGCTCCATTTTATAATTTTTACTCATAGTTTTTGATGCAGACTTTTTTTAAAAGCAGCCATGTCTTTTCGTAGTAGTTTTTCTTCATACAATGAAACCTTTTTTAGGTATTGATATTTTATTTTTATTTTTTATTATATTTTGTGTTTAACGCACTTTTTAATGTAGTTTCATTTTTAAATTAACTAAAAAATGTAATTAATGAATATTTAATATACATTTTTGTTTTATAACTCTCATTTTGGACATTGTCTTTGCTTATAATGCTTCCCTATAAGTATATAAGAAGGATAACAAAATATTATATATATAATTGTTTTTTTCTTCCTCTTTTTAACTGTATTTTAAGCATTTACACTGATCCGATTTGACCACTTCAGTTCTAAAAAGATATTGTTCTAATCGCAAAAGAAAATATTAAACCCACACATTTGAGTACATAGATTTTGTATTTGGCAGGTTTTATGGAAATATGACATGATTCATGATGCTCTGTTGAAAACAATAACTCTAGCTCTGTGTAGTTCATCGCTGAAACATAATCCAGATGTGCCGGTGCCGTCATGATCTTATATTTGATGTGCATCAGCGAAGAGTTCCGGCGCGCTGCCAAAACATGATGTCCGCTGCGTCTAGTTTTGTCCAGCGCTGGTGAGTGGCAGCCGGACTAACCGCTCCTGACACTGGAGAATCAGCCTGAGTTGTGGCAGAGCAGCCTGCCACACTGGAGACTGTCAGCAAAGACATGTCCGCCTCGAGTCTGGTTAAATTCCCCTCATCAAGTTGCACAAACCTCAGAGAATGTAGTGGCAAAAAAAAAAAAAAGAATGTCACCCAGATTTGTTGATTCAGAGCTCCAGCTCTGACCACATATCACTTCACACTGTGGTCAGAGGAGCATCTGTCAGGTCTGATCTCAGTGACATGCTCAGCGAGTTCTTGCTGTCTGTTATCAACTTTTTATTTGTAAAATCTGATTCATAAAACATCCTTAAATCGCCCCAGAAAGCAGTAATAGTTTCTCGAAATGGTTCTCATTGTCCTCAGTGGAATTTACTTTTGGCACTCCGGTTGCCTCCCACAGTTTAAAAAAACAAAAACATGCAGATGAGTGAGAACTCCAAATTGAATAGTTGTTTATCTCCGACGCCCTGTTCAAGTTGGCCCCGCCTCTCGCCCCAAGTACCTGATGAAATCTCAATGTGAGACGGCCTTTTAAAAATGTGACTTTACTGTAGTTCACAATTGGGAAACAACAAACAAAGGCAGTATTATAGCATTCCAGATACTGCATCCACTATACAGCAAGAATTGACTAAGAAAGCAAAAGTAATTGCGAATATAAAAGTCATTTTCAAGCCTTCAACAAAGGAGTTTGTATTCAAGTGGACCGCAGTCCACAATACAAGTCACGAACTGCTTTCATTTGACATATCCAAATGTGAAATATGGAATAGGAAAGCTTTGTTTTTCGATGTTGCTGCTGCTTAACTCAACTTGAATTCTCTCCCAAAATACGGAATATGAATGTAAGTAAACTAGTTTATAAACTAATAAAGTTTGAACACCTACATTAAAAGATATTTTATTTTGAAGACGATAACCCTGACCCATGCCTTATTACATTTTCTGAAAAGACAAAATTCTTAGGAATCTGATTGTAACAGTGTAGAAAATATTCCATCATGAAATATGAGTCTAAATATGGTTGCATAAAAGATAAAAAGCAGATTATGGGCTTGTTTTAAATAGGATTTATGAGGAAAATTTTACAGATTCCACACAAGAATTGACTCAGTTAAAAGGGCTTTGACCATCATCAAATAGCTCCTTTGGAGATACTGTTCTGATGCGTCGGTATCAGTCACGTGATCTTACATCCATCATCACTGATGCTTCATTTTCAGCTCAAAATGGCGCTCACATGGTCGAGGTGATCACCTTCATCCTCACCTTAACCAGCTGATGGATAAGAAACGGAACAGGAAGACATTGCAGCGTCTGCAGCAATTTATGGCTGAAGAGATGAGAGCGGGAGCAGATAACAATGACCATGCTGTAATAAATAAATCTCCAGGCTCACAAGTCGCCGGAGGACTGACGGCAGCAGATTAAAGCGTGTGCCTTTTAAACAAATTGGCTTCTCAAGGAAGCAGGACCGCTGTGTGTTTAGCGTGTTTTATAGTCCTGCGTGTGAACGCTGTCTTCAAACTTGACTTTTAAACAGACCACATTGGAGCCTGATATGTTTTAACAGTCATAGTAGATGGAGTAGTAACATCAGTGGTACCTTCTGGTACCTGTTGACCAGGAACACGTACTGGGTGGCTTCATCAACCTGCCACACAGGAAGTCTAGGGAGGCTTAGTTGGAGGCCTATTCTCTGTCTACCCCAAGGGCATTCCTTCCTGCTGAGAAGCTGACCACCACCAACATGGAGGGGGCTACCTAACCAACAGATCATGGTTTCTTCAGGTGAGGCACTTTCAATTGGACTAGAAGTGGAGCAATGCTTGGGCACCACAAAGTACTCTCCTCTCTCCGTTCACTGTGTACAACTCTGGAGCAGGTTATCTTAAGAGATGACTCCACCATCATGAGCCACATCAGAGTTTCTGACTGAATAGGAGGCCAGTAACCTTCATAACTATCCACGTGGAGGAGAGCAAAACTGACGCATCAGCATGAGACTCCTACCGACCTCTGACTACTCTTCTTTTGAGTGGCAAGTTGGGGAAGCTCCATGAAGGCTTCAGAGTGGAGGGAAACAGGAGGTAGAGGGAAGCAACACTGAGGGCATCATGACCAACCCCTCATGTGAGTAGCTCACAGTTCATGTAGAATTATCATATTAATGGAGCAAAGTGTATCTGTAATATTCTACATACAAGTAGTTGCAAACGTAGTCAATTGAAGTAGTAGCAGTATTGGCAGTAGTACTCGTAGTACTACGTTTCATATTAGAGTAGTGATATTTCAGAAAAAAAAAGGTTTGTAGTAACAGCAGAAACATGTGATCGGTAATGAAGTGAAGTTTAATATAATGAGAATTTAGAGTCACATTTTAGCTAAGGGAACATGTATTAGACTAAATAAACTACTTATTAATATGTATTCACAGCATATTCGCCAGTTATTAGTCATTATTAAGTATTGATCAGTGTCTTGTTAAGACTAGATTTTACCCTGGAGTAGTTACTGAAAGTTCAATCTAAACATTACCATAAATTAATGAGTTTATTAGAAGTTATACTATATTACATAATATATAACATGTCTTCCCCAATGTAAACCGAATTTTGAACTATCCATAATAGAAGTATAGTGACAAGTGGTAGCACAAATACTAATAATATGACACATATATTGCAGGGTTGTAGTAGTGATAGTATTGTAGTATTAGTTCGTAGTAATAGTGATAGTATTGTAGTATTAGTTCGTAGTAATAGTGATAGTAGCAGTGGTGTGTCTTTTTGTTTGAAGCTTAGTAACCACAGTTATTTATATGTTTGTAGATTTGTCGTGTTTTTGTTATATTATATTTGTTTATTTGTTGTAATGCAAACGTAGTCAAACATCGGTGGGAAACTACTGAAGCGAACTCCGCCAACTGAACAGCGAAGTGTTAAATAAATGAGCGCAGTGGAGATGGTCGGAGCTGGAGCCTCATCTCCAGCAGACGTCTCTGTCCAGGGTCCTGAAATCTGCTTCTCCATGCGTGCGTCATGTGACTCCAGCATCTCTGCCGAGCTCAGCACCAACCAAGCCTTTCTGGAGATCTCAAGTGGGAAAGGGACAAACCCTGCACCTCCTTCCTTCTCCTCTAATCGCGAGTGTTGTTTGCGCGAGCATGATCGGACGATGAGGACCTGCGCGGCGCTCGGAAAGATGCGGGACTCGCGCTGCCCATGTCGCGGCTCTTTATTCACGTAAACGCGGTGAAATGCCAGTTTAAGGTTCGGTTGTTGTTGTTGTTTTTTTTTTATTTGTTTCTTGTTTAAGGAGGGGGTGATGTAACGATCCTGGGCAGCTTCAAGTCTCCTCGGCAAAAATGCAGAAGGGAATACGACTCAATGATGGTCATGTCACCTACCTGGGGCTTTTGGCAAAGAAGGACGGCACAAGACGAGGGTGCCTGAGCAAGAAGAGCTCGGACAACACCAAATGGCACAGCAAGTGGTTCGCTTTGCTGCAGAACATGCTCTTTTATTTCGAGAACGAGTCCAGCTCTCGACCCTCGGGATTATACCTGTTGGAGGGGTGCTTATGCGACAGGGCGCCCTCGCCAAAACCGTCCCTCTCAGCCAAGGAGTGTTTGGAGAAGCAGGTATGGAGCGCGAACCCCCTCCCACTCTTGCTGTTTTTGTTCAAATGCCTTCACTCCCGCTCCCCCTTTACCCCCCCATTTTCTTTCTTATAATGACCTCAAATCCAGATTATGTAATCCATGCATGGCATTAATGATGAGGTAACAATATTAACACCTAATGACAGTACAGCAGCGCTTGGCACCGGGCTCTGCAGTGTTTTTTTCTTTGCAGCAAACCCCTTAATCCGTCTTTTTGTATTGGCAGTATCAGCACAAGTCGAGCGCTGTGAGCGGATTCATGACAAAACACTTGGTTTTATGGGGCTGCATCATTCCGCATTTCACTTACCGACGGGTTTTGTACATTTTGGGGGGGTGCTGAGGGGGGTGGGGGGTGGGGGGGCACAGCTCGCTCTCTGCAATTAAACAAGCAGAGAAGTTGGGGGGTTGATTGACGCCACCTTGCGGTACAATGGCATTGCAGCAGCAGCAGCATGTGAAGAAACAGCAGGAGCGCTAGATGACCTATTTTGAGGCGCAAAAGTGGTGGATTTGTGACTCCTAAACATTGCGCACGCCACTGGCTGCCACTGTGTGTTTAACTGAGATCATTTCTCGCGGGTGCTGTCTGGCTCCTGGCCTGTACATTAACCTGTTTTTGTGTCTGGAGCATATGAAAAACAACTTGAAGATAAAGAAATAAAGATCAACTGCAGGGCAGTTTAGCTTAAACAGGCACCCTGACTTCAAGAAATTCTCAAATCTTCCACGAGAAAGCTTGAAACGACTTAATCTACTATTCAGCTCCACACAATGAGGTTTGAAGGAATTACTTGACAAGTGTATAAACCCCCCTTTTCAGGCTCAGACCTATGATATTGAATTGAAAAGGCTCATGACCCAGTTTGGCGCCGGCATGTAAATAGATTGCAAAATTAGAGCTGTGCTTAGAGTTCATTTTTCAAGGCACCTCCTGCTGCATTTGTTCTGCATTGTTCTCTCACTTGAGTGTAGCAAGAGTGAGACAAAACTTAGGTAGCATTTGAGCCACAAACCTCCTATCTTTCCCTCTTACCAGTTGAAATGTTTACAACATTCTTCCCTGCTCTTTTTCATGAGAAGTTTCTGCTCAAAGCCTCAAGCAGCGACATGTTTCCAACTTAAAGAAGGCAGCTCAAATGCAGATAGATGTAGCAAACCATATGTCAACACTCAGCTGGGGTCGTAATGCGCCCACCTGTTGACCTCAGGGACCAGTGGGATGACCCTCAAGGGCACCCTCAAAGTCTTCAGCAGGCAAACATGCTGAAGCACTCTCTACAGTTGGATTGCTGCTTTATTTATTTATTTTTGTTGTTGATTTTCTTGCTCAATTTAGGTGCATTTCTGGGGCAATTTTAGTGAGAAGTTGTATTTTAACAGCGTGTGAGTCACAAGGTGAGTGACATTTGTCAGGAAAAATCACCAGATGGCGAGCCTTTTATCAGAAGACACGAATCCTTTAATATATTGTCGCTTTTAGGCGATGCAATCGTTCTGTTTTTTTGCTTTCAATTATGCAAAGCGAGAGATTATAGCGACAACTTTGCTTGACTGTTTCGGTCTGCCATCCAAACGGAGTCCAGGTTCTTGCTGTGAACAGCTGCCCTCATGCTGACGAGGCACAACGCTCCATATTGGCTAATGCTTTTAAAATTTTTGTCAGCAGCGCTGCCCTCCTTTCCCCTGTAGACTTCCTCCCTACTGCTGCATTAAAAATGTGCTTTCAACGCCATCATGACCGCAAACACTGGAGTGGTACGTCTGAGCGTGTCAACATGAGCTACCTCCATCGCCCTCCCCTGCTTTATCTTCCATAATCCCTGCATTATATTTACCCTATTAAAGTGTGAAAACCAGCATGTAGTTACCATAGCAACCCTTATTGGCATCCTAAAGAATGATGCAGCTAGAGGAGGCGTGGTAACCGGGAGTATTGCGTCGTACCTTGTCTGCTAAAGTGAGCGCTATCTGGGCTAAATTTGTTCCCTGCAGTACTTCACAGGGGTCAGAGTCCATTTTTAGCAAACAGCTCGCTCACTCAGGGAAGCAGCGGCACTGCAGACAATTCCTCAAGAAGCAACGCAGGAGCAGCTTGATTTGTGTTGTTTTCTGTTACATAAAGCCACTTTACACCACAAATTGAAGCTGTTTTATAGAATATCTCGACTTTGTTAATTGTTATGTAAAACTATTTCATCTTTTAGTGGCTCTATGAAACTGTGTTATGTTGGACCTCCATGTTTTTTCAGTCGACCAGACGGGACATGATGTCCGAGAGGAATCATGTCTGTAAGCTTCTTCTGGATGTTGGTGTAGAGGCTGTGGCAACAAAAGTAGCACACGCCACTTCAAATCAGTAATTATGGAACATAAATCAACAATATTACTTTATTTTGGCATATTTACTATTGAAAAGCAAGTCAAATAAAACTGTATATCTAGTACAATTAATAGATACAAGATAACATCAAACCAATTCCAGTGAGATATCAGTGGGGTTTTGTTATTTACATTGCAATTTATTGGATTTAATCCTTGAAATATTTGTATTTTTTTAAATACCATTAATTCAGTCTGTGTAATTTCCAATTTGCTTAAGCAGATGGTAGCCGGCCGAAATGAAAGAGTATAAACCATATTGTCTTGCTGTAGAACACACAGACGGTTCTGAAAAGCTGTTCAAGTTACACTTATGAAACATATTATTACAATCGATAAACATTGATGTGAGTGTTAGCACCATATTAGTCAGTTAGTGATCGGTAATGGTTAGTATATGTTCCCCAATCTGAAGTTGTTATAAGCTTTATTACAAGGTACTATTCTTTAGTGAAAACAAAAGCGATGCTTGGTGAAACAAGAAGAACATTTTGCCCAAATTCTGTTTGTGTTTTATTATGAAATCATTATACTAAACAAGCTCAGCATGTTGGAGCCAACACCAGGTCAAACAGCTGGTCAGAACACAGGTCAATTCGATAATAGAGATCTTCACTTTCACAATGAAGATGAATTCTCCTTTGTGCATGATGGGAGTAGAAGCAATGATTTAAAATGTGTATGACTCAGCCATAAATATAAATCAGGCAGCAGACAGGGCTCTCCACATTGCCGGAGCCCAGACACTCGCCGTGCTCTCAGAGAGTCCATGAGGGAGAACTACAGCAACATGCATGCATCTGTGCCCGAAATAGATCTGCTTTGACGGTAGGATGAATGCCTAATGAATGTGAAGATGAAGGAGCAGTCAGCCGTGAATAATGATCAGTTGCAGGTGGATAGGCGCCTGTTGAACATCTGCAGGCCAAAGCTGAGACCCTCGCGTTGACATTAGCAGGATTAGCCTGCAGCAGACGTGACCCTGCGACCCGCAGCTCAGCTTTTTAATTGCAGTCAAGAAGCGCACACCGCCAAGTGGTCAGGCAATAATGTTTCACAGATGATGATTGATTCATTTCATTTGTAACCGAAGAAGAAAATAGATTTCAAACTGAAAGGCGAGGTGTCGGAAATTTGAGCTCAGGTTTCATTCACCAAAGGGAAATGGACTACAAGAAGAAGAGGCCAAAAGTAGGTTCACATTAGGATGGACGATCGAGGACAAGACAAGTTTTTGTGGACCACCGGAAATACTCAAATACTACTGTTCAAGACTGCTTAATAGCAGCTAGTCATAAGACCTTCACCTGCTTCTTCTGTTGCTTATCCGGAGTCGGGTCGCGGTGGCGGCATTCGGAGCAAGGAAGCCCAAACTTCCCGATCCGCACAAACCTCATCCAGCTCTTCCCGGGGATCCCAGGCCAGACCGGAGACAGAATCTCTCCAGCGAGTCCTGGGTCTTCCCCGGGGTCTCCTCCCGGTAGGACATGCCCGGAACACCTCCCCAGGGAGGCGTCCAGGGGGCATCCGGATCAGATGCCACCTCAGCTGGTTCCTCTCGATGTGGAGGAGCAGCAGCTCCACCCCGAGCTCCTCCCGGATGACCGCACTCCTCACCCTATCTCGAAGGTTGCGCCCAGCCACCCTGCAGAGGAAACTCATCTCAGCCGCTTGTATCCACGATCTTTTCCCCAAAGCTCGTGAGCATAGTTGAGGGTGAGAACGTAGATCGATCGGTAAATTGAGATCTTCGTCTTGTGACTTCACCACAACGGTCCGATACAGCGACCGCATCGCTGCTCTATCAATCTCACGCTCCCCTTTTCCCTCACTCGAGAACAAGACCCCGCGATACTTAAACTCCACCACTTGGGGCAAGAACTCTCCACCGACCCGGAGAGAGCAAACCACCTTATTCCGGTTGCGAACCATGGCCTCAGACTTGGACTAATCATAAGAGTTAACAGGTAATTTTAAAGAAAAAATCGAGCAGCATTTTAACACAAACAAAAGGAGGAAAAATACAGCGACATGATTGGTCCAGCTACGACATGCTGATTGGTCGGACTGTCTGTCACTCAAAGTGATGCCTCGTTGCGGAATTTTATTTTACTTATGTATTCACTTATAACTTAGTTTTCGTCATGAAATATCTCTTCTAAAATATTAATTTCAGGTCATTTAAGGGCAGTACTTGACATCTTATGTCGTGGTGTTGTCATTTGCTCTGAGAATGGCTGCTAGTTAGTAGCGGCTAACCGTTGCTAAGTTGTTAAAACGGTGGAAATGGTCGCCCTTTCCTCGTGAAGGAAAACTATTGACAGTGACAGTGGTAAGTTTGCTGATAGAAACCAAAAATAGACCATATACAACAAGAATTCCGACCACATTCACAAACTACATGCAGAAATACGAAGTGAAGGCTAAGGCTGTAGCTACTACGACTTGAAAATAAGAAGTGGTCGACTTCATCATTGCTTCTCTCTATGGCACAAATATTGTTTAAAAGATAGTAATGTACAAGGGAACACTCTATAGAGAGTACATAATGCGTTTGGAGTAGTCAGCAAGGTAATAGTTTGATAAAGTGTCAAACAAATGGTTGTTTACAAATAGTTACAATTCCCCTCCTTTTATTTTCAGGATCAGACACTATTTGAATTGATATTCATGCTATTTAATTCAATTGAAATACAATTAAAGTAGAGTAAAATCTGACCATATCGTATAGCTAATGTGGCCACATAATAAAATGAAATGAAAGTTCTGCACCCAGAGAAACATACACACGGATAATCAAGTGACACCAGTACACACACACACACACAAAAAAAAACTTCACATTGACTGCGGTTGCTAGGAAACAGGTATCGCACAGTTATGTAATTGGCCATGGTGCCAGCATCCATGTCTTATGGCATTTCCTCCTGGGAACCAGAGACATCCCGGGAAGTGAGATGGGGGAGGCTTCCCTTACTGAGCTCCATCAATTGCGGTGGTGGGCGAGGAAGATGTGGCTTCCCCGGGCCCTGTGTGGTTTTAAATCACCTGCTTAACGTCTGCAGCCAGCCGCTGAGATAAAGATAAATGCTGCAGTGAAGCCTCACTCATGCCGCTGCGTTGTATATGGAGGTTTTCAATGACTGTTTCTGTCATGTGTGCAACATGCCTGCTTAATGTGACCACCCCTCCTGTTTGTTTCAGTACTACTTTACTGTCAGCTTCACCCATGAAAACCAAAAGGCCCTGGAGCTGCGTACAGAGGACGTAAAAGACTGCGATGATTGGGTGGCCGCCATATCACATGCCAGGTACAGCACTCACACCCACGTCATGCAAACGTCACTGAAATGTACAGCCGCGGCGATTAGAAGTCGAATTAGTCAATAAAGGGTAAGTAATCTTTGAGTGACGTCTTAAGAGGGTGTTGCTATGGTTTCGCAAGTGGGGTTAAAATATGCAGCAATGGAAGACTTGAGCTTTGTTCACAAGAGGAGCTTTTTATTTGAGCTCAAATCTTGCACAAACGCAAGCCACAGTGTAACAAATTAACAGTGTGCGTTTTTGTGTTTGCGTGTCACAGTTACAGAAACTTGGCCACCGAGCACGAGACTCTGATGCAGAAGTATCTTCATCTGCTTCAGATTGTGGAGACAGAAAAAACGGTTGCCAAACAACTCCGACAGCAGATAGAAGATGGGGAGATAGAGATTGAGCGACTCAAGTCTGAGGTAATACACGATTGCTGTACTGTTGCTGCATGAAAGGTTTGATGTGTGAAATGCTGAAGAAGTAAAAGTCCCATCATGAAATAGATTATGTTTCTGTCAATGCAGAATTTCAATACGATATAACTGAAGTACTTGTGCCTGATAATTTGTTTCAAAATAATATAAAAATACATTTTTAATAATATTATTTACTTTTCCTCCCGTGACTATACATTTTTTCTCTCTCTGGCATTGTGAGTGTCACATCCAAAATATATTTTATACATGAATAAAAATCTATTGCAGGTTTTAAATTATGTAAAATTTCACATTCATATTCCTCCGAGTAAGTCTTCAATTAGGAATTAAGGAATATTTGCGTGCACAAAGAAGAAAAATAGGCATTTACACATGAAGGCTTTTCTCAGACATGTTGTGTAAGTCAAAAGAAAGAATTGGAAGCATCTTTTTGTGTTCATTAGTTGTGTTCTTCAGATGTAGTAGCTGCTTTTAAGTGCAAATGTGATGCTTCACAATGAACTGCAACCTGAATATGCATGAAATATTCGTATAATAATACATGCAAGGAGATTTAATCCTCGCTGCCTCTTCAGTAAATGAAGACACTTAGCTTCAAACAGTTTTTAGCATCTCAAGTACTTTGCAGTCTGTTTACCTGTGAAATGAAGGCCAGCTTAGGTCTGAAATGCTAGCCATGTTAGCAGGGATAATAATGTGATCATGTGTTTTTTTGATCGTGGGTCTTTTTGAGATATGGCTGGAACATGGTGGTCAATTCACTGTGTATCATGTCAACACCAGACAGCAGCCGTGGTGAATTACATAACTTTTACCAATGTTTATCAAACCCCTGGACATACTCTTCCTCATCTCTCTCTCTCATGAGGCTGTGAACACCACTGCTCTCTCCGCCACTATTCACAGTGTGTTTTCTCTCTTCTTCCCTTGTAAGAAGTCTGCTGCTATTTCCACCTTTTTTTCTCATTCGTGGCGCCCCTGTCACCATGTTGACTGTGCCTCCACCATAACCCCAGACCCGTATGTGCTGCTTATGACTGTGGACAGACTCGCTGTCACTGCATATGCGTCCACATCACCGTCTGTTCCCACTGTAAATCTTTTGCAGATTGCTGGTCTGCTCAAAGACAACGAAAGGATCCACGCCAGCCCTGCTGCAGCTCCCACTGATGACGACTCAGAGATCAAGAAAATCAAAAAGGCATGTCATAGCCGTGTCACTGAGTTTATGAGGCAAAACCAGGTTTTAACCGAGAGTCCCACTTGCAGGTGCAGAGCTTCCTGCGTGGCTGGATCTGCAGGAGGAAGTGGAAGACCATCATCCAGGATTACATCCGCTCGCCTCACGCCGAGAGCATGAGAAAGAGGAACCAGGTGGTCTTCAGCATGCTGGACTCTGAGGCCGAGTATGTGCAGCAGCTTCACATCCTGGTCAACAACTTCCTCAGGCCACTTCGCATGGCAGCCAGCTCCAAGAAGCCGCCCATCACGCATGACGACGTCAGCAGTATATTCCTCAACAGGTTGGAGCAGCAGTTTCACTTCCTCTATTCATTGTTTCTGTGTACCATTTGTTCCTCAAGAGTTTAACAGGCAAGAACCCCAGTGAGTTGATAGTGTACTTAAGATCCAGTTGGACGATTCATGAAGTTACAAGGAGATTCAAGTAGCAAGTCTGTATATTCAATTGTAGCCTGCAGGGATTTGGTTCAGGAATAGGAGCCCCATGTTTAGAGTCGGAATAAATCTGTTACAAAGTGGTATTGCTGTCCAAAAGCAGGCCCTGCAGCTCTTCCTCCCTGAATTGGGAATTTCTCACGATCCATTTGTGGGGGGCCATGAGAAGGGGACCCTTAGAAATGGACCTTTAAGCTTCAATCTATCTTCAATATTTACCTGTTACATTGTAGCTCTTTCAATTATGGTTTATTGGCTGACGCTTCTCTGTATAGATATGAGCCGGGGAACCAAATTCTGGGGGTTCTACATCTTTGCCTAGCAGCATTGACAGCAGGACAGAGTGTCGTCTCCCCTGAAAAATCCCAGACTGGTCAGAATATCTAATAGAATATAAACCATAATCCTAGTCTAAAAGTCTTAAAATCAAGTCCAATCTTCCTCTTAAAAATGAGGCCTGTATTGAAGTTAAATCAAGCTTCGAATGTGTGTGTTTCTTCGCTGTGTCCTTTTCGAAGTGGAGCTTTATGAAAACAGTGGACAGACAGCTCAAGCAGGGAATCTGCATACGTCCTCACTGGTTAATCAGAATCCACCCACACACTCATCCGAACACTGACGTACAAAACTTGCTCAGCTCTGGTACACACCGATCACGCTCAGATCGCTTTGACACCTTTTTTTAATTTTCTAAATCTGAGATTGAAAGATTAAGTGCATTTTCTTTTTGGTCTTTTTTCAGCGAAACTATCATGTTTCTACACCAGATCTTCTACCAGGGCCTGAAAGCCAGAATAGCCAGTTGGCCGACGTTGGTATTGGGTGAGAATCGTAATGCAGACGTCACATGCTTGTTCAGTTCCTGACGTGAGTTGCTGTGTCCACAGCCGACCTGTTCGACATCCTCCTCCCTATGCTGAACATCTACCAAGAGTTTGTGAGGAATCACCAGTATAGTCTGCAGATCCTGGCTCACTGCAAGCAGAACAGAGACTTTGACAAGCTGCTGAAGCAGTATGAGGCCAAACCTGACTGTGAGGAGAGAACTCTGGAGACCTTCCTCACCTATCCCATGTTCCAGGTGAGCACCGATGTCTGGCAGATGTCCACCAGGATAAAAATTGACCTGTTCATTGACCTCACCGTAAACACTCTTAAATCCGGTCATTGAAATTGAAAATTCTTATTACTGATTTATTCATTCTGTCAGCAGCAATAAAACTGCTACATGTTTCTTTCTTTTTTTTTTTCCACATGGCACGACTCCATCTCATTGTTGTCGACCACTGATGCCTCGCTGAGCCTCATATCACCAGCAGGCATTTGTCTGCATCTGTCTTGATTATCTATTTTGGTTTCCGCGTCTATAAAAAGCATCGATTTTCAGAGCTCGGGCTTCAATAACGGCCCCTTCTCTGGCAGGCGTCGGTACTGTTGGGACTTTCTGCCTCTTGCTGTGTGGAAGATAAATTTTGCTGATGAGTGAAAATTGTGTTGAGTGCTCATTAGTGTACACGCATGTTGTGTGTATTCCTGTACACTAACTGCCTTACCTGTTGTTGTTTTCGACCTCCGTAGATCCCCCGCTACATCCTGACGCTTCATGAACTCCTGGCCCACACGCCGCACGAACACATTGAGCGCAACAGTCTGGATTATGCCAAGTCTAAACTTGAGGAGCTTTCCAGGTAAATGTTACGGAAAAACAACTCCTACAATAACAAGTATTGCAGCAATTGAAGACTTAAAGGTACATGAATAAAGATGAGGTAATATTGCTGCAATAAGTTAAAAAAGTATTTTATTGTCTAATTTATACATACAATCATAGAAGTACTTTTTTTAAATTTTGCAGTCTAATGTTCACTTGAGAAATTACGGAAACGTGTTCATATTTTATTATCATTTTAAGTGGTAAGAATTTGAGTGACTCGCCAAAGCTTTTATTTTTATTATATTAAGAATGATCTTCTCTGTCTAGAATCATGCATGACGAAGTGAGCGAGACCGAGAACATCAGGAAGAACTTGGCAATCGAGCGAATGATCGTGGAAGGTTGTGAGATTCTCCTGGATACCAGCCAGACCTTTGTGAGACAAGGTAACAGCTCCACTTTTGTTTTACTCACATCTGATTCTATTCTATTCTATTCAGGCACCTTTGCATGAGGAGAGTAAAAACGTCAGCGTAAAACCTCTTCTGAGGTTTTCCTGGAATTGTTGTCCTCCTTGGCAAATTTGGGACACCCTTTTTTTTTTTGTTTGTTCAGGGTCTCTTATCCAGGTCCCGATGAGTGAGAAGGGAAAGATCACACGTGGTCGACTGGGCTCCCTGTCACTGAAGAAGGAGGGAGAAAGGCAGTGCTTTCTCTTCTCCAAGCATCTAATCATTTGCACCAGGGGTTCTGGAGGGAAGCTTCATCTCACCAAGGTGGGCACACGCTGCTGAGCACCTGTTTCTTAGTTCAAACAATAAAGCAGACCCCCAACTCTCAGAGCTAAACTGAACTTATCAACCGACGGCAGATGTAAATAGCTGTCAGAAATTTTATGGCCAGCTATCACCAGTTGAACGAAAGTCTGTGTGCTTATAGCATGAGGGTGACTTTTTTAATTCTTGCAATGAAGGAGTTTTCAAGTTAGAGTTTAGCCCTCTGATTCTAGTTAGAAAATGTAAGTGTGTTTCATGTTTGCAGAATGGAGTAGTGTCCCTCATAGACTGCACTCTTATGGAGGACCCAGAGGGGACTGACGATGAGTGTAAGTGTTTGGCTGCTACTGTACAGGAAGAAAAAAAATGTTGAACATACATGTAATACTTGAATTAAGTCAGTGATGATACAACGTATGTGCTGTTTTCCTCACAGCCAAATCAGACAAAAGCGGCCAGGACATGGAGCACCTGGACTTTAAGATAGTGGTTGAGCCGAAGGACAGCCAGTCATTCACTGTCATCCTGGTGGCGTCCTCCAGGCAGGAGAAGTCGGCGTGGACCAGTGACATCAGCCAGGCATGTCAACACACATCACCGTCCGCTGCTGTCAAAGATGCGGATCGGGATGTTAGAGTTGAGCCCGTACACAACACAGCCAACCATGTGTGTTTCTGCTTGTCCTACAGTGCATTGACAACATCCGCTGCAATGGGCTCATGATGAACGCGTTCGAAGACAACTCCAAAGTGACAGTGCCACAAATGATCAAGTACAGTCACCTCACAGCCCTTAACTAATGCCCAACATTCAAGTAAATGAAAGTAGTGTCACTTTGATCACAAACAGGTCAGATTCCAGTCTGTACTGCGACGATGTGGACATCCGCTTCAGTAAGATGATGAACTCCTGCAAGGTGCTGCAGATCCGCTACGCCAGCGTGGAACGTCTGCTGGAGAGACTGACCGACCTGCGGTTCCTCTCCATCGACTTCCTGAACACCTTCCTTCACTCGTACCGTGTCTTTACCACGGCAGACGTGGTGCTTGACAAGCTCATCACCATATACAAGAAGCCCATCAGCGCCATCCCAGCACGGTAAGTCAGCAAATTTACTGGGAAAATCAACCTAGATACTAAGAAATCCATTTTAAATGCAGCATAAACTTTTTGTGGGGGTCATTCCACTTAAGGAATAGCACCATTGACACACGGTGCCATTGGGTCTTCTCTGTCACAGAAGAGACCCACTACATGTGACCTAATAGATTTTTATTTTTGTCATAGAGATGTCCTCACTTTAGTGTGAAAAATTATGGGTTTGTTATTTAGTTGGAGAGTTACGGAAGTAATTTTCTAATTGTGGTGGTATGGTAAAGATGAAGTAAACACATCATTCAATTGTGTGGGAACCTGCCTGCTGGCTGCTGCAGGGTTCGAGTGATGTCGTCTGCTGTCTGTGGTGTCACTGTTGTTGTAATAGCCAGAAGATGGAAGCGTTACAGGGTGGTTTTGTAAAATTGCAAGATGAGCATGAATGATGATTTTTTTAATAGCAGAAATTATACCTTTATTTTTCCAAAAAATGTTTTTTCGTGTCAAAGGTGTAATTCTATTAATGATATTCATGAAAATATTGGAATAGGTGGGACTTTCCAGAAGAATTGGCCATGTGCTCTGTAAAAATGACTCAAAACTGTGTCTTCATCTTTAAAGGAACATGTTATATTTTTTGTCTAAACTTTGCTTTTTGATCCAAGAAAGGTGGCGGGGTATGACATACTTTTTGCTCTGCTTATTGCGTTGTATTTAGGTCAGCAGAGTGACCAGATGATGAATCAAGCGATGTGTTTCAATCTATTGTATAAAAATGATAGGGAGACATATTGTGCGTTGTATCAGGGTTTTGTAGGTGTTATGCTTGCAGCAGAGCTTGCAATCTTCATTTTTATTTGCATGTATTTAAATGAGTGATAAAGGCAGTTATTGGCTCCAGTCTTTCTCACCCATCTGAGTGTCTTCACTGGACTCTGTTGCTCTATGGCAACCTGCCTCTCTGCTGCAGGACCCCACCCATCCCTCCCCATCTCCCTGTCTGCTGAAGATTCCTAACATAAAGTATCACCACACAGTGCGGTGCGGTGGACTCGGCTCAGTGGGGTTGAGATCGGGGGGAAGCTCCCGAAAACCCACGCCCTGCCGCATGCTTTCCCATGACACTTGTCATGTCACTGCGAGACACCTACACTTGGTTGCTTGTGTCAGCAGTGGTCATGCGCGCCATCACTCGCTGTGCTATTTATGGTAACCCGTGAGGTCGCAGGAGGGTGGCAGGGAGTAGGAGGGTTTTTTTTTTTTTTTTCTGCAACACTGCAGCATGTATCTGAAACGACAGGGCATGGCTGGAAAAACGACTTCTGGAAGCAGGTCTGAATAATTTAGGAGATGTGGGCAGTGTGACTGTTTAAACGAATGATCCTATTAATAATATCGGCAGGGATTAAGAGACCTCACCTGAACGAGGCACATGGGTTTCTGACCAAATTTTTATTTATTTTTAATGTCAAGATAATAGTACATCCTGCAAATACAAAAATCATTTAATATTTTCCAGGGAAATATATTTCACAGCTAATGCTATTGTAAGTTTTTGACATGTTTAATGCAAATGCCAACAGTAACCAGGTGAAATCAACTTTTTTTTCCATTTAAAAAGCTGTGATGTTCTTGCTCGGATAGGAGACTGTTGGACCTCAGAAAGTGGTCCTCCATGTTGAAGTTAATCTAGCATTGTCTATCTGTTGTCTTCGACACAGGTCCCTTGAATTATTCTTTGCCAGCAGCCAAAACAGCAAACTCCTGTACGGTGATCCTCCCAGCTCCCCTAGGGCCAGTCGAAAATTCTCTTCCCCTCCTCCTCTGGCGATTGCCAAGAACTCATCCCCAAATCGCCGGCGCAAACTGTCCCTAAACATCCCTATCATCACTGGGGGCAAAGCCCTTGACCTGGCTGCCCTCAGTTGCTCCTCAAACGGCTATGCAAGCATGTACTCCACCATGTCCCCTTTCAGTAAGACCACGTTGGACATTAACAAACTCTATGTTTCGAGCCCCATTTCAAGCAAAATACCAGATGAAGGAGAAGACAAGAAGGACAAGGCTGAGGACACCCCAGCTTGCAAACAAGGTGCGTTAACCATCAGCTTTTGAAGATCTGTCTGACATTTATTTGTAACTCTTTTTGGTATCTAGATCTCTCCGTACGAGAGGAGAGTGACAATGATCAGAACCAGAGTGATGATGCCGATGCAGAAGCCTCTCCAACGAAGTCACCAACCACCCCGAAAAACATTAAGTGCAAAAACTCTTCAGGTAAATGACATAATGCTACGGGTGAGGAACGACAGATTTCATTTTCTCACCTTGCAACGACACTAGTAACCCACAGAGGGGCTGACGACAGAAACAATTGGTGATGAACGTGTGGGGGAAACCAATGCATGGCTGGAGTGGGTGTTTTGGGAAACTTGCGCCATAGCAACTACATCAAGAGCGTGTTTTCCCTTCCGCCCACAGCGATGAGGTCGTTTCGCTGGAGCCAAGATGATCTCTCCTTTCTAAATCTCACAGCGAAAATCCACAGACATAAGAGGCAGAGATCTGCTGAGGCGCGGCAGAAATTTCTCATCCTGTGTCTACAGTACATTCTCAAATATACATGGCAGACTGCACTGACTCTCATGATACCTCTGTTATGCTGTTAGTTGGCAGCTATTTTTAGCAGCGACCATCTTGAATATCTAAGCCTCTGGAGGGGGGAAGTCTAAAAGAGCTGCTGGTCTATGGTGACTCCATGTGGACGCACTAGAAAAGGCAGGCGGCTAATAAAAGTTGGCTTTTCCCACAGAGTTCTCTCTGTTCTCCTACAACAACGGAATGGTCATGTCCTCATGTAGAGAGCTGGATAACAACCGCAGCGCTTTGTCGGCTGCCTCTGCCTTCGCCATCGCTACAGCGGGCGCCAACGAAGGGACTCCAACGAAGGAGAAATATCGCAGGATGTCTCTTGCCAGCACAGGTACAAACACGAATCCATCATCACTAATACAAGTCTTTGGCTTAAACACTCTGTCCTCTCTCTCAAGGCTTTCCTACCGATCAGAGAAATGGAGATAAGGAGTTTGTGATAAGACGAGCTGCGACCAACAGAGTCCTGAACGTCCTGAGACACTGGGTGTCCAAACATTCACCGGTACCTCATCTCAACACTGCAGACTTTATTATAGCTCAATAATTATTCACAGTTTCTGTCAGACTATCAATTCTGAATCAGTGCTTTTTTATATATATATATATATTTTATTTATGCATTTTTATATTCAACAAACATACAAAGAGCACCAGGCCCAAACCAAAACAACAACGACAAAGAGAATAAATAAAACAAAAGTAAACTAAGAATAAATAAATAAAAAGCGACAGCAGCCAGATGAAATGTTCAGTTCATAGATGAAAAGTCCCGAGGCGTTCCCAGGCCAGACCGGAGACATAATCTCTCCAGCGAGTCCTGGGTCTTACCCGGGGTCTCCTCCCGGTAGGACATGCCCGGAACACCTCCCAGGGAGGCGTCCAGGCGTCAGAAGCCCTTATGAAAAGACCATCAACTAACAAGGACTGTGACGTCGCCCAGCATGGTGCAGCTGGGGCCCCACCCTGGAGCCAGGCCTGGGATTGGGGCTCGAATGCGAGCGCCTGGTGGTCGGACCACTGCCCATGAGGCCTAGCCGGGCCTAGCCCGAAAGGACGACATGGGCCGTCCCTCCTGCGGACCCAACACCCACAGAGGGAGTCATAGGTGTCGGGTGCAAAGAGGACTAGGTGGCAGTCGAGGGCGGGGGACCCAACGACCTGGTTCGTGTGGACATTCTCTGGATGCCTGTTCAACCTAGTTTTTGAATAATGGAGCCGATGAATAACCTTAAATTGTATTTAATTGTAAGCGAACATTAATAGAGCATAATCGTAACTTGGACAATGAGTCCTCCAAGAGCTCCTCAGAAATCTCAACATTCAAATCTCTCTCTCAAGCCTGTCGAATGTTATTAGATGAAGGCTTCTGAATCTGTGCTATTAAGTCATTTTTTGCAAACAAGAGAAAAGAAAGTTGTAAATATTGAATTCCTTTTAGTATTTCAAAGGTCCAGAATAGAATGTATGGGCAACGGCTGTTGTGGATGTTAAGAAAGGATGTAAATATAATCAGCATAGTGTGTTCTTCAGTTGTGTTATTTTCTTTGGGTCTGATGTGACAGGACTTTGAGTGCAACAATGAGCTGAAAACAAAAGTAATCGCCTTCCTGGAGGAAGTGATGCACGACCCTGAGCTGTTGACCCAGGAGAGGAAAGCAGCAGCCAACATCATCAGGTATTGATTCCAGTGTTGCTTTCGCTCCGTCATTATTCCTGATCCCTTTCTTTGCTGTGGTTTTCTTTCAGGACTCTAACTCAGGAAGACCAAGGGGACAATCAGATTACACTAGAAGATGTAACACAGCTGGTGAGTGAAGGCATTCGTCATCGTCGGTGTGGCTGGTATCACTTGTGAGAACTTGAGAAACAACATGAGCTTGGATGAATATTACATATTCCATTACGTCAGGTAAACTTTTTTTGATCCTGCTGCTGAGTCTGTTTTCGTCCTTCATTGATTTCGAGTTTTTGAAAAGGACGCATCAGTACCATTGTTGGGAAGTGAAGCGCTGGTTTGACGCACAATGCATGTTTTACAAGCATGAAAAAGTTTCTAATTGAAGTAAGGATGCCAAAAGAATGCAGTGTCTGATTTGCAGTAGAAAGAGAACAGTTTTTAGTCCTTGACGTCTCAGGAAGTGACGTCTTACATGCGTCTTAGGTGAATCCTAAGTTGCGTCGTTGTCACCATCGACTATGTGAGGGCGACAACATGATTTCAACTCTACGTCCAACTTGCTGAAACATTTTGAGAAGGTAGTGCAGCACGGAACAAGCAGAAAACTCAATTCCTGTCAAACGCCAGTAGATGTCTTTCAGATGAACTACAGGAGCTGGATCTGGATGCTACCTGTTTCTCTCGCTGGGATTTTTCTTTAAAAATCATTTTATAGTCAAGAAAAGCGACTGTTTATTTTACTCGAGAACAAAACATGATTCAGTAGTTTGAATGCAGTTCTAGAGTAACTGGCCCAACACTGGTCGGCACTTCTTAAATAGCTGCAAAGTATGTTTAGCAATCTCGGAAACTGACTTGGCAAAATGACTTCCAAAAAATGGCGTTATTTGTGCTTCAGTAGGGGGATCGTTCGATCTTGTCCATATGCTGATGTGGTCTGGTTAGATATACAGCTGTTGACTTCGGTCATTTTTCAGGTGGGCCCTGGAAAAGCTGAGCCTTTTGAGAACCACTCTGCACTGGAGATTGCCGAGCAACTGACTCTGCTGGACCATGTGGTGTTCAAGGTCATCCCCTACGAGTGAGGGTCATTGCATCTTGGAAGTATACATCAAAGGGTTCATTCGTCTTAGGTGGCAAATCTTTTTTTTTTTCCTCAACAGGGAGTTCTTCGGACAGGGATGGATGAAGAACGACAAAAATGAGAAAACACCATTCATCATGAGAACAACGAAGCATTTCAATGATGTCAGTGAAATCTTTGTTGTTTTCCTCCTCTTTTTTTTTAACAAAATTACGAGTCTGTTTTTTCATAGGTCAGCAACCTAATTGCCACAGAGATCCTTCGCTGTGAGGATGTGGTCACACGGGTAGTGGTCATTGAGAAGTGGGTGGCCGTGGCTGACATCTGCCGCTGTCTCCATAACTACAACGCTGTGCTTGAAATCACCTCTTCCCTCAACCGAAGCTCCGTCTTCCGTCTGAAAAAGACCTGGCTGAAGGTCTCCAAACAGGTGCCTGTCCCCCTCAACCTTCCTCTGTTCAAACAGTTGCCTGAAATGTCTTTATTAAATCTCTATTACGACAGACAAAAGCATTAATTGACAAGCTCCAGAAGTTGGTCTCATCAGAGGGGAGGTTCAAGAATCTGAGAGAAGCTCTGAAGAAGTGAGTTGCAGTTTTTGCGATGTGTTTCGCACTAAAAAGACGCTTCCTTTGCTTCATTTTCTGATTTAAACGTCATTTCCCTTGTTAGCTGCGACCCCCCTTGTGTGCCCTATTTGGGGATGTACCTCACTGACCTGGCTTTCATCGAGGAGGGGACGCCAAATTACACCGAGGACAACTTGGTCAACTTCTCAAAGATGAGGATGGTATGGAATCTGTGCTCTGTTTTTCAATCATCTGCATTTGAAATATCCCTATATCATTAATCTGTTCACTTGTTTCAGATCTCTCACATCATCAGAGAAATTCGGCAGTTTCAGCAAACAGCATACAAGCTTGAACTTCAACCAAAGGTCAACAACTCTAAAAAATGTTTTGTTTAATTCAAAAAGCTTTTCCAATGCAGAATACAATTTTGAGGTTTACCTGACTAAGTCTGAGTCACGGAGCACCACCACTGAGGACCGGTTACAGAACCCTGGTCTAAACCATCCATCAGGGCAGTGTCTCGCTACGATCCTTTCACCTCAGAGGCACATCTTCTGTTACAGATCACCCCTGACCAGTATCAAAACCCATCCACCCAGTCTGACCTCTCCTCTTCACCTGTCTTGCTTTCCATCCATTACTCTGGATGACTGATCCCAAACTTATCTGTTCCCCCCTCCTGTGACTTCACCCTTCCCCTTGCTTCTCATTCACACCCATTTGTATTTTGGAGTTATTTTGTCATATATTTATTTGTCATCTGTCTAGATTAATAATAGTTTAATCCGGTTTTACGCCCATGTTAGGATAAAATATTTAAAGGTACACAGGTTGCCATGTGTGATTTATAGAATCATCCGTATTTGATCATTCATTCATGTAAAAAAATTCAGTATTTTGTTGTTGGTTTGCAGTTGTTTTCCTTAAATATTGACTCCCGAAGAGCCCCTATTTGTATCCCAATTAATAGCAAGTCATCTAAGAATGGCAGAACAGGAGTGTGAAATTAATTTTGAGGAATCTCAAGGTTGCTAAATCAGAAAAGAAGACAGCCTCTGTTTATGTTTGATACTTATCTGCCTTGATCCTGGAGCTGCATCTGACCATAGCTATTTATCAGGTGTTGCCTACTGATTCTGTGGAATGAAATTAAGGGTCAAGTGATGGTAGTTTTCAAGTGTCTTTAAATAATGTTTTGACCCTCACAAGTGTCCGTCTTGCCCTGCAGGTAGCCCAGTATCTGCTGGACAAGAGCTCTGTTCTGGATGAAGAAAGCATGTACGAAGCCTCACTCAGAATTGAGCCCAAAGTGCCAAACTGATGGTGAAGCTCGTCCTCGTTGTTCCCTCTGTTAATATTACGCATCAGTTAACACACACACAGCCACTTTTGTATAGTTGTATTTGCTCTTCTGTACAGTAGATGTTAACAATTGTTTAAAGCATTAAAATGTACGAATTCTGTTTGTCGCCATGACGCCACCTGCTTGTGATTTTTATTTTTCTTCCTTAGGGATATTTTTTGGAGCATTATAACAGAGGTCACAGCAAGTTTTCGTGACCAATGACATTATTTTGCTTTGTCTCATGGTGTGTCAACTTTGCACTTTTGCAGCACTCGTGCCGTCTGCCAAACGTTTTCTTTGCTTGAGTTTTAAAACGATGTTTCTCTGCAACCAATGTAGCATTGTACAAAACAACTGCATCAAATCAGGTATAAGAGCAGAGAGAAATTGGTGGTGCATAAAAGTGACAAACAAGTTTGACATGCCGGTGACTGAAGCAGGAAGATGTGATCTGTCATTTAGGCTCAATGAAACCTTATTGCATTTGCTGACCACTACTTTCTGAAATGTATAAGACAACAGGGTGCACAGTTGAGCGTCAGGGTTCTTATCTGTTGTTTTTGTTGGTTTGTATTTAGTAATAACAGCCAACCTCGACGTCTGTTTTCCCATTCAGAATGTAGTACTGCATCTGGAGCATGCGCAGTGCCATCTTCTTTGTTTATGAATCGAACAATACAACGCCTTCTTTGTGCGTAGCGTACACACACACACTACATCGTCTTGCATCCACCTGCACAGACTATGATACTCTGTAACTCCAGTTATCACGACCTTTCTCAAATTTTTCACTAAGAATTTGGGCATTAAGTAAAGCTGTAACTAAGATATAAATGAATAAAATTGCTTTACTTCACAATATTTGGCCCTCAAAATGCATTGAAAATATTGGGGAACCCTGACCTCCTCTATGAAAACAGAACCCTGAGAGGAATGTCTGGAGAGTCAGTTGAGACTACAAGGAAAGAGCAAAACCAGAAGGCTTCCATTTTGTTTTTAGCCTCCTGTGTCATGAGCAATAGAGCGAGTGGTTATTTGATGCTGATCTTCTCAGGTGAATGCAATAAGCTTTCATTGGTCTCATATCAGCAGTTTTACTTTTTATGTGAAGGACGGGCCAGACAATGGGTCTGTTTTTTTTCCCTCGTTCTCCAGCCAACACTGAACATCGCTGCAAAGGTGTTATTGTAAGACTGTTGCTTACAGACTTAAAATCAGCTTTATTGATATTTTGGAAATATTGCACTGTTACATGATATTTCAGGAACCTTTTAATGCAATGCTATTCTAAAGAGCTTTGAAGTGGTCCTGGAGCCAACGTTGAGAGAAGAGGAGTGGCAAGTGAGTCAAACGCTGACTGCATGTGTTAAGTGTGTCGGACCCAAAACTAAACACGACTTCATCTGCTTACTTGTCAACCTGGCTCACTAGTTTAGCTTCTGATTCTCTGGGGGAAAAAAACTATTCCAGATCCTTCTGTTCCTCAATGTAAAGAAGGATGTTCTCATTTAAATTGAACCCAAATCTGATTGTCACACGAATTGCCCGCAGCCAAAAGTGAGATACTTTGTGGAGTAAAAGGTTGTTGCTCTTCTGTAATTAAAAGACAATCTGTCCTTTTTGCTGTTCCAGTGATTGTGGAACGTGACTGTATATCACTCTGTTATATGCATTGCTGTTTAACACTATTATGAAAAAAAAAAAAAAACTATGTGAATGACCTCTGCCTGCAGCATTCAAACACTATTTTTGTAGTAGTATACGAGAGTGACCTGCTCTTTATATGAACATGAGACAGTATTTTGTACCTTGTCGTCGGTTCACCTCACTGAGATGTGCTGTACGTTTTGTACATGCAGCCCTGCATTAATTCTCAATGTGGACGTGTAATCTTATACGCAAATTGTACTCCAAAGTTAAACAAACCGCTACGAAGGTGTGGTCTTGAAATCTAGAGATAGGAAACAACTTCAAAGTGTTCTGCATTTATACTGTAATCCTGTCTATAACCATTTCTGTTAGCAGGAATATAGTTATGTAGTGCTTATTCTGTGAATATTTGTATGTATTTTTACTATGTATGTACAGTACACTTTTGAAGCTCATGTGGCAGGCATGCAACACATCCACAGACACAATATTACTATATACTGTACACACTTATACATGCACATACTCTTATAAGGAATATAACAAATAAACATTTTTGCTGTTAGCAATACCCAGTCGTATGAAAATTATCTTTCAACCTTCATGTTTTCATTTCTTAAGAAGTATATTCCCAGTTTTGTTAATAAATAAAGAAAGAACGAAAGAAAAATAAAAGTATAACAATAAACAGAATAAATATGATGGTGATATTATATTAATAATAATAATAATAATAATAATAAAACATGTTTCCTGGTAACCTCTTGCAAATAAATCAATTTTATCTCAGGGGCATTTGGTCTCTAGTGTTTTTGTAGGTCATTGTCAGTTGTTCAATTTGTATGAGCTCAAAAATATTTATTTATTTCAATAGAAGGAGTCTTGAAATGATGCCTGTGATGTTTGTTAGTCACAGAACCCGTTTCAGCACAGTGTATTTATGTCATAATTCCTTATTTTAGTGTTAGTTCCTGCATGGATTACAAGTATTGAACATTATTTGTCGTATATATTTAGTCATATATACATGTTGTTGGTTTTTTTTAGTTTGAATCAGTGTATGATTCAACATAATTTAAAAAAACAATGTTGATTTAATCTTGTAATGTTTAAAATGGAAAACGGTAGAATAGGATTAAACGAAAGGTAGCGGAATATGAAAACAATTGATATTTGGTCGTGTAGTTACGTCTGAGATGACGGAATACTGCAGTTCCCAGAATGCACCGTTCTCTCGGAAGGGACCAATAAACTGTCAGTAGAGAATGGGCGCAAAATTCTGTCTCCCACTCACCCGATATGAGCTCAGCTGGGACCAAGACCAAGCTGGAACCTGCTCTAACTACCACTATATTGACATAAATACTTTTGATTCGCAGTTCGGACCAAAGTCGACAGGCAGTTTCCGCTTGTTGTTTGGTGGTGTTGTCAATGCTAAAGGAGCCTAGCCGCCACAGCGTGAGCGACGCTCGGCAATGCTAGCTTGCTAACTGTGCTCAAAACAATGTCCTTTCTCCCACAAAATAACTTGGAGGAGCAGCTGGCCAGGCACAGCAATGCTGTCCCGAGCAAACGGTCTATGTCTAAACCCAAAACAGGGTAAGTCACTTTATTTAATTCGATAAACTTGCGAACAGCTACAGTCTACGTTATTTCCACTGAACGTGAATCACAGCTTGACTTGGAAAAGATAGCAAAGCAGCTCATTTGTTTATTCAGAAGTTGTTGTTCTTTATGATCTGGATAGACCTGTTTGTTCCTAGCTTGTTGGTTATTACGTGGATCATGTAAAGTGAAGCAATTTTATCATATCCCCAGTCCAGACTGACGTCTTTTTTTTTATTCTAGGGCTTTTTGCTTCAAAAAGAAATCCACTGTTACAAGCAAGTTGGATGTACCAAAGAAGGTAATTGGCTCAAATGTTTTGGAAAGCCGAAATGTAAATATCCACAATGTGGTGACCAAGTCTTCTTTGACATTCTCTAATAAGCTTGAAAGACCTAAAACTTCCAACATCAACAGCTTCTTCTCTGTTAATACAAAAGCCACTAGCTGTACTCCTGCAGCCCTGCCGTCACCTGCTGTGTCTGTACAGAAACATGACAATTCAAAAAACACCGTCTGCAACACAACCAGTCTCGATGCATCTCTGGGATTCCCCATGGACGACTGGGATGACTTGGATGATTTTGAACCCCCTGCCAAATCCAAAAATGACTCGTTCGGGTCCAACGGTTCTGGGAAGAGTGGCAAGCAACCACAATTTTCCATTGAAGAAAAATCAGAATCCAAAAAGGATGCTGACATCCCATCGACTGTTAACTCGATCAAGGATTCACCAGCATGCAGTCAAGAGGATTCCCCGGTTCGAAAGCCCAAAAGACGTCTTCCTGCTTACATGATGTCAGTTATGATTGACAGTGAAGATGAACTTGATGACATGCCGAAGCACCTTGAGGAAGAGACAGGTGACTCTCGTAAACGCATATGAAGTCTTTTAGAAATATGAAGTCTATTTTTATTCCAAACAGGTGATAAGAATAAATCGGTTGACCCAAATCCAATCGCTCTAGATGAAAATTCAGTACCTGATGACGACTTTGACTGTGTTCCTCCTTCTCCAATCCGTGACGAGAGCTTTCACAGCAGATCGGCTATTGAAAACAAGTATGTGTCAAACATAAATAAACATGTGCAAGCTTTGGTGTTGTAGCACTAGAGACTGAGAAACTGAGATGTTTTCCATCTTTATTTGTGTGAGCAGAAAAGCAACATCTGGAAGACGAGGAGATCTTTTGAAGTCAAAAGAACCAACCGTCGCTCCGCAAAATCCATCTGATCAACAACTGAAAAGCAATGCAAGTAGGTTTGCAGCGTTGAGTTAAATCTTACTTTTCTGGTGTTCTAATTGTTTTCCTGACCTGTTAGATGACCAACTTCTCAGCATCATGGAGTCAATATGCAGCCTGGTTGATTCCATCCCTGAACATGAGCTTATAGGTCTGACTTGTGGGAATGAACTTCTACTGAAGAGGGCACAAAGGTATATTTTAACCTTTTAATGCAATACATTTCATGATGTCTCATTGACAATGCTTGTCTTCCAGGAAGAGGATACTTGCGACTGGTAATTGTATCCCTCTCCGGGGGTCGCAGCAGCCGGACAGCACTGTGGTCTCTGATACCAGTTTTAAAGATAAATCTTCTTCCAGTTGTGAAACTTCCAATTTCAGTTCTTTGAGCTGCTACACGTCTGTAAAGGAACCTCAGTCGAAGCGGTCTTCAGTCATCACAGTGGACTATGACTCGGACCACTGTAATAGTCTCATCAGTGAAAATAATCTGCACTGTAACAAGAATAAGGACACATTTATGGATTACGAAACTGTCTGTGACTCTCCATCGGTGGGCACTCTTTCGAAACCTGCCGTATCTGAGAATCCAACCATCGACCTTGATGACCCAGATCTCTTCTTCTCACCCAAGAAAACGGAGACATGTAAAGCGAGCAAATCTAAGAGTCCACCACCAACTGAAGCTCCGGACGAATTTTTCATTGATGACTTTGACATCGATAACCTCAGTGACTCGGACATTCCTGACTATTTTGATGAACCGCAAAGCTCTTCGGCCTTTGCTGCCAAGACCAGCTCTGTGACTTCATCTATAAAAGAAGGGCCAAGCAAAACCTCCTGGGAGATGAAGCAAGCCACACCCATGTCCACCCCCAAACCTCCAAAAATCAACTCGCCTGGTGAGTTGTCTGACTGTGTAAGTTATTTAAATGTGTTTTTTTATGGCTGCACTTTATCAAGCAGTTGACACATACTGTCTTTTTACACCACACACTCGGTATACTAGTAGCGTACCATATGTAATGATGAATTATTTACGCCTAAGGCCCTTCAAATGGGGCCTTGGTGTTGTCAGTTTTGCTTGTAGTGATGCTTTGTTCTGCACATGCCTTGGCCCAACATTGTGCATTGCTGTATTAAAATCCTATGGCAAAGCAATTTAGATAATAATATTATGTGCAAATATTTTCAAAGGTTTTGTTTCATCTTAAACTATTTAAAATACTTTTTTTGTTCATGAAATATATCAGTTTGCAGTCTGTATTTTAATATGCATGTGTTAACATGTCCTTCACAGAACCCACGTTTAGAAACCCTGCTCACGATCGATTCAGGGGCTTCAACTTTCCACACTCTCAGGAGATGATGAAGATTTTCCACAAGCGTTTCGGTCTCCATCAATTCAGATTCAATCAGCTGGAGGCAATAAATGCAACAATACTGAAGGAGGATGCGTTTGTTCTGATGCCTACAGGTTTGTTTTTTTTAAGATGTTTGTCATGTGGACACAAGTTGTTAAACTGTCTTTGTGTGTTGTAGGAGGTGGGAAGAGTTTGTGCTACCAGCTTCCAGCCTGTGTGTCAACAGGAATCACCGTGGTGGTCTCACCTCTCAAGTCACTGATAGTGGACCAGATCCAGAAGCTCACCACTCTAGATGTATGTTTCTGCTGACCTGAGCTAATAAAGCAATGGCTTTCGCCACCTCAGTCCAACAAGACAATAATGTTTGACTGAGGAACGTCCTGATTTGAGATGGTCAATGCAGACATTTCATCTGTATGACAATAACAATGTTCAGGTCGATCAGTGTGTATTTTGTGGAAGACCATGCAGTGGTTTCTCTTTCTCTTTGCTGATCTGTTGTTGATTCTGTCCCTTCAGATCTCAGCCACGAGCCTTTCTGGTGACAAAAGTGACAGCGAAGCATCAAGAATATATATGCAGCTTTCCAGGAAAGACCCCGTCATCAAACTTCTCTACGTCACTCCAGAGAAGGTACCAGTTTTTTTTAGTTGTCTAGTTGCACACACGTTTGCAAAGACTGTTGAGAAGAAATGATTATAATCTCTCTTGTGCTGGTCACCACAGGTCAGTGCAAGTAACAAGCTGATCTCAGCCCTGCAAAACCTGTATGAGCGAAGCCTCTTGGCTAGATTCGTCATCGACGAGGCTCACTGTGTCAGTCAGGTGAGTTCCAGCCCTGAAAATCACCAGCTTTTATTGGAGTAATATGCATGTAAAGTGATGACATTCTTCCAGTGGGGGCATGACTTCCGCCCAGACTACAAGAAACTGCACGAGCTCAGGAGGAAGTTCCCCAACGTGCCGATGATGGCCCTAACTGCCACGGCCACGCCACGTGTGCAGAAGGACATCTTGAACCAACTCAACATGACTCGGCCTCAAGTGTATGTGCTCTGGCTGCTTGTTTTCGAGTTACCATTGTCAATAATCTTGATGTACTTTCAGATTTACCATGAGCTTCAACAGAACCAACCTGAAGTACGCAGTGTTACCAAAGAAACCTAAGAAGGTGGACGAAGACTGCATCAGCTGGATAAAGAAGCACTATCCACGTAATTCTATTTTTTCTTTTTAGTACATTCAGTATAAGTCTTTAGAGTTCTGAATGTTCATAATCTCATAATCATTTATGGGAACTCATGACAAAGTTTGTAAAACACAAGTTGTTGACTTTAGAGCCCTTAACAATAACCCCTAACCCGACCACATTGTATATTGTTAATAAGTCAACACTATTACTACAAATTTTGCTCATGGTTATGAACATTCAAAACATCTTCCATGAAGCCTTATACATGTGTTATCTTATGAATGTAGCAATAATGCATTATAGGTGAGACCTTACAGTGGAGTGTAACATTGAAAGGACAGTCGTCCTTTGGAATATTTTCCAGCGTATTGTTGGGCACTCATCTGATACGTCTGTCTGACAGATGGTTTATCAGAATATGCTCCTGCTAAAATCTGTTTTGTGTTGAAGGAGACTCCGGTATCGTCTACTGTCTTTCCCGGAACGACTGTGACGCCATGGCTGAGAGTCTGCAGAGGGCAGGGATTTTAGCTCTGTCATACCACGCTGGCCTGAGTGATGGCGACAGAGAGTACGTGCAGACCAAGTGGATCAATCAGGACGGCTGCCAGGTGAGGCCTTTTTTTTCACTGTTCTGTAAGATAATTGCGAAATTGGGACTATAGTGAGTTTAACTTCTGTTTCTCTTTTTTAAACACTTTTTTTTATTCAATTTGTTACTGCACCAGGCTGGATTCCATATGGTTTGTTTAAGCTTTAAATGGAAATTGTGATTTGTTTTTCATTTTCTCAGGTAATATGCGCCACGATAGCTTTCGGCATGGGCATCGACAAGCCCGACGTGCGGTACGTGATCCACGCCAGTCTCCCGAAATCAGTAGAAGGCTACTACCAGGAGTCAGGCAGGGCTGGCAGAGATGGAGAGATCTCCCAATGTGTCCTCTTCTACTCATACACTGACGTCCACCGCATCAAAAGACTCATCAACAGTAGGTTTGAATCTGGAGCCACGCTGCCCTTCTTCAGGACTCAAGTCGCTGCTTGTCTTCTTCAGTGGACCGAGAGGGAGACCGAAACACCAAAGCCACTCACGTCAACAATCTGCACAGTATGGTGCACTTCTGCGAGAACGTGATGGAGTGCAGGAGAATCCAGCTGCTGGCTTATTTCGGGGAGCTGAAATTTAACAAGTCCTTCTGCAAAGATCATCCTGATGTCAGCTGCGATAACTGCGCCAAACCCACTGTACGTTTCCCCTCACATTCTCCTTCATGAGTTTGAGGTCTGATTCCAGTTGTGTTCATTTTTGTGTTCAACGCTTGCAGCAATACAAAATGAGAGATGTAACGGATGACGTCAAGACGATTGTGAAGTTCGTTCAGGTGAACTGCGAGAAAGTGGGCACGAGATACGGCAGGACGGCACAACAGACCCGGCTGACACTGAACATGCTGGTGGAAATCTTCATAGGTGCGTCCCAAACAGTCCACGGGTGATGCATGAGTCAGCGCTGATTTTTGTTTGACGTTCCAGGTGCCAAGTCTGCCAAAGTGCAAACAGGAATGTTTGGGGTGGGTGGAGCCTACTCCAGGCACAATGCTGACCGCCTTTTCAAGAAGCTGGTTCTGGACCACATCCTCCAGGAGGACCTTTACATCACCAATGGTGGACAGGCTGTCTCGTATATCTCTGCAGGGCCGAAATCCATGAACGTCTTGTCTGGACACATGCAGGTAATCCGTGATGCTTCTTTCCTGGCTGCTGTTTGCCTGTATCAATCAGGATTGAAGCTAGATTCATCCCATTGTCGCCTGAACTTGATGCAGGTGGAGTTTTATGAGACGGAGAGCGCTTCCAGCATCAGGAAGCAGAAAGCCGCGGTGGCGCACAAGGTCTCCCAGAGAGACGAGATGGTTCAGAAATGTCTGACGGAGCTGACGGACCTGTGCAAGCAGCTGGGCAAAGCTTTTGGCATTCACTACTACAACATCTTCTCCACGGCCACCTTGAAGAAGATAGCTGGTAATGTCTAATCGCCAGCTGGAGCTATTGAGCCAGGTGTTCGACTAACTTTCCTCTGGAAACAGAGAAGCTCTCTTCTGACCCGGCCGTTCTGCTCCAAATCGACGGTGTGACTGAGGACAAGCTGGACAAGTATGGAGCTGAAGTGGTTCAGGTTCTCCAGAAGTACTCGGAGTGGCAGCTCCCAGGTAACTGAGCGTAAACATTTTTGAGCATAAGAGCGGTTTCACACTGCGGGTTCTGTCTCTGCGGGTGGCCTGAGTCCGATTCATCCCCTGCTGTGCAGCCTCACACCCTGGCCGTGTACCCTTTTTCCTCCTCAGCTGGGGGCACTCTGCCCAAGATAGCTGGTTGGTGACCCACAATGAACCTCCTTATTTCTCTGTCACTTCATAACAGCACGAACCGTCCTCACCTCAGATATGAACTGTTGACGGACCTCCGCCACGGCTGTAACAGAATGTGGCGTTTCACAGCTGAAACTAAACATGAAAGAGTCTTGTCATGTTTATTTTACAAGGAGATAGCAGAAACAAGCTGTGTAATACGGAGTGTCTTGACTAATCCATGCTGCTCTCACAACACCCTGAACACAGTGAGAGAGATTACTGACCATCAAGAAGGTTTTAGTCAGTGAAGTTCAGATCCTGACGTCAGAAATGATCAATGAATAGTCTGGTGATCTCCAGTAACTTGGGGAAAATAAGCATCTTTCCTCTTCGCTGTCCTCATGCAGACAGCTGCAGGATCACAGCAGTGAAAGCAGTTACTGTAGAGCGCAGCATCATTACTTTAAGCAAATCTGTCTGTCAATAAAATCAGATGTTTATCAGCCTAATAAAGGGAAAACACATGAGTTATAAAACATTTGCACACATCACAGGTCCCTGCCCTCCTCCACAGCACCAGTCTCTTGCAGCTGCCAGCTACACACCTCAGTGTTCTGGGAGTTTGAGAATATGTTTTTGATGTTGTGTGGCCAGACAGCGATTAGACCCTTTAATGTCCGGCATGTTTTGTGGAGTCTCGCTGTACATGTAGTTTCCGGCATCTAGCGCTGAGTCACCTGAGGTGAGAAGCTCACCCTCCGTGGAGAGTTTCCAGAGACAAAGTGCAGCGCTCGTGTTCACATCTCTGAATTCTGAGCCGAAGGCGTTTTGTCTCGAGACTGAACCCGCCGTGTGAAACAGACCTCACTGATACCTTCATTCCACCATTGTGACTCTCTAGTCGAGGAGCAGGCCGACAACTGCGACGACGGCTGGATCGACACTCGCCGCTCCACCATCGACTACGAAGACGACGAGGACGCAGAGTCTTCGACTTACTTCCGTAATCAATCTGCTCAGGGACAGAAGAGGAAGAAGGCGCCGTTCTTCAAGTATTCCAAGAAGAAAAAGGGCTACGGCGGCTCGGGCTCCTACAGCAAAGGGTTGGTATCAAAGGTGTCAGTGGCTGAGTGGAAATCCCACGCTCACATTCCACACTCTCTGTGTCGCAGTCGTGGCAACGGCGGCAACAAATCCTGGTCCAACTCGAGCGGTGGATCCAGACCGCAGTCTGCGGGTCGCGGGTCCCGAGGTGCAGCCGGAGACTCATCGACAGGAAGGAGGCCGGGGTTCTTGGCTGCGCCGACGCCGCAAAATAACCAGAGGCCCTTTCTGAAGCCCAGCTTCTCTCACCTGTGATGCAACACTTGTGACAACACTTTTCAATAATGTCTACTTCTTCATGTTTATATTGTACAAAAGCGTTTTCTACTGTTCTGGCCACCATCAGAAATTTAAATATTAAAGTCCTTTTATTAACATATCACTGCTCTTCTCTCTGCGTTTTAGGTAAATGCTGAGCTGCAGCTTTAGGGAAAGATTATGTCAGAGTGAATACAGAAGAGTACTGGAAAGGAAGGCTCTGCACTTGTGCTTCAAAGCAATGAATGACACGACTGTGTGAGTCAAAGAAAACGGCTGTGAAGATCATATTCTTCCTCTGTGGTTGAGATTGAGACATTATTTTTTATTTTTAGTATATAGAAATAAATCCACCAGACCGAGTTTGTCTCATAAACCTTGCTCTCTCAAAAGTAGAGACTCATAAAGACTCATACAACGAAGTTAGGACCCGTGAAATGACGTCAACCAGCACTAGATGGCAGTGTTTCGGCCTTTCCAACCAGCTGATAATACCCATCTCTTCATCCTGAGTCGTGAAACATTGTTGTGAGGGAAGTGGTTGGATAAAAGAAAAAGGCTTAGCCCTCAGATCGGACTGACAGCAGCTCATGTCCCTTGTTCACTTATCTGATATTATGATGAAGTGATTCTAGCAAAGGGCCACAGAGAACGTTGACTTGTTCCTCGCGTCTCTGTGTGTACTTGTTTGGGAGCCTGAAACGGACACAACTGTGCCGCTGCCAAGATGCTGCAGGTAGTTACTGATGAAGAACTGCCGCTCGTGTTCTGCATCTGCTGCCAGGCAACTAAAAACTTTGGACTGCAGCACCTGGATCGCTTGAGAGCTCCCTGCTGACCATAATTCTTCCAAAACAGCTTCAGGGCCAATTTAAAGTAAGAACCAAAAAGTGTGTCAGGCTGTTGCCATGGTGATTCCTGACCTCCATCTAGCGACAGGAAACCTTTTGTGAGTCATATTTGTTAAGTTCTTCGACGATGTCAGGGTTTTTTTTTCATTAGTTTCTCACTTAGGAAGAAAGATGTGTTTAAAAAAAACGAAGACAAGGTCTGGAAAGAAAAGAGATTTTATAAAACATCATGACTGAACACAGCCGTGAACGGCAGCGTTGCTCCGAACAGAAATGAGACATTTCAAATATCAAACATGAATCCTGCTTGTTGTTGGTTTTTATACACGTCACATATTCCAGCAGATTATTGCTTCTTGAGTTTCGGTTCCAAGACCAACAAACGCTACATGATGCTAGCGACAAAATAAAGACAAGTCAAGTTTGTGTCAGATGAAATATAAATAAGGACAAACAAATGAAATGATTCAAAAGTCACTTAGTTTCACTTTTGCTTGGCGTCGTGGACGACTGCGGAGCACCTCTACTCCATCACATCCCAGAAAAAACTAACAAACAGTCGTCTCACATGAGCTCCGTTTTATGTGTTGTTTTTTTTCTCAGCCACGCTACTACATTTGTGAGTTTGGATTTGGCTCGTGTTTTTGTTGTTTCTGCTCAAACAGTCAGACCTTGTTATTCTGAGCCTTTTTTAAGTCTGTTGTTGACAGTTTATTATTGTGAATTTAGTCATCTTATTTTAGTCACTTATCCATTTTTTGTCAGACACAGTTACAAAACTTATTTTCCTTATTTTCACTGACATTGTGAAAACTCACTGACTCACAAAATCCTGGTGGAAACCCTCTCATATATATATTGGTATATATATTGGTATATATATTGGTAAGACAGAAAAAGGAAGCATTTTGAGATTCACCTTGAACCCCACTTCATTTTTTGCACTTCATATCAGGTTAGCACAACTGTTAATGCCACAGTCAGGTCAAGCTAATGTATGATCTCTGTCTCAAAACCAACAAGCAATCATCCTTTATTCCCGTCATGATGGCAATGTTACGTCCATTTTTCCCCTCAGGCAAATGTAGCAGCGTGGACACTATTTTTTTTTTTTTTTTTTTTTTGAGCCGGAGACAGAAAAGAAAAACACCACAGATTTTCACCCATAAATCGACAGCTTCAAAGGTTGACGTTGAGTTTGGAGAATTGCTGAAGTCATTTGCATCGATTATCTTGTGTTTTCCATGCTACTTCTTCCTCTTAAAAAATGTAATTTCAATGACGTCTATTTGGCATAAATACACCGACTAAATGCATTTATACGAAGCGCATTTTTAATAACTCATCATTACAGAATAGAGATCGAAAAAGGTCGCTGCAGAAACGATTTCAAAAGACCAGCATCTCCAAACTCTCACACTGTCAAAGCGACATTTATTATTTGGTATTTGTATGTTTGACAAAATCCACCGTACAAATACGCTTAAAAAAAAAAGTGTGATCAGTTGAGACGATAAGTCCAATACTTTTTGACTCGACACGGCGCTAAAAAAAGTATAATTTAATCTTCGATAATAAAATAACATCTCAGTTCTGTTAAAATATACATGAACACCTGTCAATATATTAGGAAACCCACTACTATGTACAAAAGTACACTATTATTCTAATATGCTATTATACATGACGTTGATTTAAAATCAAAATAAATCTCTGTAGAAGGAAATAATTGAAATTCATTGAATTTCAATGTCATGATAAAATATATGGAGGGAAAACTGAATGGGGGAAATACACAGCATAAGATGGTGATGATGATTTACTTCTTTACATGTCTATCTACTGAACTACTCATTCATGAGTCCTTTATGAAATAAGCCTCTTTAACTTGCACCAGATACATTTCACCAAATCTGCCGTCGTAAAATAAAAAAAGGCGCTTGGTTGTTTTTCCGTGAGCCTTCAGGAACGGAGCAGATTTGATTCCAAATATCTTACTTTCACCGTCTTCCTTCACGTCACCATCAGCTCCGACCAAAATCCTTCTCCAACCTTCTTCAGAAACCGTTCGTCCGCTTGTGGTTCCACAAATTACAAAAGCAGCTAAGAATCTGAATGCTGGTGATAAACTCGCCTGTTGACACGTAGCATTCGCATCAGCGTCTTCCCGCTAAAAAGTGAGGCCGTATAAATGTTCCCGGAAAATTGTTGATTTGTAGTTTTGCATTTTGCACCCCATTTGCACCTCAAATAATTTTTATTTTTCTATTATAAAAATGATCATATTTTTGGATTATTTTTATAAACCAAAAATAGGTTTGACTCAATTTACCATTTTGTCATAAGGAAAAAAAAAACTCTTGTCTTTGAAATCTTCTACATAAAGTCGACTTTGACATGGTGAACATCAGTACATGTCATTGGTAACACTGGTTCAAGGGCTTCAGTGGCTGTTGAAGCTCGTAACACAAGACTTGTGACCAAAGTCTCACTTTTAGATACCTCACCGATGCCTTGACAACCTGATTCATAACCACTTGAGACTTGATGAAGGCTGTGAAAATGTTAAGTAGAACCCTGCTTCCATAGAAATTTAATAAATAAACAAAGGCAACACTCTTCAGGCAAAGTAAGAAAAACTTGTAGAAAAAACAAGACCTGTAATGGGTGGTGGTTTTGTTAAAAGTGTCCTGGGTTTTGAAAGAAAAAAGGGGGGAGAAAGAAAAAAGGGTGGAGGTGATGTGGGCGGGAACTTAACGCAAAGTGAAGGACATAAGAAGTTCCTGGGTCAGGATTACCAGGGCTGGTCCAAGCTGAGGGCCGGGATCAGGATTGGGACGGGGTTGACCTCCATCTCTGCAGAGTCCTAACAGTCGCCTCAGACCCCCGAAAGGGTTTTGGGTAACCCTACGAGTCCTCACTTGTTAATGAGCAACTCTCCCACCCAGCGGAGCTTGCAGGCAAACCACCGCCTGAGGGGACAAAAGTATTCGTGATGGAACTGCTGGAACTCCGGGGTCTGGCGGATGTCACGTAAAAATGTAATGTCGAGGTCTGACTCGGTGAGGATGATGAGGAGGAGGAGCAAAACAAAGAGGAGTCCGATGGTCACGAGGAGCAAACGCAGGACACTTAAGACAAACTTATTCACCTGTTCCACATCACTGAGGGCAGAGTCGCCCGATGCGTCGTCCTGTGTGGACCACGCATCTGCCCCGCTATCCCCCCTCTCATGTGACGGGGTCCCTGGTTCGGACTCCTTCTCCTCCTCGATGCTGCAGGGGGCCCCGTTGATTTGACGTGAGGCGGCCAGCTCCATGCTGTGCTCTGCCACCGGGGTGGGAAGGACACTGTCGGAAGGGCTGTAGGACTCATCGGAGATTACCGCCGTACCCTCGCTGGCGTCCGTGGCCTGGCTCCGGGAGCGCGGGATGAAGGATTCGCTGTGAGATACTGAGCGAACCGGTGTGGAGTGGGCGCTGTCACGCAACGACTCCAACCCTGGTGACGGGAAAAGACACAGTCGCGTGACTTCACTGCTCTGCGATTCCAATTCCCAATCAATTGAGCGCATCAACATGCCCAGCGTTCACCACAGCAGATCATTCTATGGGCTCTAGATCCCCATGACACATGATTATGACCCACAGGACTTGAAACGCCTACCACACCTGCCAAAGTCAATCACCCCTGAGGAATTGACCCTCCGAAAACTCAGGGCGAAACAATTTCTCTATGGGACAATGCCAACCTCAGCAGACATAAGCAATGATCCTTATCGGTTCCCTGGCACCTTGGACCAAGTTCCACTGTCAAAACCAGAAAATTGAGACACTGGAGCCAGAGAGCAGCAAGAACTGGACAACTAGAAAATCGCCTACCCAAGGCTCTTGGTCCCGGGGTCACCCAGACATTCATTTTGAGCTGCAGGGAAAACTGATTTTTGGGTGGAGTTGAAGTTGGATGGAGCCCTCAGGGCTGCCGAGCCCAGATGATCGATGGTTGTGTAGAGCGGTCCGCGTCTCCATGCTTACGAGATTCAAGTTGCTGACTGCTGCCTGCCAGCCAGATACTATTCCCACACTGTTTCGCTTAACTTTTGAGGCTAAAAATGTTGGTTTAAATGGCGAGATTGCCGATAATGTGTCTGCGACAGGGTGCCGCCATCTTTTTTATCCATAATCTTTAACATTTAAACATTGATACAAGTACTGAAACGATTGATCTCCATTTCTGACAAAGTTAAAGGACTTACATGCTCAAGTACGGACAATACTTTCCTTTAAGTTACAGTCTTGATTCATGCTAGATAGGCTAGTACAGAACCTATGAAGACCCCTATGACACTGTCCTCACACTGAAGCTGCAGGTGAGACAGTAAGCCACTTCAAAGAAAACATTAAGGTATCGAGTGTTGTCACTGAGGCCGACACATTCTCCACATGTCAACAGCCTCTCTTTTAGGGAAAACTAAGACGTCAGAGGAGAGGGATTCTTTTCTAAATCCAGTAGATACGCTGACATCATCAGCTGATCCTTAACATTGTTCACCAGTTCAGACGGATCATTGCCAAGCCAGAGTTGCCATACTAACTCCATTGGAAGATCTCAGTTGTGTTGCCTGAAATGCTCATTGCAAGTTGAAAAACCTCCAAAAGCTCTGCTCTGAGTCTCTGAAGGAAGGCTGAACTCAGACTTAATCCTATAAAATTGTGCCAACATGCAATAATGGCAAAACTATTTAAGTCATTCCATGTTAGCATGTTAGCATAAAAACAATAAGAGGGCCGCAGAGCTTCCCACAATGACACAAGCACCTTTGTTTTACCAAGCTAAAATAAACGTGTCCGTTTGACATATCCAGAACAAACCAAGTCGCCGCTGCTTCCTCGCTGCTTTACCTGGAGGGTTGCTGGGTTGAACACAAGGCAGTGGAGTCCCAGAAAGCGGGCTCCCACTGGCAGAGTCCGGTGGCCCAGTCAGAGCTGGGTACAGAGGCAGAACTCCCAGGGCCTTGCCCAGCATGCGAGGCCCCAGACTGAGCACGCGGACCTTCACATCCCGGTAGCAGTGGTTGATCATACGCAGATGGACGTTCACCCGCGTGGTGATGCGGATCAGACACTTCACCATGGTTCCTGCATGCGAGTGTTAATCCTCTCCAGTATGGTCCCAGAGTCCAGGCCACGGTCTCCTGCCAGTTGTTGGCTTGCTGTGTGAGGTTTCTGCTGCAGTGCAACGGAGGCCAGCAGTGGCCCCACCCTGCCCAGTGACATACATGGAGTAGAAGACTCGCGCTATTTTCGGCCGCAGTATTAATACCACGGCAAGACACGCAGTCAGCACACGCTGGGGGAGAAGATCTCCTCAAGAGACAACACAACCCTTCAAAGAGAGCAGCAGACCTGCTTTACACCTCCTGAGAAAATGTTTCCAAAGAGGCAAGAGTTCTGGTTTTTACTGGGGTCATCCTGAACTGCTCAGCTGCTGTGACCGGAGACCACCTGTTCTGGGACACGCGTCCCCAGCGAGTGAAGCGCGTGTCCTCAAACGCTTTGGAATGAGACCCTGAAAGCTAAAATGCTTCAGTCTGACACACATGTACTAGACTTCTGGGCCAAATAGGTCGAGTTACTCTGCCAGCATGAGCACAATAAAAGTGCCACCCAGAAAAACCATGTCCATGTGAGACTTATTCAACGCTGAAACTGACATTGTGCTTCACTTTACTTCCACGTTCAGTCGGCACACTTCCAGTATCGGCCTGCCACTCTTACCCTCCATGATAGAAATGTGCACAGCTCTCCGGCGTGTGCGCGGCACACTGCTGAGGCGAGGCCCGTGAGTGATGGACGGACAGCTCCTGCTGGGAACTAAACCAGATCTGCAGACGCAAATAGACATAAAGGTTTCATTTACACACACAAATACTCCAGCCATTTTTTATTGAATCCATGGAAGCGTGAAGCAGTCGTACCTGTGGATTTCTGGTGGCTCACGTTTGATTTTGGCACTTTGCTCCATCACCTCCTTGGCCACTCGCCCGCTGTTGGGGAGACAAACACGGGTCTCCAGTTAACATTCGTGAGCACTGAGCTTCCATTCATCCACTTCCTTCCGCTCGTCGTCTGGTCCTGGCTGCAGCGGCCGGGAAAGAAACCACTGACGTTCACTCCTCTACATGGAGAATACAGAGAAGTTTCCACCACAAGAAAAGCTGTACTGGCGTGTTCTCCGCTCCCGTATCGACATGTGTCACTTCCTTCGAGTCAATCGTGCCTTCCCGTTGACTTAACATCTGAATGACCTGCCATCGACACATGACTGGCAGTGGGCGCGAACATACTGTGAGACTTGCTTCGGACAAGACTCTTGTCTTTTGGCGCAGCTCTTTCTTCACCATCCACAGAGCGATTGAGTCCAAATGTTGATCTGATGCTTCCTGTCTAAGACCCTACGTTACTCAACTCCTCAATCCGAGGTCTCAACACCTGTCAGGTGATCCTCATCATAACTGCTCATAACTCATAACTGGATCTGCCCTCTCTGGGATCATGTTGGCTGAGAGCTGTGGGGACTGACACTCAGTCAACAGAGGTGAAAATGAAGATATTGCTCACACACTAAGCATTTTCACGTGTTTAAATGTCTATACATTTTCCCATCACTTTTGCTATTTTTGTTTGGGTGAATCTGAACTGTTCAGCCGTCCTGCCGCAGTGAAAACGTACTCTCCTGCCCTCGATCCTGTGAAGTGTGACTCATATCCTGGAGGAGAAAGCTGACATGAACGCACAGAAGGCCGAGTCCAGTGGGAGAGCCTGAACACACCTTCACCAGCGGGAAGTCATGTGAAGTGCCCTGACATCAGTCATCCGTGTCCTTTACCTGTATCTGAAGCGGCTGCCCTTGAAGAACAGGTTGCTGCTGGACACGGTGCGGACCTGACTGGACTTTTCGAGTCTGTCAGAAGAAAAACAGTCACATTTAATAAACATACAAGCTCCTCACGGCATTAGCTTGTCACCATAAATGTGTGTGTCACATGAATTATGAACCTCCTCTCTGTGTGTTACGGGGACCATATCATGCTGGTCTGCATTCACTATTCAATACATTTGTGTTGTCATTGTAAGTGAGACATTAATATTTGATTTAGCTGCAGGGCTCTGTGTGCCGCTGTGACAGGTTCTCCTTCCAACCTGAGCCATCGAGGGTTCGAATGGCGCTACAAACATGTTTGAACTTTCAGGTGCAGCGATGCTGCAGTGTGTTTCGTAGTGATGGAGTCGCGTGCGCTGAGCTCTCAGAGCAATCCCAGGCAAAAACGTCTGTCAACAGGACGCAACTGCTGGTTCCTTGTGAATGTCCTTGTGGATCACGGGGGCAGCTCCAAGAGAAACGTAAGTCTGTCTGCCGTGTGGGACCCAATCTTAACCTAGTTCATTTCACATTTTCAATTTTCTTTTCCATTCTAATTCAAATTAATTTCAAGGTATAATTTAGAAAAATTAAAAACAGTGGGTTTTCTTTATTTTTTATAAAAAGGTTTTTCAAATTCTCATACATGTCCACGTTATGTAAAGACATTAAACAACAATGAATGCAAAAACGTAAATGATATTACAGTGGTAGCTCGGTTCTCGACCACAATCCGTTCCAGACGGCCGCTCGAGAAGCGATTCGTTCCAAATCTGAATGGATTTCTCCCATTACAATGAATGGAGAAAGAAAGAATGCGTTCCAAGCCTTAAAATAGGCTTTTGTAGGAGTGAATGTAGAGTGTCTGCTGCAGGTGCGCTGTTCGTCTGCAGAGACATTTAATGTCCAGCAGGTGTCAGTATTCAGTGACACAGTGTGTTGATACTGTGTGTGTCGAGACGCTGGGCCTGAGAAGAGTCAGTGAGAGGTTTCTTCTTGCGGCAAACGTGAAAGGGAAAGGTGTGGTGTGACAATTGAAATGGGCGGGCGCCACTGTACCATTTTTCTTTTTAATCGGACGTATTCGTGTCTGTCGACCCACTAAGGTCAGATCTAATCCCTCCCCTCTTCACAACACCGTAGACTCAGTTGTGTTTCTATTAAGGTGATTTACAGTTGACTCCCATCTTTCACGTGGTCACGTCCTTCACGCGCGACCTCTGCTGGCTTATTTCACCCTTCACCAGCTCCTTCATGATTCACCACCACCTTCATCAGCGGTTCGTTCTACACTTCTAAAGACAGGAGGAGTCATAACTCATGGCAGAAGCGAGGAAGCTGTTTCTCAAGTGCAGCGACAGGAAGCTCAGGGAGGTCACGCTTTCTTCAGCAGCTCTGAAGGACGTCGGACAGCCACTCACTTATAGAAGGCCTGGTTCTCCACGCCGCACTTCCACAGGTGCTTGCAGGCTTCCGGCGTCGGCGCGAAATACGTCAAGATGATCTTCTTGTCCTGCACGTGGGGAGACAGGAACGCGCAGGACAATAAAACAAACCACCTCCACAGACGCCTCTCCGACACGTAACGGTCTCACCTCTCTCTGATTTGCATAAATGTGGAAGGTCTTCCCCTCGAACTTGAGCTTGGTCACTTCGTTCCTGCGGGGGCGAGGGAGCAGTTAAGATCACGGAGCAGAGGAGCCACAGCACGTTTAAATATTCATGGAGACCACTCGCAGATGACAGAAACAGCGCGGCTGCTCGATATTTGGCTGACAAAACAAACTATTTCCCCCCCAAGGACGTCGGGAAACAGGACCCATGGGGGGAAACAATTACTGCGTTAAGCGCAAATATAAAATCCTCAGCAGCAGCTTTTCATGGCAGGAAAGAGGCGGCTTCTTCTGCTCGGGACCAGTGTTCCCTCTAATGTTTCATGTGTCTGAGAGACACAAACTCTCTGAGTCAAATATATATATAAATATATATATATATATGTATATATATATATATATATATATATATATATATATATATATATCAAATGGCAGCTCTTCAATTACTGTTCGCCCCATTGTGTGTGTAGCGATTTGTTGAGTGTAGCGTCAATATTTTTGTGCACTGAGATCACATCAGCTGAGCGCAATTGCGCAAGCGCGCAGCTTAGAGGGAGCATTGCAGTCGGGACCATGTGTGTGGGTCAAGCTGGTGAAATTAATGAGCCATCTGTGCGACACAGGTAGCACCAGATGGATGAGCTTGGTGGTCCATGAGTGTTCCTCCAGCTGTGGAAGGCTGGCAGGAGGAGACGCTGCGGGTGCTTCCACTGGAGGACGCTGGGCTCTCACCATTTGAGGAAATGCACCCTCTTGTTTCCCTGGAGGACCACGAAGCCGAACGGCGTGAAGGCCAGGAAGGCAGGGTTGCCGGACACGTCCTGGGCACGAACACAGCAAAGTCACAAGAGGGCTCAACGATCAAAATTTTTTTCACATTTTAATATGAGTATGAAGGTCAAACTAGCATTATTATGAATTATTATCACTAAAATATCATCTCATCATCTCGGACTCTACTCATCCCCAGTATGCACGTGAACGTTGAACAATAGCTGCAATACTGTTTATTTGTTTATATATATATATATATATATATAAATAAAATTAATAATATAATAATTGTATTATTATTATTGTTGCTATTTATCTGATATTTATTTCTTTTGGACATATAGTTTTAGGAAACCGGAGGCCTCAGGCCGAAATTTCGTTGCCATAATACAGTGATATGTTTTGTGCAATGACAGTAAAGAAAGTCTGAGTCTAAAATACATGTGTATATAGTGGTTAGAGCTGCAGCCACGCAGGGAATAGGTCACGGCACTCTGATTTCTTCTCATAGTCCATCACTAATGAACTAACCGGGCAACATTTTTATGGTGGATGTCAATAAATACATCTTCTCCCACACACCTTGCACGGATGAGGATCAACACCATATGTCTCCAGCATCTGCGCCTTCTGCAGGAAGTTTCTCTCCGCGGTTTCAGGTGTTTGTCCGCTGGAGAGGAGACAGACGAGCTGTTACACAACACGCCCAAATAACTGCCGCTCCACGAGGTCAGGTGGATGTTTTTGCACCGGGTGAAACCACACCGTGCTGCCGGCTCTGACGGTGACCACAAGTGGGCGCTAGAGGCTCGCGCCGGACTCACACGGCAGACGCGAGTGATCGGGTTCCAGCTCCATTGTGTCTCGCTGAAGCTCAGTCACAGGCGCAGCGAGGGGTTTCAGCAGCTTCCGCGAACATTGGAGCGAAGCGTTAGAACGCGTTGGCATGTTTTACTGTCCGCTCAGGAGAAAGTGGCATTGTGAGTCGGTGATGCGGCTCAGCGGAATGACCAAAACAGTGGGGACGGAGTGTGTGTGTGGGACTGGTTTAGCAGCACTTGTGAGGACATTTCTCTGAAGACCTCGTGTTATTATTATTAGGTTGAAGTTAGGTTAAGAGTCCAGGTGAAGGTGAGCCATTTGTTTAGGTGGCTAGGTTTAGAGTGAGAGGCTGGGGAAAGGGTTATGTCAATAAGAGGACCCCACAAAGATAGTGGCATAGGTATGTGTGTGCTCAAGTGTATTACTGTGTAACGCAAATCAAAACAAATGAATTTTGGGGCCAAGGAAAAGATATTTTTGCTTTGCTCTTTTACATCTCCAGCATTACGGATTTCCCTATAAAAAAAACTAAACGATAAAAATGAAGTCTGGCATGTAAACTGCGTCCCACTGGCACCACATTTGCTGTTAATGCAGCAATTTGCGGTTCAAAATGAATTCAAGTCTGTGTTTCCGCGCAGAACTTGCTACTCCCAACAGCACAGATTCACAGTACGTATTGTTTGAACTGCTGCTGGTGGTCCATTGACGTGTGTGTTTGAAGAGCAACTCATATTTGTTCTCACATCAGCTCGGCTTTGTGTATGTCCGCAATCCTTCGCTCCAGCTTCTCGGAATGTTTGGGGAAAAACTGGAACTTGGAGCTGTAGCCTTCAGGATGCTTCCCCGGGTCGTAGTCCCCGATTTCAGCTGCGAGAACAAAAACATCAGGAATAACATGGTGGCAAACAGTTGCTTTGCAGCCGGCAGGATGAGGCAGAGAAAGACAGCGATGACCCCTTTCTCTCTGCTGACCAGGCAGCACATCTTTAATTCATGAGCCCCTCCTCCAGAGAAGCCGCTTCCCCAAAACACTCCTAGCACAGATGCTATCGCTGCCACAGCACCTCAGGAGTGTTGCTACATCTGTATCAGCCCATGATCAGACGCGAGATGATCACTTCAAAGTGGCAACATAAACGCTGATCTTCACGCTCAGAAGTGCATGAATGTTCCGCGTAAAGTTTCACTACAACCGCTGCAGGGAACAGAGAGGTTCTTGGACACATCAAACTGTATCACCACAATAAGATCAGAAGATATGAGTCGCACTGGACTGTAGGTCACTTTTTAAAAGGGGAATTTCATTGACAAAATCCACAGCAAGAAGCAGCAACACCGTGAAGGTCCGCTCACAAAGTAATGTGTAGTCATTGCTTCCGTCGTGACGTGGAACAGAGCGTAGCTAAGAAGCGAGACGACTGAGAAACAAGGAAGACAGGGTGGAGTTTTTGAGATTCCTGGCAAGGATTACAGTAAAAACAGTCACTTCAAGCTTGATCAGCTCATGCAGCTGGCGCAAGTACCGTACTCTATGGCGGCCTGAAGTGGACAAAAAGCACGTCTCACTATACCAGTCCTTCTCAAATAGTGGGGCGGGTTCCCCTGGGGGGTGTGGGGTGATGCCAGGGGGCACATGTCACCTTTATGCTGTACTAGAATAAAGTGTAAATGCACATCTACTCAGGATTTTTTTTTTGTATTTCAGGCAAATTGATGCACCTTAAGTCTTTTCTGTTACAGACAAGAACAATGTTATTCTTTATTGTAAGTTGATCTATATTACTTTATTTTTTTCTTTCCTTCAAATGTTAACAAGGATATAATGTTATGCAGAGGTGTACTTATAACAATTTTATAGACAAATGATCGCACCTGAGCATAAATCGCAAGACCAGTGAAGCTTTGGAAAAAAAACTTGAGAAAACACAGGATAACTGGTGATAGAATGAGCGAATGACCACTTGAGTTACCTTGAAGGATGTAGGCCGCTAGCATAGCCGCGTCCGAGGTTTTACAGAGGAGTCGCCCGTGATAGAGGTCTCGTTTGATTTGCAGGAAGACAAGATACCTAGAAGGAAGAAGATCAATGAGGGACACGTTTATGGACACGCCGGTGAAAATACTCACATAGTTAACACGTATTAGTGCTAATCTGCTGGAGCTAATAACACAAGCTAAACATTAGCATCTAGCAAAAACAAGAAAGACGGAGGGAAGCGAGTTTCCCACTGAAGCTAGTGATCTATTCTGTCAAATAAATAATAACTATATAATAACTATATATATGTGTGTGTGTGTGTGTGTGTGTTATAATTACACAGATTGGTTGCTTTGGAGAAGAAAAAATCTAATTTCGCAGACGCTCAGCCATGATTGGAACTGTAAGACGAACGCATTCATCTCCTTGCTAGTCTTGCCATCTTCATATAGTTTAATCTCAGAGTGATGCATAGATCAGGCTTCTATACATCTCTGTTGGGATTTATTCACACTGCGAAGTGGCGATGGAAAATACATTTCAAACAAAGCCGTTTCAAAAGAAAACATTGCACCGTCTGGTTCATGTTTAAACAGCCATTGTTTCCCCCCCCACAACTGCACACAGGCAGCTTATTTTGTGCTCCATGTTTACGTTAGCCGTCGCAGTAGCATTGCTAACAGAGACCAAAGCCTTAAAATAACGGATAAATTGCTTTAAGAATAGGATGAAAATGGCAATTTAAGATCTTTACATTTGACAACAAGATGTTTTAATTCAAAAATAACTCAAATTCCACGAAGCTGTTAGCATTAGCAGCCTTAGCATTAACAGCTGCTGAAATTGGTGCTGACGTACAACCACAACACTGATGTAAAATGAGCTACAAAGCTAGTAACCACCGCCATGTTCAAACCAGGTAGCGTCACTGCTAATACTCCAAATAACTTTAGGTAATGGAAAAAAACCACACCTAAACTAACTTGTCACTAACTTGTGTTAAATCAAACTGTTTAAATCAAATTTAACTCAGTAAAATTCGGTACTCATCTGAAATGCCAGCGCCCAGAAATAGCAACATAAATGCTATGTTAGCACTGAGCAGCTAACTAGCCAACACAAGATAGGGCGTGTTGTTTTTTTTTTTTTCACACTTGACATGTAAAAACAGGCAGAATAAAAGGGTGTGATTGATTATTGACCCTTTCCCCGTCTCACCACCATGTATCACTCACTCGTCCTCCCCCGAGCTTCAGCCTTTCATTTCCCTCCACTCTCAGTCAGCAGCCTTCGCCCCTCTCCTCCCCCCATCGCTGCTCATCTACGCGCTGCTCATTCCATCTCATTTCACTCGCAGGCAGACAGCGCTGCGCGCCCGCGTCTTGATCAGTCCATCATCGGTCAAACCTTCACGCCAATATTTGCTCTGCCCCGTTATTTGTTGTTTTCTCGCACCATAACACGCAGCATTTTTCGTAAAGGTGATTGAACTGCCACACGTTCCGCAATATACCAGTGAAATATAACACAACTGGACACTGTGAGCAGAATATTTATATAGACAGAGCCACTTTATCAGAGAACACCGCTCCTGCGACATACTTCTATATGCGTTTGTCACACTAAACTAAAGACCTTCCTTTAGATCAGACGAAAGCAAAGGGCCCAGGGGCCACATGTGGCCCTCTTGAGTAAAGCAGATACGTCGAAATGCTTCTGACAATCTTACGATGTACACTATCCATTATTCTAGTTTAAAACTAGTTTAACTATAAATATTACTCGTTAAAGGTATTTTTTTTTATTTTATTGTCTTCTGTTTCCTGTCCATAAAAATGAATTGAAATAAAATTTGATTTGAAATAAAGTTGCATTTTTATTTTTTTAAAATCTATTTCAAATTGTCTTTTTTTTTTTTTTACCAAACATCAAGGCTCTTTGTCTACATCCCTCCTTTTCTTTTAGCATGACGGCCCCATTATTTTTTTGGTCTTACAGACCAAAAATAACAATAAAAATTAAAAAATAAATAAAAATGAGTGTATTTTTGTCTTTTGATTGCCAAAAGCTATTAGCAGTAATATTGAAAACTAACATCAATGTTAATGTTTCAGAGAAAAACACTCATTTTAACAGTATTTTTGTCTGTAAAAATAAGTACATAAAATACATTGGAAAAAATACGATGAAATAAAATGGCTTCATAAGCATAATTGATCTTCAAATGATCTTCTAGTATTTATGATCCATATTGAGAATATAATGTATATAAACTGAAAAAATATACAATCCAATTCCTTTGTACCTTGTTTTGTAGTAAAATGTAATCGCTAGCTAGCAAGCAATGCTAGCGAGTGTCGCTAGCAAAACACTCGCACAGACTCCCCGCGAGTGGAGGTCTGTGCGAGTGTTTTATTATTGCTCAACTATTATTTTCTGGATATAATTCAATGATAGCATTTTTCAGCAACAATAGTAATGCACTCTGTGGGACAGCAGGTGGCAGTATCATTCCGGAACGCACTCTCACGAGGAAGAAGACACTTGCTCTTTACACACAGAGTGACCGATCCTTCAACAGGTTTTCTGGATCCGGATGGTAATCCAGACCTTCATCTTTCACCTGTCATTCTACTCCGAGTCTCCTCTGAGCTTCTAGCTCAACGGATGAAAATCATCTCAGCCCTTTGCATGTCTGCTCAAAGCCGCACCGTATGACTGAAGATGATCGGACGGAAGTCTCACCGAGTGATTTCTTCTTTGAGGGCAGCAGGATCTGGAGGGTAGAACTTGACCCTCAGACACATGGTGAACGGAGGCTGAGCTGAAGAACACAAGGTTTATTTCCTCACTGGTGTTTTCATCAGCAAGAAATAAGAGGCTTTCATTTGGAAACAATGAGAAAAAAAACATGAAAACTGAAGCTGTACTTACCTTTCATTTGCTTAGCGATAGATTTCGGGAACTCCAGCCAGTGCTGCAACACAAGAGACCATGCACGTGACGTCACAGCAGCAAGATCTTTTAAAGCAGCTTGAACAGACTCCACCGACGAGGATGGCCTCCAGCTCTCTACCCAGCCGGGCCACAGCAACCAACCCCAGAATATCTCCCAGTGTCGGAGCTAAGCTTCGCACTGATCTGTCAACATGTAAATACTTCATGATCCCAGCTCTGCAGCTACAGGCCTGCGAGCGAGCGCGGCGCCGCGGCCACCGTCTCGCTGAGACCAGAAGATGAATGAACAGAAATGAAAACACAACTTTTCACTCTGGTCACTCGGCGCTTCCGCAGCCGCGTGTAAAATCAGATACAATTTTAAAGCGTGTTCGGAGGAAGGCAACACATGAGTGTCACTTGATGGAACTGGTCATGAAGAGAGCGCACATGTCTTTCACCATCGAAAAACAAAGGATACAGACATGAATGCACAGACACAAATAAGTCAATCAATGGGACCTGCAGCAAATATTTTGAGAAGTTTTGTGTGACACAAACAGCTTCACCCAAATCAGCAGCCCAAAACAAAGTCTATTTTTTTTTATTTTTTTTATTTTTTAATGTATAAACTTTCAGTGATGGCATTGTGGTGCGTCACCACTATTTTATCTTTTGCATGATGTCACTTATGTCACAAAACAGCACACATAACAGTTTATTGTTTTGTTTTAACAATCACAATTTTAAATCATAACAATGCACCAAATTAAACATATTTTAAAATACAAAATATTAGAAATTAATATTCATTTTTAATAATATTTTCTATTTGAATACTTGCTACACAAATTGCAGATAAATACTGTATTTCAATACAATATTTATTATTATTATATGGATGGGATTTTGGTTAATGAATTTGACTAAAATAATTCACCGGTTTATCAGATGTTCTATGATTCTGCTTTTGTTTTTGTAGTACAATGAGCACTCAGAATGAAGAGTGACAGTAATAACTTTTAATCTATATTACAATAAATGGTTATAAACCTTAACAATATTTTTTTTCAGCAATTTGGGGGAGTCCAAAAAAAAGGAATAAACTCCATGTCATGTTATTCATATTAGTAGGTGTTCCTAATTTTTCATTCTAATTGTATTTTTAAAATATATATTTTTATATTTATATGTTAAACAAAACATTTTCATTTAACGGAAAAAAATATATACAATAATAAATATTGAATAAATAACAAATGTAATATAATGATTTTAAATGTTCTTTTTTAACATGGCCGTCCACTTATGTGATAAACATTTATTATTTTTGCAGTTCTAAGACTTTATAGCATCTTTTTAGTCGCCACTGACTAAAGTTAACTGGGAATATTGTATTCATTGGAGTGGAACAGTTTCCTGTTGCCGCTTTTGCTTGCCATGTCCAAGTTAGAGAGGGAAAATGCAGTGTCATGGTTAGAAGATTTGATCACAACTACCCTCGATCAACTCTTGAACAACGCTTGAAATTGTCCTAAATCTCACCCTCTGTTTATCCGGGTCCACAAATCTGATGCCGAAATAGTCTTTCTCCAGCAGGTTGAGGTGGTGGCAGATGAGGTCGAACAGGTACTGGCCCTTGGCGTCGCGCTGCAGACAGGAGGACACGATGAGCACAAACAAACAAAGCCAAAACAATATAGAAGCAAGAGTCACGGCCAGAGAGGCGGCTTAATTCCTGCTTGCAGTTTGAGCCTGATATTTGCTTAAGCCTGACAGAGATTCATCCTGCATTAAACACACTGCCCGGGTCTTATGGCATCTCCGGATAAACCTCATCCACGGAGGGAAGAGGAGGATGGATTAAATATGACGAAAGCTCACTGGTGGTTTTTCTAATACTGTCTCTTGAGGTTTCCATTCTGAGGTTCGGAATAGAGACGCGACCTGGCGCTCAGCGCGGCACATTCCCCGCAACCAACCTCAGCCGTGTCATCAGACGTGGAGAGGGTTTTTGTGTGGATGTCCTGACGCAGAAGCAGAAGATTCAGAGGAGTATTATCCCGCGAGGCTGCTGCCAAATGTTGGGCTCCGAGTTTAGCCCAGCGCCAGAGGAGGTCATTTGCATAAGTGGGTTTGGAAGCAAACTGATGATGAAGACACGTGTAACTGACTTGAGATACTTCTGAAGCCAAGTATGCGCAATTTTGTTTTTCCATGTTCGCTGAGGATCAGCTCCTCTAATTCCAAGGCCATGGTGAACAGGGCTATCCAGGTCCCAAAACCACCCAGGTGGAGGATCTTGTTCACAAGCAACGTTCCCTCTCACTTAAGTCTCTGAGCGGTCACAATAGTGTTTATTTATTTATTTACAATTTGTGTAATCCACATTGAGGAATTACATGACATTTTATATATATATAGTTCACAAGTAGAACCTGAAATAGCAGGAATAAGTAGTCGTAAAATTAGCTTCCTGTACAGCCTTGTCAAAAGCAGGGTCACAGCTAACTTAGCATGGGTGCTAATACGTTTGAGGAACAACAAAGTATGCTAGGTGGCAGCAGGTTAGCTCACTGAGAAGCAACAAAAACTCAATGTGTAGTAGGAGGCTGTGGGTTTGAATGTGAAATTGCTGTAGAAATACTGGGAACAAACTTTTATTTTCAAACAGGAATCAAACAGCAACTAATTCAATTGCATAACCGCAGCGTCTTGAGCTGCTCACGCTGTTAGCAGCTGCTGCTAGTTATGACAAAGCTAACACAGAACTACAAACTATGACGGCCAATAAATAAATACATCATTTTTTAAATTTTGTGGAAAAAAGCTGCAATTTCAGCATATGTATACAGTAGATTTATTTATTTACAGTTATATTATTTATCATCCCTGCTAGCTAAATCCTCAGATACACCCTGAATCCTCGCGAGCTAACATTGGTGTCCAAGTCATTTTGGAAAAAGTCCCAGCCGAATGACTTGTAATACTTTTTTCTTGGCACACATGAGCACAACATAACAAGGATGTGATGCCAATGCACTGCTTAAAAAAGACACATATATTTGTATCTGCTCTGAGGATTCTCTGCTGCCAAAACATGTAAACATGGTTGTCAGATGCTGTTTTGGTGCGCGCAACCGTAGCAAGCAAAGAGAAAAATGTTCTTCAGTAGCTACACAGAGCTTCTATATCTGTTATCTGCTCGCAAACAAAGGCACAAATGCGTGGCTCTGCATGAGCAGAAATGGACCTCACTAACAAAATAAAAGCCTCTGCGGAAAATAAAATCCGCCTGCCACAACTGTCTTAATGGCACATCAGATTTAAAATTTCTGGAAGAACAATGATGGCAGCAAAACAAAATGACTGTCAATATTTAACAAAAATATAAAATACTTTGTAATGCAAAGACAAAGTGTATCTAAGGCTGGTTCCAGCTTAACACGCACTGTTGTGGCTCTCACATTAGTGCACGTGAAGCCTCGTGTTAAACATCAACCACAGTGCAACACTTCCAGGCCTCATTATGACTCATGAGGAGGGAAGCGCGGGTCAAGGTCGAACAGCCGACACCGTCTCCGCTGGCTCCTCAGCGTAATGACTGAAGTCTCTGCGGCAGCTCTCTCCTTCATGTTGTTACCGCGGCTGCAGATAACAGCCACTTCATTTAAAAGGCCTGTCGATGTGGCTTGTTGTTTCACCGCAGAAACGCTGAGTGACCAAATGACAGCTGACCTTTCTGTGGGAGACTGAGGGGCTTCACAGGCCCCCGCTGCCATCAGTCTTTGTAAGACAAGACAAGACACACACGCCTGTCCAGTTGTTGGAGGTGGCTTGGAGGACGTGTCTACCGAACTGGGCTGTCAGAGGGGGGTGAGGCCTATAGGTTTAGCACAAATGTGTAGCATGAAAGTAGGTTCTTTAAAAAAATCCCATGCGCCTTGTTTCTCACGTGAGTTGTCCAAGGTCTACCTCAGGACAAGAGCAGAACATCTCACCAGGGAGTCATGGAAGGACGATGCTCCAACCAGCTCAACTCAGCGGCTACATGTCGAGGCCAGGCCAGATGGCCTAGTTAAGACCTGGGCAAAGTGTGGCCCGGGGGCCGTATGCAGCCCTTTGCTTGTGTTTTTGCGGCCCGCATGGGGTCAGGCTAAAACTATACAACTTGTAAGGAGTCATTTTCTGTCATTTTTTAAATCATGTTTAATCTGTTTTAGCCAGTACTGGTTCAACAATAAATACAACACATTCACGACTAAATTTTAAATTCTTCTTTTCGTTTGTCATTACGGTATTTTCCTCAAAATTCGCTGAAAGAAAATTCAGAATATATTTTGAAATGAATGCCTTTTTGTCTTTGATGTTTGGTCTTTAGTTTTATTATGATTTCTATTCAAATGATGCATGTGAAATCATTTTTATATATTGGTTTCATGTTGTAATTTAACGCTTGCTTCCACTGAACCTTTTATGGTTCAATTTCGTCCTGGTTACTGAAGATTTTTTTCTGTCACGTTCCGTAGTCAGCGCCGCCTTCTTTTGGCATGAAGGCCCCTCACAAGAGTCACAATTTATAATGTGGCCCTGCCCACCTCTGACCAAGCTTCTCACACAAACGGTAGCTGCCGTGTGACCACATGTGAGGCTAGAAACAGGAGTCAGAGTTAAGAGCTGAGACCACCTATCCTGAGTCAGGGTCAAGACAAGGGCATGCCAAGACTGAGAGAAGACCAAGAGCCAGGAGGGCCCCATGCCAAGTCCAAGACCAAACTGAAGAGAGGCAGGTAGACAGGTAGAGACAGAGATAAAACCATGTTCTTGAAACTGTGGTTGTGAGACCAAGACCACTCTCGAGTACTCCAACACTAACAGCATGCCTGAGTTGAGATCACAGCTGGGTTAAGAAGCAAATCGATGAATGGATCTGATGATTTTTTTCCCGTGCGTGGCCCTGTATTGACTTAAAAAATGCAAAACCTAATGTCTTTCTCTACAGGGACTAGAACGGCCTGTAGTTTGAACCAGAATGAACATCAGTATTGTAGAATATATATATATATATATATATATATATATATATATATATATATATATATATATATATATATATATATATATATATATATATACACACACACACATATATATATATATATACATATATATATATATATATATATATATATATATATATATATATAGACATATAGCTAAATTTTTTCTCCAAATATTGTCCTTTGTGAGTCAAACAACAGAGCTCAACTTGTCTTTGGCTTCAGTGTTGTTACAATTTTACCGACGTCTGTACCAGAGAGAGCAAACGCTGGTGACAATTATAAGACTGTGCTGAGGACACAGTCGGAAAAAGACATCTGTTCTTTTGTTATAAGGGAAGCTTTAGCTATTAGCATTCAGCAGCAACCTCAGTGCCCTCCTTCCCCCCTCCCTCTCTCTTGTTACCCCAGAGACCCCGGCACATTCAGCGGCCCACAGCTGCTGCTTTCCCCCCGCTGCTCTGCTCCATCACAAGACCGTGATGATGGCAGGGGAAACAAAAGCATTTTCCAAAAAATACTTATCAGACTAATTAATATTTTCCTGGACAAAACAAGCGGCACAACAAAACTCTCCAGGAGTTCGGACGCACAAACATTATCAGCACTCAGAGAGCGCAGACCCGCACCAAGCAGCTCAGCTGAGAGTCTACATCATTAATGTTACCAATATAATTCAATACCTTTTATAGGATTTGAAATATAACTGGTTGCAGTGAGCTCAACAAGGCTGCAGGTGGCAGCATTCCACAGCTCACTCGCACAACACACACAGAAGGAGCGCAAAAGACTAAAACCCAATCAGCTCTAATAGTTCTGGGCTTATTCAGGAGGGCAAATTGAAATTCAACAGTGCGGTCTCTTGGGTCCAGGAAGCCACAGTGACGGCTCTTCGGTTGAAGGAGCAGCAGCTCGGAGAATCTAAGGAGGAAAAAAATCACCTTCATCTTCATGTTTTGACACCCAGCACCTGCAGTCCATAGTAGAGTGTTTATCCTGCAGATTTGTTTCCTCTCCAGAAGCACTCGTCCTCTGACGCCGACACAGCAAAGGCACCGTCTCAAATGTCTCACGTGCACGACTGCATTAAAATCATCGGCAGTTTCCAAGTTTTCCCCAAAATGCACAGCCTGTGTTATCATATCTGAGCAGCAGGAAACAGTCACGACACAGGCTGCGGCACAGCATCTTCACAGACACACCGCATCACCTTCGCCTCACAGCGGTCTGTAAAGGTCACGCAGAGGTCATCAAAAGCTTTTCCTGAAAAGGTGTTTTTTTTATTCAAGTGTACATATATTTTTGAATTACCCACTCATTCTGAAATGATTTTTTGCCCATGCATGGCCCTGTACTGACTTATAAAATCAAGAACCTAATGTCTTTTTCTACTGAGACTAGAACGGCCTGTAGTTTGAACCAGAATCTAAACATCAATATTATAGAATATACAACAAAAGATATAGAATATAAATATAGAAGGTTGTTCTGCTAGTTACAGCGTCACTTCTCTGAGAATCTCCTCCATATTTGAGCAAAAATGTAGCCCAAACCTACTAAAAATCTGATTGAATTTTAAATACGCCCCATCGTTCCTTCACCTCACAGCGGTCTGTAAAGGTCACGAAAAACTTTTCTTGCAAAAAGTGATGTTGATGATGTCTATACATATTTTTTAATTATTCACTCATTCATCATCATGAACATTCAAAAAGGACCCAAGTAAAGTCAAAATTAGTGAAAGTCAGGCCTCTATTTATGAGGCCTTCATGAGCTCAGAGCAAAACTTAAGATTATTTTATCATACCTCATTAATCGAAGTATAACTCGTGTTATTTTTAAGGTCTTTACCTCATTTTTTCTAAGCATTTGTCTGCTTTAAAAACATCCTTCCAATATTTCTGATTTATATTGACTATCTTTAAATGAAATGTATATTACATTAAATAATATTACATTTTTTTACCTATTATCATATTATAGTTACACATATTTTAAGTGAAAAATAAAAGTAAAATTTAAGACTTTTTCTTCTGTTCTTATATCCTTTGGTTTATCAAACTGCCCACCCCTGCTGTAAATCCATGCTCTGGAGCAATTCCATCTTCTCTCTCATCATTCTAGAAGATTATACTAGAGACTCAGTTTTGCTTGAGCCTGACTCCAAGGAGCTGTCGATCGCTCACTCCCATATAAGCCAGTAAAACGGCCACTTAGCTAACAATTAATCATTCAAATGTTCTCCGTGTCTCGGCAGCAGTGCAGCACATGAATAAAAGATCTTGTCGCAGGAGTAAAAAACACCAAAATGTTAAAAGGCGTCGTGCACCTGCAGCCCAGAGGAGACTTCCTCCATCACATAAACCTTTTTATTTTATTTCTCCGGAGAGATTGCTGTGGTTGAACATGCCAGCACGAGTCAGGATCCCGACGGCCGAGAAGGTCAACCCCTCTACCACTCACCGTTAATGGCTACGACTCTTATAATGGGCCATAAAATTCATGAGTGTTCTTTTCGAGTGACGAAGAGCCTGTAATCTCCCACATCATCCCGCCGTCGCACTAACCACTTGGCTTTAATCGCACTGCAGCTGCAGAGTTACACATTAGTTAGTCAGGGAGCGGATCAGCTTTCAGAGGAACGTTGCGTGGATGGATGGAGTCAAGCCGCTAGAAGGTGCAACTGACATGGGCAGCATATATTTCATTGAATGAATGAAAGACTAGAAAGCAGAGGAGCGATACAGGATAAGAAAACATGAAGTACTGTGGCTGCAGTGCCACAGGGAGAGGAAACGTGGCGGCAAATCGCAGACATCCACTGGCAGGAAATCATTCAAACTAAATTGACCACCAGGAAAGAAAGCCTTTTTAGTGCCAAGCAAACTTTCATTCCTGAGCAGAACGGCGGCTATTATCGACTATTAAATGGGTCGCTCGCGGCTTTATGCCTCGACGAGTTGTGATATCATCGCTCTGTTCTCCGCATGTTCGCAGTAGAAGGAGAAATGGAAAAATATCATAAAACGCACCGCTGAAGCCACATTTTGTGCGATGGAAATTGAAACATGGAATTACAACATAACATTACAATCAGACATGTTGACTTGTTCATCAACCTGTGCACACCAGAAGCTGACTAGGTGTCGTATCAGCAGGGCAGCTGGTGACTAGGCAGCATGAGAACATTTCACAACAGATACATCAAAGACCTAAATGGCAAGCTACAAGTGGATTCGCCTTCCAAACCTCTTTTTGAGAAATTAAAAGTTTAAAAACAATACTTACCTATACCGTAAATTCTGGACTAAATTCTGGAGTGCTGCAGAATATTAGCCACACCCACCAAATCTAAGATGGAAAATAGATGTGGTTCATCCATAAGACGCAGCGGTCTATAAGCCGTGAGTGCAGTGGTGCTGTCTGCACTGTAGTAAGATTAAAAATGCATGAGGATCACATCTAAACTAGTTTTGAAAACGGGCTCCAGCATGGAGACTGACTCATGAAACAAACTGGGCAACGTTCTGAACTGGAATCATCCACTCCTCACATCTTTTATTGACATTAAAGCGCTCAAAATGCGCTATTCTCCCCTGCATGCGTGAAGTTCTGACACCACAGCCGGTCTCAGCTGCTGCTTCTCGTCTCTGGTCCTCCAGGAGATGGGTGGAGCTACGGACATGCGGGTGAAAACAGTGCATTTTGAGTGCTTTAAGGTCAATAAAACGCCTGTGATTGCCTCGGTTTGATGTGACAAGACTCAATATTTTTAGCCAGTAAAAATCCACATATTTGCTGCATCATTGTATAAGTCACAGGGTTCAAACTGCGAGAAAAAAGTAGCGACTTACAGCCCAGAAATTACAGTGTTCACAATCATTTACATTTCTTTTCATTGTTTATTACTATATGCAGCACTATAGTCAGACATGTTGCATGTTCATCAACCCATACACACCATATCACTGCTCATTACAACCAGGGATCCTTAAAGGGCCGGTTTTGGTCCAACCCAACTAGCACACAAAGCTTCACCAGTCAGGTCTCTGAAGACAGTATATCAGTCTGGCGCTCGGTCGGAACAAAAACCTGCACCACTCCGAACCTTTGTGGCCTGAGTTGGAGACCCCAGCTTGAAAAAAAAAGTTATTGGTTAGGTTATTACTGCGTCATAACACTGTCCAGACGAGATCAGAATGATGATGTCTGAATGAAAATAACAGCGGTTTTGTTCTGAGAACCAAGTGGCTCCCGTCAGAGAGAGACGGCCACTTTGATATTCGACTGTTGCTCCATAGCTGCAGTCCAGCGAGCTCATTCACTGACATGCAGCCTGGAGCGGTTGGAGGAGACAGCGCATTAATGCATAATGACAGAAAACCTCCACAGCGATTAGAACACTTCGCCCCGGCCACGTCTTCACATCAATCACACAAACACCACGAACGAGGAACAACAAAGTCGTCAAAGTGTCAGGTCGCCTCTGGAAACGGCTCAGCCATCGATGTCATTTCCTCTCGACCAATAACAATGGAAAGTGCATCTGTGTCAGGCAGATTACAGTGTTTGCAGTAGAGATTATACGGAGACAAAGAAATGGGCAGAAGAGCCGTGAGTAAAGTGTTGATCATCGCTTCTGAAGCTTCGAGCAGTTCAGGTCAGAATGAACGGCCTTCTCCTACCAGGAACCAAAGTCAATTACTGTGTGGACGCAATGAGAGAAGACACCAGTTCCTTTCCAAGAGGTCACAAAAGTAGCTCCACCATGACCCTTGAGGACAGTCCCCATTAAAGCTGACACCTTGGAGGAGAGCAGGTTACAGATTCATATGTGCTTTTAAAAAACTGATTTGATATGTTTATGTTCTCGAACAGAAACTCTGTTCGCTCTATTTATTCCATTATTCCAGAATGCTTTATCTCAGGTGTTTCCCCACCAGGGGCCACCCAACCTGGGCCCACCATTGGGTCGGGTGGCCTTGCTTTTCACTTGCACACCAGATCTGACTTGAGTCATGGGCGGTCCCTTACCAGCGCTTCCACATGTCCTCTCAAACACGTGTAGGTGGGAGCGTGTATTTCAAAACCTCATGGATGATGTGTGTGAAAGGTGCAATATAAATGAACGTACATTCATTCATTCATTCATTCATGCCTGAGCGCTCTAAACCGTGTTCAGCTACTCCCTCTGTGTGCGCAATTCTCCCCACAAAATGTGTGACAAATACCCACAAACACCGAATTAGCAGCACAATTGGTGTCAAGCTAAGGATTAGCATATAAACAATGCTTCATTTTATGGCATTTTCACAGCCCCAGCGGCGCTGCTCGATCACCCTCAGCCTCGTCGGGCGGGAACTTGTTCTCATGAACCTCAGCAGCTGCGTTGACATCATGGCACCTAAGTTTAGCCAGTCACACTCGTAGCGTTTAGCACGTTATTAGCGACATTAGCGACTACAATGCTGCAGAGACAGCTCGCGATTTAAAGCTTCCTGAGAAGCGTAGCATGTGGTGAGAGTCTGTGATCGCACCTGTATCATCTATGATTTAACTCCTGTATTATGAATCAGCTCCTCCAGCAAGTGAGGTGTCAAACTGGAGGTGTAGGGTTGAGTTCTCTATGAGCCAGGCGTTGTGTGTCCGAAGACTTTAGTGCGACAATGAGCTAATGATCTTAGAGTGAGGGAGAGGCAAGAAACAGTGGAGCAGGATTACAAAATGTCCACGGGAGGGAGACCCTTCAGCTGCTCACAGGGTGACACGCTTGAGTCTCATTTTTGGACAGGTGTTACTCACTAAACACAATGGTGCTGCTGACTCTTGCTTCCTTTATTGTATTTGCATCACAGTTCTTGTCCTAGATATTTAACATTTCATGTCAAACTAACTGCAATGTTTCATTTCCCGTCTCCTTTATTAGTAGCACAGCTACTTCCTGCTGTGGTTTAATGTAACTGTGATGTAACTGTTTCCACCCATTGCTATTTGGTGTCACAGTTCAGTCCAGTTCCCACTGTTTCTGTCACTTTAAACATTGTTTTTTGCTATCATATCTGAGCTGCTAAAAGGCAAAGCTTCGTCCTGACCTTCACCTGTGGTCATGAGCTTTGGGTGACGGACAGGAGATTTTGGATACAAGCAGCTGAAATGAGTTTCCTTCATGGGTGGCAGGCTTCTCCCTTAGAGATGGGGGCAAGAGTTCTGTCACTCGGGAGAAATTCGGAGTAGAGCTGCAGCTCCTCCATGTTGAAAGGAAAGAAAGTTTATTGTCTGTTGTTAATGTCCTGCTGGTGACAACCACCGCCACTCTCACAAGTCCCGTATTGCACTGCAATAGATCCACAGAGGTTACAAAGCAACTGTGTGTAGCTCCGGGTGGAGAAGAAAGTGTAGTCATAGCCTTCCCAGGCATCAGTCTCCTACATAAGCCCGGACCTACGAGGTGCAGTTGTAGTGTTTGGCTCAGCCATGGATGTGAAAATCCCTGGAAGCCGCTCTGGTTTGGAGCCAAACATCCTCCTTCTTGACTGCTCACTGATGAGCTGTCACTGCCTCCGGCTCATTTACACTTGGAATGAGACATTCAGCTTTTTCCCAGCGACAATTCCGAGCGTCGGCTCTACTCATTAATATCAATATAAAGACACTCTCTGCTGATAAACTGTATATATTTCTATCTTCAGAAATGAGGGTGATTTCTCACCAAACACAGGACACCACTGAACAGTAAAAACTAATTCAGCTTCTTATTTATTTACAGATACATTTCTACTAAACACCAGACCACAGCTGCCGGCGTTCAGGATGTTGGGTTGACATCATTTGCTAAGTGAAAGCAACTGGTAGAACCCCAGAGAATCAAGAGCACACTATCAGACAGGCACTCAGAGAGTGTATACCTCCGCCACGGTGCCCATGTGACTGCATAGAACACGATATATGATCATTGAAACTACTTCCTTGACTGTCCAATTGTGCTCACACATACAAGAACCTTTCCTTTGTTGTCTCACAGCAGAAATGAAGCAAAACCCAGGGGTGAAAACTGCACTGTAATTCAATTTCAGGGTTTCCGCAACGTGCAAAGAAGCATGTAAATCGGTAAAAATCAGTAAAATTATCTCTTTTTCAAGATGACATCTCACGTGCTCAAACGCATTGAAACAAAGTGAAAACAACACATAACACATCATGGAGGTGGACATGAACACCATGGTTTTCGCCGTGTTATTTGCGGAAAAAATCCCGAAAGAAACCTTGTAATGATTGAAGTCTGTTTCTCGTGGAACTCAAGTTGCGCATTGCGACCGGACACGTGAAGAGACAGACCGCAGGTAATTGCTGAGAGATATACTTCTCATGATTGAAAACTAGCATTTTCATTGTCACCATTTCAGTAAAAGTCAAAACTTTCCCAGCTGCTTCCTTGTTTCACTATCGCTTCTTGATAGGCTGCGTTCCGTTCCATGTTTTTGTAGGGCGTAAGGGGAGTCTGCCACGGTTTCAAAACACTCATGGCGGACACCATAAGTATGATAGCAAACAAGTCACCGACTATCTCAACGGCTAGTCAACTACTCCACAAATGAGGCGAACAGATTGACAAGCATACCGTCACGTTTTGTCGCGCTGTAAATAGCTATTAAAACCCCCAAAAAACACTTGCAAAATTACGTTTTGGGGCCCTAGTCAGGTTACCGATAGGTGAGGGAGGAAACTGGAGTTCTGAAGGAAGTATACTGGAACCTGATGCTGAGAGGCTGCAGACCTCACAGTTCTGTCTTGAAGCAAATGTAAGCCAGTAAATCAGCCCTGACCTCGTGAACTGTGAATCCGCGCTCCTTCTACACATCACAAGGCAAACAGATACTTCCGTCGTGTGACGGATTATGTGTGATCGACCGGGTCATGCACTCTGTTTTATAAGCAGTTTTAACGGCGAACCGCGGCGGCTCTCAGCGGCAACACTCTCCATTGTCTGCGCAGCTCCAGGGAAGACAACTCTGTGTTGGTGAATCCAGCCAGAATAATGCAGTAAACTGTTTGGCCCTGAAGAACTGCTGCATGAGCACACACGCGGGAAAGTTTCAGCTCAGCTGGTGTGTGTCAGCACTCTCTCCTGGGACATGCTAATCGCTTTTTTTTTTTATTCAGGAAGGAAAAGCTTGAATAGATTCTTTCACTTTCTGTTGAGGTTTCTGAATCAAAGAACAATAGACCAGGTATTTTTCGGACACCGGGAAATTAAAGAAGTCGCTCCAGTGAGATGACTGTTTACTGAAAGTGCCGCGTGTTGGAGGCGCAGGCGGCCGCTGCTGTGACAGGCACACAACGAGAGGACGGAAACAAAAAGTGCTGTGGAGGAGGAAGCTGTGCATCTTTGATGACAGCTTATTCCAGCAATTCACCACAAGGTCACTCATGAAGGGCCACGCAGGAATAATGCCAGGGCCCAATTCTGGAGTCCAATTCCTCGACACTGGAGTTGATCTGTCGCCAATTCAAGTGAACAGTTCTGTATTATTTTTCTTTTTATTCATCTTAATTGAAACAGTGTACAACAATTTACTAAAAACAAAAAAAAACCCTAAAGAAGTGATGTAATTCAACCAACACAGTATCTTTTGTGTGAAATTATAGTCATAGTAATATCAATTTAAATAGGAGACAAATCGAAAGAAATTATAAATATTACAGTATTATAAATTTATGGAATAAATAAAAAATAAAACAAAATAAAATTAGATGAAAAATAATCGAGTCAAATCATTAAAAAAATGTAGTAAATAATTTTAAAAAAACCCAATATATTTTAAAAATACAGCATGGCAAAACAATATGCTGTATATGCATGTGAAATTTTAATCGGTCACAATAACATCTGAGAAAAGGACAATACCACATGCAAAAAAAATTATCATGAGATTAAAAGAAATATGCAGAAAAAATTCGGGTTGTTTAAGGACATAAAAAACTTTTTTTTTTAAATATAAAATCAGCAATAATAATACATTATATATGTCACCAAGAACAATGAAGCAGCAATATAAATCTAGATTATTAACCAATAAACAGAGTTCAGCAACAAACATGGCGCTCCAGCAAAATGAAAGCTTCAGCGCCTTCAGAGTTATGTTCCTCCTTTTTTTTTAGATGAAATCTCGCACAATAAACCAATGTGGAAACGTTGACACGGGCGAAACACACAACAGAAGAGGTTGCATTCACGACTGTTGTTTCGAGAACAATGATTCTCCAGGTCGAGCTCCACTCCGATGGAGAAACCAGAGCAGCTCAAACACCCGCTAAACCCACAGACAAAAAAACTTGCACTTATTCTAATTATAGCCGTCATAATTATCTGTCAAATCCCCAGAGCTTGTGAATCTGTCCTCTATTCTGCTACTTAGTCTGAGACGACTCTTGGATTAGCTGCAGCTGCGAGTTTAAAAGAGCTGCGGCAGATCTGTCATCCAGATTAATATGAGCCCAAATCCTCCGACAAGCTCGACTTGTTTGAGGTCAAACATAATGGAGACCAAGGCGCAACTCCAGGCTTCATTAAAAGAGGATATTTGGAGAGCGATCGGATCGTATGTTGGAAGTGGATTAAACTTCTCAGGAGGAAATAGAAGTGGAGCAAGAGATACTTAAAAAGAGTTGATGAGAACTTTGCAGCATCCCAGCTCACTTCTGCCGCAGCGAGCCAAAACACAGGTCACGACAAAAGTTTACACAGAAGACACACAGGCACTGGAGTTATGTCAGTGTAAATATGTGGGTAGATTTGAGTGCTGTAAGCAGTTATAGGGAATATATGAACTGTGATTAACTAGGATTTTAAAAATAACAACAGATGAAACAAAGCAAATTGAATGGCAATAAAAATGGCACCAAAAGTATTATGGAAAGACAAAACTCTGTCGGAAAATACAACAATGAAAACAAAAAAATTAAATAAAAGAGCATGGAAAACTTGACAGTGGAACCGAAAAAATAAACGACAAATTAGAACTCTTTTAATATATTACAATATATTAATATATTACCATAAAAAATGGTAAACATTTAAAATGTAAAACTGAATGTAAAAATAATAAATACAATGGACTTAAAAAAATACACTACAAATTAAAACAAAAAAATTTGAATCAAAACCAAATTTGTAAAAATAACCAACAATTGAAAATTAAATAAATTTTAAAATTTAAATTTAAAAGAAATAAATATTAAAAAGATACAAAATTCCATGATCAAAAATGGAAACTATGAAAACAAACAATACCAATCGAAATAATGAATGCTGATATAACAGAATAAAGACAAATATAAAAATAAGATGACAGTATCACTGAGTCTTAATTAATAAAGCAAAGTGGAAATAAAAAACATTAATGCCGTAACTGACCTTCTAAATATCACAGACAGAAATGTTTTAATTCAAGCTGACGGCGTCATCGAACTCCCTCTCGCCCTCAATTGAAGTTCCTGTTGTATTGTTTTTGACAGACATCAGCAGCGGAATCACAGTTACATTTTGTTCCTGGAAAAGAGCTTTTCTGTCAGTCTCATAGCAACAACAGTAACTAAGAGCAGCGAACCTCTCGTCTCAGGGTTTTAACTCTTCAGTGTGAGTGTGCCTGTGTGAAGACAGTGAGTGAGTGCGCTCACACAGCGTCCATGAAATATTGATCCCAGTGTGAGGAAAGCATGTGCCCCGACCTTCGACGTAGGAGCAGCGACTGCAAGGGAATAAAGCAAACTGGACTAAATCTGTGATGCCACATGATGCTGGGTCTGTTCGGATCTGTTGATGGGGAAAGTCGCTTCTTGCTCATGGTTCTGGAGCCTGGAGTACTGGGCTCCTTCCGTAGTTGGCTTTGGACTTTAAATTGTGCTTGTTTACAGCTGAGGGCCACATAAAACCACTTGGCGGGCTGGTTTTGGCCCCCGAGCCTTGCTACACAGCATCCTCAGCCATTTACGGAAACTAAAACAGGCTTGTTTTGGAGGGAAGATTCTCGACTACCTTGGATGAGACGGTGACGGAATGAGGTCAGTGTGTTGCCGCTGCAGGTGAGACGTGTGGCAGCTGACTGACGGAGAGGAGACGTGACACTAACCCGGAAGCCTGATGGTGCGGCAGAGAAGGTGAGAGCTCCGGACATCCCAGTTCAACAGCACCAGAGTGGACCAAACATGAGTGCCACCCAGCTACAGAGGAATGTTTTCAACTGCTGATTTATTTACAAATACCTTTCTGTACCATCAAATATTCAGAGTTGCAAAGTGAATTTACGTGAGAGTAAGATTCATCTGCAAATGTTTTCATCCCGCTTCCAACTGGGAATCAGTTTTGCCTGGAAAGCCTGGAATTTGTCTCATTTGTCGGCTCGATTCAAACGCCACAGTGCATGAAATCGTGCCCGGCACAGCGCGGCCGGCCCCAGCCACCGGGCCCTTTCCAGGACGACAGCAAAGTCAACAATCATATTTACTCAGCCTGGGTGAGTGTTGCACGAACCCGCCGAGCTGCAGCGAGAAAAAAAAAGAAAAAACCCTGGGTCACTTCACAGTGAGCAGCCAAGAGGAACAGATTGCTTCTGCTCTGCATGATCACAGGGGAGAGCGTCTGAAAGGGGTCTTTGTTTGCCCAGGGGGACGCTCGAATGCCAGGGCCTGGCTA